>NC_139765.1:73447714-73946859 GCF_965231275.1 Zosterops lateralis
ATCCCAATAAAAATAATCCAAATAAAAATAATCCCAATTCCTTGGGATATCCCAAGGAATCAAAGCATTCCATGGGGGGGGGGTGACAAATCACAGTGGGAGTGGAGGTGAGCCTGGAATTCCCATGGAATTCCCATGGAATTCTCACTAAATTCCCATGGAAAACTCCCTGGAAACCCCTCCAGGCCCAGAATTCCAAGATATCCCAAGGAATTCCAGCATTCCCCGTGCCAAAACCACAATGGGAGCAGAGGTGAGACCAGAATTCCCATGGAGAACCGCCGGAAAAATCCCTCCAGGCCCGGAATTTAATCCCAATAAAAATAATCCAAATTCCTTGGGATATCCCAAGGAACCAAAGCATTCCATGGGAGTGGTGACGGAATCACAGTGGGAGTGGAGGTGAGCCCGGAATTCCCACAGAATTCCCATAGAATTTCCATGGAATTCACCCAGAAAATCCCTGGGAAACCCCACCAGACCCAGAATTCCAAGATATCCCAAGGAATCCCGACATTCCCAGTGCCAAAACCACAATGGGAGAGGAAGTGAGACCAGAATTCCCATGGAATTCCCACTGAATTCACCCAGAAAACCCCTGGGAAACTCCACCAGCCCCAGAATTCCAGGATATCGCAAGGAATTAAAGAATTCCATCAAAGCCATGCTAAAACCAGAATGGGAGTGGAGGTGAGCTTGGAATTCCCATGGAATTCCCACCGAATTCCCACAGAAAACTCCCTGGAAACCTCTCCAGGCCCAGAATTCCGGGATATCCCAAGGAATTCCATCAAGGCAATGCCAAACCACAGTGGGAGCAGAGGTGAGCCTGGAATTCCCATGGAATTCCCTGGGAAACCTCTCCAGGCCCGGAATTCCAGGATATCCCAAGGAATCCCAACATTCCCAGTGCCAAAACTGGAATAGGAGCGGTTGGAGAGATTTCCTTGGATTTTATTCCATGGGATGGGATTGAGCGGGAAGAGCATCCACGGGGAGCTGGAATTTGGGATCATGGATGTGTTCCCCTTTTCCCTCTTTTTCCCCCTTTTCCCCCTTTTCCTTGGGTTGCTGTTTTTCCTGAGCTCATGGATATTTGGGAAGGACCTTTTCCCTTTTCCCTTTTCCCCTTTTCCCCTTTTCCCCTTTTCCCCTTTTTCCCTTTTTCTCCTTTTTCCCTTTTCCTCCTTTTTCCCCTTTTCCCCTTTTCCCCTTTTCCCCTTTTCCCCTTTTCCCCTTTCCCCCTTTTCTCCTTTTCCCCTTTTCCCCTTTTCCCTTTTCCCCTTTTTCCCTTTTCCCTGGGCTGCTGCTTTTCCCGAGCCTGTGGATATTTGGGAAGGACCCCTTTTTCTCCTTTTTCCCCTTTTCCCTCCCTTTCCCCCCCCCTTTTCCCTTTTCTTCCCCCCTTTCCTATTTTCTCCATTTTTTACCATTTCCTCCTTCCCCCCCTTTTTTCCTTTTTCCCTTTTCCCCTTTTCCCCTTTTTTCCCTTTCCCCCCTTTCCCCCCCTTTCCCCCCTTTTCCTCCTTTTCCCCCCTTTTTCCCCTTTTTCTTCCCCCTCTTTTCCTATTTTTCTCCATTTTTACTTTTCCTTCCTTTCCTTTCCTTTCCTTTCCTTTTCCTTTCCTTTCCTTTCCTTCCTTTCCTTTCCTTTCCTTTCCTTTCCTTTCCTTTCCTTTCCTTTCCTTTCCTTTCCTTTCCTTTCCTTTCCTTTCCTTTCCTTTCCTTTCCTTTCCTTTCTTTCCTTTTCCTTTCCTTTCCTTCCTTTCCTTTCCTTTCCTTTCCTTTCCTTTCCTTTCCTTTCCTTTTCTTTCCTTTCCTTTCCTTTCCTTTCCTTTCCTTTCCTTTCCTTTCCTTTTTCCTTTTTCCTTTCCTTTCCTTTCCTTTCCTTTCCTTTCCTTTCCTTTCCTTTCCTTTCCTTTCCTTTCCTTTCCTTTCCTTTCCTTTCCTCCTTTCCTTTCCTTTCCTTTCCTTTCCTTTCCTTTTCCTTTCCTTTCCTTTCCCTTTCCCGTGGATATTCGGGAATGCCGGGCAGGCTGAGGGCCGATTCCATCCGGGATAAACTGGGCTCCATCCCCCGGGCACGGATCGATTATCCCGGGGAAAAGCGGGATTGGAGGCGCCTCCCGAGGGAAGGGGAGCAGGGATGGGATCCCGCCTGGCTCGGGGACACCGGGACAGCCCGGGAACGGTACCGGGAGCCGGGAATGTCGGGAGAACGGGAATGGGATGGGATGGGATGGGATGGGATGGGATGGGATGGGATGGGATGGGATGGGATGGGATGGGCCGGGAATTCCGCACCGAGACATCCTGGGCTTGGGAGATGCGGGATTTCGGTTCCCCGGGGAATTTCTGCTTCAAATCCTGGGAATTTCTCCTTTGGTTTGTGGGAGTTCCTGCTTCAAATCCTGGGAATTTCTGCTTCAGTTCCTGGGAATTTCTGCTTTGGTTTCTCGGAATTCTTGCTTTGGTTTGTGGGGAATTTCTCCATCGGTTTTTGGGAATTTCTGCTTCAAATCCTGGGGCTGTTTCTGCTTCAAATCCTGGGATTTTCTCCTTCAAATCCTGGGAAATTCTGCTTCAGTTCCTGGGAAATTCTGCTTCAGTTCCTGGGAATTTCTGCTTCAGTTTCTGGGATTTTCTCCTTTGGTTTCTGGGATTTTCTCCTTCAAATCCTGGGAGTTTTTCCTTCGGTTTGTGGGGAATCTCTCCTTTGTTTTCTGGGAATTCCTGCTTCAAATCCTGGGAATTTCTGCTGCAACTCCTGGGGGATGGGGAGGCTGTTTTTCCTTCAAATCCTGGGAATTTCTGCTTCAGTTTCTGGGATTTTCTCCTTCAAATCCTGGGATTTTCTCCTTCAAATCCCGGGAATTCCTGCTACATTTTCTGGGAATTTCTGCTTCAGTTTGTGGGGAATTTCTCCTTTGGTTTCTGGGAAATTTATGCTTCAAATCCTGGGAATTTCTCCTTTGGTTTGTGGGAATTCCTGTTTTAATTCCTGGGGAATTCCTTCTGTGGTTTCTGGGAATTCCTGCTTCAAATCCTGGGGCTGTTTCTCCTTCAAATCCTGGGAATTTCTCCTTCAAATCCTGGGAATTCCTGCTACAGTTTCTGAGAATTTCTGCTTTGGTTTGTGGGGAATTTCTCCTTCAGTTTCTGGGAATTCCTGCTTTAATTCCTGGGAATTTCTCCTTTGGTTTGTGGGGAATTTCTCCTTCAGCTCCTGGGAGGAGTTTCTGCTTCAAATCCTGGGAAATTCCTGCTTTCACTTTCTGGGAATTTCTCCTTCATTTCTGGGAATTCCTGCTTCAACTCCTGGGCCCGTTTCAGTTTCTTGGGATTTCTGCTTCAATTTCTGGGAATTTCTGCTTTGGTTTATTGGAATTTCTGCTTTGGTTTCTGGGAATTTCTGCTTTGATTTCTGGGAGTTTTTGCTTCAAATCCTGGGAATTTCTGCTTTGATTTCTGGGGGATTCTGGGATCGAGGATCCATCCCGAGGGATTTTTATGGAATTCAGGGATAGAAAAGGGAAGGGAGACCCATCCTGGAATCCTGAGATTCCCATGGGATGGGATTTGAATGGAATTTCAGTCCTTTTCCCACCCAAACCATTCCAGGATTCTCAGATCCACCGCTCCAGAAATTCCCACTGGGAGGAATTGTGCAATTCCAGAGAGGCTTGGGCAGGAAATCCATAATTTCCCCTTTACTTTGGGATCAATGAATTCCATTTGCTGCCGCCTGGGAGCAGATCCATGGATTTGTCCCGGCTCCAAGGGCACGACACAATTCCAGCATTTTCCAGGACTTTTTTTTCCCCCAAATCTGGATTTTTATGGGGTCGGATTGGAATAAATCCCCCCCCCCCCCAAAAAAAAAAAAAAAAAAAAATTCTGGAAATTAAATTGGTAAATCAAGGCAAATCTTTGGGAATTCTGGCTTGGGGGAACAAAATTCCAATCCCCAAAATTTGGGATGAATTCTCCTGGAATGATCCAGCAATCCCAAGAAATCCGCAGCTGCCTCACCCTTGGAATTGTTGGAATAACTTGGGAGAAGAATTCCCAAATTCCCTTCCAAACCTTTTCCTCATCCTGCTTTGCATTCCCAAGATTTTTAATTTTTTTTGCCCCCGATTTTCCACCTGGAGATCGTCCAAATAAAAAATGGGAATTGTGGCATTTTTTGGGATTCACCCCTCCTAAAAAAGGATCATTTTTCCTTGTGGAATTAAAGTGGGAAATGTTGGAATTGGGATTTTTTTTCTCCTTGGATGTGAAATTTGGCTTTGATTTCACCATTTCCTTGGAGCTGTTCCTGAATTTTTTCCCCTCAATTCCCGACATTTCTGCCCAGTCGGATTTTCCAGGACTTTTTCCCAAATCTGGATTTTGCAAGGTGGGATTGGAATAAACTCCAAAAAAAAAAAAAAATTCTGGAAAACTGGGAACGTGTTTTTGGGATTTTCCCACTGGAGCCATTTTTCCTGAAATCCAGGAATTTCATAATGACTCCATCAAACCATTAAAAAAAAAATAAATAAAAAAATAAATTAAAAAAAAAAAAAAAAAAAAAAAAAGGGGAAAAATCCCAACAATTTGGGAAATCTTTGGGGAATTCCAGCTCAGGGGAAAAAAATTCCAATCCCCAAATTTGGGATGGAAGGGAGAGACCGTGAATTCCCACGGGATGATCCAACAATCCCAATTTGAGGACAATTTTCCACGTGGAATTTTTGTCCCATCCCGATGGAATTCCATCCCCATTATCCCCATTTTTGTTGGATTTTCGGGGTGAGGATGTTGCCCCTGGTGGCTTTTCCTGGAATTTTGGGATTTTTGGGATGGGGACATTGCCCTTGGTAGGTTTTTCCCAGAATTTTTGTGATTTTTGGGGCAAGAACATCGCCCCCACTGGTTTTTCCCGGAATTTTGGGATTTTCGGGATGGTGGCATCGCCCCCGGTGGTTTTTCCCACAATTTTGGGATGGGGACATTGCCCTTGGTGGTTTTTCCCAGAATTTTCTGATTTTTGGGATGGGGACATCACCCCTGATGGTTTTTCCCAGAATTTTGGGACTTTCGGGATGGGGATGTTGCCCCTGATGATTTTTCCCTGGAATTTTTGGATTTTTGGGATGGTGACATCACTCCTGGTTGTTTTTCCCAGAATTTTGGGATTTTTGGGATGGCGATGTCACCCCTGATGATTTTTCCCAGAATTTTGGGATTTTGGGGATCAGGACATTACCCCTGGTGGCTTTTCCCAGAATTATGGGATTTTTGGGATGGTGACATCACCCCTGATGATTTTTCCCAGAATTTCGTGATTTTTAGGATGGGCACGTCACCCCCAGTGGTTTTTCTGGGAATTTCAGGATGTTAACGCCGCGTTTTTTTCCTAAATCCAGGCGAATCTGAAGAAATTCATGGAATACGTGCAGATGCTGAACTCGGAGAAGGTTTGCCGGCTGCTGGAGAAGGGGCTGGATCCCAATTTCCACGATCCCGACACCGGAGGTCAGTTCTGGAATTCCTCTGGAATTTTTTTCCCCCACTCCATCCCATTTTTTTTTAGGGGTTTTATGACGCAATTCCCACTTTTCAGAAGATTTTGGGAATGTGGAATATCCTTTGGGATAATTCTTCCCTTCCCCCAGTCCCCAATGGGGTTCATTGGGATCCAATCCCACGTTTCTCCTCTTGGAATATTTTCCAAATTTTTTGTTCCCGGCCTTTTCCGGCTGCTGTGGGATGAAGGGATTGGAATCTCAGGAATTCCGGGATTGGAATTTCTCAGAAATTCCAGGATTGGAAGATTTGGCGGCTTTTTTTTTGGGAATGTTGGTTTTCTTACCATGGAGGGATTGGGATCTCTCAGGAATTCCTGGATTGGAATCTCTCAGAAATTCCGGGATTGGAATCTCTCAGGAATTCTGGGATTGGAATCTTCCAGAAATTCCTGGATTGGAAAATTTGGCGGATTTTTTTGGGAATGTTTGGGAATTTTCTCGGAAATTCCGGGATTGGAATCTCTCAGGAATTC
Organism: Zosterops lateralis; assembly: GCF_965231275.1. NCBI lineage: Eukaryota > Metazoa > Chordata > Aves > Passeriformes > Zosteropidae > Zosterops > Zosterops lateralis. Next base: position 73,453,764 of record NC_139765.1, read on the forward strand.
CGGGATTGGAATTTCAGAAATTCCGGGATTGGAATTTCCTGGAAATTCCAGGATTGGAAAATTTGGCGGATTTTTTTGGGAATGTTGGTTTGATTCCCGTGGATTTTTCAGGAAGCCTGAGCTGGATGCTGGAAGAGCAGGGTGGGAATGAACTGGGAATGAACCATCAACTTTCCTTGGGATTTTTGGGAGTGGATCCTTGGGGAATCCATTTGGAAAATTCCTTGGGGATCCATTTGGAAAATTCCTTGGGGATCCATTTGGAAAATTCCTTGAAATTTTTCAGAGCGGATCCTTGGGGATCTCATGGAAAACTCCTCATGGAAAACTGGAAAATCCTGCCTGGAAAAATGTTTTCCTGTGGGATTTATCCCCATAAATAGACTGGGAATGATTGGGAATAACCAGGATGAATCATTCCTGCTTGGAAATTTTTTTTTTCCTGTGGGATTTCATCCCATAAAATAGACTGGGATGAAAAAATATTGGGAAAATATTCCTCAGCAGGGATTAATCCATTTTTTTGGGAAAAAAAAAAACTGGGATGAGCCTTAAAAATCCCCTGAGCTTCCTGGAAAAAACCTTGAGCTGACCCCATGGATTCCAAACTTTGGGAATCTCCATTTTAATGGATTTTTGGGAAGGGTTTTAGGGATTTATTCCCATTTTTCCCAGCTCTGCTTGGATGGAAAAATAGAGAAAAAAAAATCCATTTTTGGGAAGCTTTTCCAGCCCACTTTGCTGCCGTTCCCATTTTTGCTGGGAAGATATTCCAGGGAATGATTTTCCCTGGATTTGAAAGGGATGGAAAAAAAAAGCCCCAGAAAAAAAAAAAAAAAAATCGTCACCGTTGGTTCCTGTGGGGACATTGAAAAAAAAATGGGAATAAAAAAAACCCCACCGAGTTTTCGTTGTTCCCAAATAAAAGACCAAACCCCAGGGATGGTTTTGTCGGAGAAAAGAGGAAAAAATAAAATCCAGGGATATTTTGTGAGGGATTTTTTAACGAGGGACAGCGGGAGAGGGAGAGGAGGAGTCCAGGAAAACGTTGGAATTAGAAAAGAGGATTCAAAATCCCCTTTTTTGAAATAAAGGGAAGGGAAAAAAAAAAAATTGCTGCTGGAATTGGGAATGGGGGAGGGAAAAGGGAGCTGGAGTCGGGCTGGGAAAACTGGGAATGTTCTCCTGGAGAAGGGAAGGATCCAGGGAGAGATTCCAGAACATTCCAGGGCCTGAAGGGGCTCCAGGAGAAGCCGGAATTTGGGGAAGGAATGGAGGGACAGGACACAGGGAATGGGGAGATTGGGGATTTTGGGATGGAATTCCCAGAGAATCCCTGGAATGTCCAAGGAAAGGCTGGAGAACCCTGGGATGGTGGAAGTTTTCCTGCCCATGGAATGGGATTGAAAGTCCATGGATCCCATCCCAAAATATTCCAGGATTGTGGGATCCAGGAGGCTCCCGAGGGGTTTGGATAAAATTCGGGGATGGAAAAGGGAAGGGAGACCCTTCCTGGAGTCCCGAAATTCCCAGGGAAGCCCCTGGATCCCAAAATTCCTTTGGGATGGATCCAAGGTGAGGCTGGGAGAGCTGGGAATGGAGGGAATTCCCTGGGAAAGGGGAGGCTGGGGTGGGATTTGGGGATTTGGCTGGAATTCCCAGAGAATCCCTGGGAGTGCCCAAGGAAAGGCTGGAGAAATCTGGGACCATGGAATGGTCCCTGCCCATGGAATGGGATGGGAACGATCTCAGGGACAGGGATGGGCTGACCTTGGGATGCCCCTTCCCCAAACCACCCTGGAATTGTCGAGGTTGGGACAGAATTCCAAGAATTCCTTGGACTTTTCTAGGGGATGGTGACTCCAAATCTCCCTGGGAATCTGTCCCTGTTTTACACCCCAAGGACACAAAGACTCTGATTTCAGAAGGCTGAAAATGACTTTTTTATTTTTGGGATGTGTCTCACTTTTATCCCATTCTACACAGACCAATCTGATTGGTGACACAAAGACAAAAATCTCTCCAGTCACATTGGTCAGACCAGAGGGACATCGAGAAGAAATCCCTCCTAGGGAAAGAAATATAATGTAATATAATGTAATATAATGTAATATAATATAATGTAATATAATGTAATGTAATAATATAATATAATACAATACAATACAATACATATACATATACATATATATATATATTATAATATCTATAATTATATTATATATAATTATATTATATAATATACATAATATTATATGTCATATACAATATTATATGTATTATATACATATAATAATATATTATAGAGTATTATAGAATATTATAGAGTATTATAATAGATATTATATATTATATTCTTATACTATGCTATAATATGATTATAAATAATATATACTATTATATATATTATATTATATAATATATAATATATAATATATAATATATAATATATAATATATAATATATATTATATAATATATATTATATATATTATATAATATATAATATACAATATATAATATATAATGTATAATATATAATAATATAAGAATAATATAAGAATTATATTATATAATATCATATATTATATTATATTATATTATATTATATTATATTATATTATATATATAATACATTTTTGCAGTTGCAAAAACACATCTCTCCTTTACAAAAAATTCCCTGGAAAAGGAATTACAGAAAACCAAACCACCTCAGGCACAAACCAGCGCTACAACCATCTCCTGGCAAGGCCTGACCACCTTTTCCAATGGGGAAAATTATCCCAAAAATCCAAAGTGAGGCTCATTTTGTCGTGTCCCCACAGAGTGTCCTCTGACGGCGGCGGCGCAGCTGGAGCTGAGCTCGGACATGATCAAAGCGCTGCGGAACGGGGGAGCGCACCTGGACTTCCGCACCCGCGAGGGCATGACCGCCCTGCACAAGGCCGTGCGGTGCCGCAACCACGCCGCGCTGCTGGTCAGGGGACAGAGTTCCCTTCCCTTCCCTTCCCTTCCCTTCCCTTCCCTTCCCTTCCCTTCCCTTCCCTTCCCTTCCCTTCCCTTCCCTTCCCTTCCCTTCCCTTCCCTTCCCTTCCCTTCCCTTCCCTTCCCTTCCCTTCCCTTCCCTTCCCTTCCCTTCCCTTCCCTTCCCTTCCCTTCCCTTCCCTTCCCTTCCCTTCCCTTCCCTTCCCTTCCCTTCCCTTCCCTTCCCTTCCCTTCCCTTCCCTTCCCTTCCCTTCCCTTCCCTTCCCCCTGATTTTCCCTCCTTCATCTCTTCCCCTCGTTTCCTTCCTTTCCTCCTTCCCTCAAGGGAGAGGCCTGGAGGGGAAAGGGGGAAAAAGGAGGAAAAATCTGGGAAGGGCAGAGGAGAAGCGAGGGAAAGAGCACAAGGACGGAGGGACAGAGGGGGAGGTGGAAAGGAAAATCTGGGAAAAGGGAGGGAGGGAGGGAAAAAAGGAGGGAAAGGATGGAAGGAGGGAGAGAGGGATGGAGGGAAGGAAGGAGAGAGGGAAGAAGGAGGGAAAAGGGAAGGAGAAAAGGAAGGGAAGGAGGGAGGAAAGGGAGAGAGGGAAAAAAGGAATGAGAGGGAGGGAGAAGGGAAAGGAATAAATGGAGGGAAGGAAAAGAAGGGAAGAAAGGGAAGGAGAAATGGAGGGGAGGGAGAAAGGAAAGGAAAGGAAAGGAAAGGAGAGGAGAGGAGAGGAGAGGAAAGGAAAAATCTGGGAATGGAGGGAGGGAATGAGAGAGCGAATGAGCACAAGGACAGAGACTCCCCACCGGGACACGGGGTGAGCTCCTCATCCCGGCCCATCCCAAGGAATTCCCGTTGTCCCGCAGACGCTGCTGGACCTGGGCGCGTCCCCGGACTACAAGGACAGCCGAGGGCTGACCCCGCTCTACCACAGCGCCATGGTGGGCGGGGACCCCTACTGCTGCGAGCTGCTGCTCCACGACTACGCCCGCCTCGGCTGCGTGGACGAGAACGGCTGGCAGGAGATACACCAGGTGGGACACGGGGCTGGGAATGGTCTCCTGGTGCCCATGGATGGGGCTGGCAGGAGATACACCAGGTGGAATGGGATAGGATCAGCAGGAGTGGGATCTGAGCATGGAAATGTTCTCCTGGTGTTTATGGATGGGGCTGGCAGGAGATCCACCAGGTGGGACACGGGGATTCACAGAGCTGGGAATGTTCCCCTGGTGCTCATGGGTGGGGCTGGCAGGAGATCCACCAGGTGGGACACGGGGATCCACCTGCAGGGGTGGGACACAGGGGTGGGAATGGTCTCCTGGTGCCCATGGATGGGGTTTAGGGTTGGGCTCTGGGAATGTTCTCCTGATGTCCATGGATGGGGTCATTCCATGCCTGAAGTTTTAGGGTTGGGCTCTGAGAATGTTCTCCTGGTGTTCGTGGATGGGGCTGGAAGGAGATCCAGCAGGTGGGACGGGATGTGATCCACCTGCAGGGATGGGATCTGCACGGGTGGGATCCAGCCATGGGAATGTTCTCCTGGTGCCCCATGGTTTAGGTGGTTCCATCCTCGGGACTTGAGGGCTGCATTCTGGGAATGTTCTCCTGATATCCATGGATGGGGTCATTCCATGCCTGAGGTTTTAGGGTTGGGCTCTGGGAGTGTTCTCCTGGTGCTCATGGATGGGATTGGACTGTGGGAATGGTCTCCTGGTGCCCATGGGTGGGGCTGGGCTGGCAGGAGATCCACCAGGTGGGACATGGAGATCCACGGGGGTGGGAATGGTCTCCTGGTGCCCATGGATGGAGATCCACCAGGTGGGACAGGGAATATTCTCCTGGTTCTCACGGATGGAGATCCACCAGGTGGGACAGGATCCATCCCCAGGGATGGGATCCAGCCATGGGAATGGTCTCCTGGTGCCCATGGATGGGGCTGGAAGGAGATACTCCAGGTGGGACACAGGGATCCACCTGCAGGGGTGGGAATGGTCTCCTGGTGCTCATGGATGGGGTTCTGCCATGGGAATGTTCTCCTGGTGCCCATGGATGGAGATCCACCAGGTGGGACAGGATCCATCCCCAGGGATGGGATCTGCAGGGATGGGACACGGGCACAGAAATGTTCTCCTGGTGTCTGTGGGTGGGGCTGGCAGGAGATACACCAGGTGGGACACGGGGGTGGGATCTGAGCAATGGAATGTTCTCCTGGTGCTCATGGATGGAGATCCATGGCTGGGGCTGGCAGGAGATACACCAGGTGGGACACGGGGCTGGGAATGGTCTCCTGGTGCCCCTGGATGGGGTTCTGCCATGGGAATGGTCTCCTGGTGCTCATGCATGGGGCTGACAGGAGATACACCAGGTGGGACACGATGATCCACCTGCAGGGGTGGGATCTGAGCATGAGAATGGTCTCCTTGTGCTCATGGATGGGGTTCTGCCATGGGAATGTTCTCCTGGTGCCCATGGATGGAGATCCACCAGGTGGGACAGGACCCAAAGGGATGGAATCCAGCCATGGGAATGTTCTCCTGGTTCCCATGGATGGGACTTGCAGGAGATCCACCAGGGGGGACACGGGGATCCACAGGGGTGGGAATGTTGTCCTGGTGCCCATGGATGGAGATCCACCAGGTGGGACAGGACCCAAAGGGATGGAATCCAGCCATGGGAATGTTCTCCTGGTTCCCATGGATGGGACTTGCAGGAGATCCACCAGGGGGGACACGGGGATCCACAGGGGTGGGAATGTTCTCCTGGTGCCCATGGATGGAGATCCACCAGGTGGGACAGGATCCATCCCCAGGGATGGGATCTGCAGGGATGGGACACGGGCACAGGAATGGTCTCCTGGTGGGATCTGGCCATGGGAACATTCTCCTGGTATCCATGGACGGGATCATTCCATGCCTGGAGTTGTGGGCTGGAGTCTGGGAATGCTGTCCATGGATGGGATCATTCTTTTTCCTTTTCCCTTGTTTTTTCTCTTGTTTCCCCCACGTTTTCCCTCCCATTCCCCCCCATTTCCCCCCCCCCCCCATTTTTCCCCCTATTTTTCTCTGTCTTTTCCCCCATTTTCCCCCATTTTTCAACCCATTTTTCAACCAATTTTTCCCTGTTTTTCAACCCGTTTTTCCCCGTCTTTTCCCTATTTTTCCTCTTTCCCCCTTTCAACCCTTTCCCCCTGTTTTTCTGCTTTTCCCCATTTTTATCCCCGTTTTTCCACCCATTTTTCAATCCATTTCTCCCCATCTTCCCCCATTTTTTTTCCTGTTTTACCCATTTTAACCCATTTTCTCCCATTTTTAACCCGTTTCCCCCCATTTTTTCCCCCATTTCCCCCATTTTAACCCATTTCCCCCATTTTTAACCCGTTTTCCCCCATTTTTAACCCATTTTCCCCCCGTTTTTCCCCGTTTTTCCGGGCTCAGGCGTGTCGCTACGGGCACGTGCAGCACCTGGAGCACCTCCTGTTCTACGGCGCGGACATGACGGCCCAGAACGCCTCAGGAAACACCGCCCTGCACATCTGCGCCCTCTACAACCAGGTGGGACCCGGATTTGGGGACAGGGAACAGGGATTTGGGGACAGGGGACGCCACAGGGGAGGTGGCACCACCATGGGACACTCCTGCGTCTCCACATTCCCAAATCCAGAGGTGGAATCCTTGGGATACGGGATGAGGCTCCTTGGAGCCCCCGATTTTGGGTTCCACAGGAGAACATCCTGAGGTGGAATCTCTGAGTTTTGGGGACAGGAGATGGGGACACGGGGACAGGGGACACCGCAAGGGAGGTGGCACCAGCCCGGGACACTCCTGGGTCTCCCCATTCCCAAATCCAGGGGTGGAATCCAACCCTGTCCTGGGATGAGACCATTTCTCCTTGGAGCTCCTGGGTTTGGATTCCACAGGAACTCCTGGGTTTGGGTCCCAGGGTGGAATCTGTGGGATTTGGGGACAGGGGACGCCACGGGGAGGTGGCACCAGCCCGGGACACTCCTGGGTCTCCCCATTCCCAAATCCAGAGGTGGAATCCATCCCTGTCCTGGGATGAGACCATTTCTCCTTGGAGTTCCTAATTTTGGGTTCCACAGGAGAACATCCCGTGGTGGACTCTGTGGGATTTGGGGACAGGGGACACCATGGGGAGGTGACACCAGCCCTGGACAATTCGGGGTCTCCCCATTCCCAAATCCAGAGGTGGAATCCAACCCTGACCTTGGAGACCATTTCTCCTTGGAGCTCCTGGGTTTGGATTCCACAAGAACTCCTGGGTTTGGGTCCCAGGGTTGGATCTTTGGGATTTGGGGACAGGGGACACCACGGGGAGGTGGCACCACCATGGGACACTCCTGGGTCTCCCCATTCCCAAATCCAGAGGTGGAATCCTTGGGATACGGGATGAGGCTCCTTGGAGCCCCCGATTTCGAGTTCCACAGGAGAACATCCCGAGGTGGAATCTCTGAGATTTGGGGACAGGGGACGGGGACACGGGGACAGAGGACACCACAAGGGAGGTGACACCACCATGAGACACTCCTGGGTCTCCACATTCCCAAATCCAGAGGTGGAATCCATCCCTGGCTCCATCCCTGTCCCGGGATGAGCCTGTTCCTCCTCAGAGTCTCAGCCTGGTTTGGGAATTCCCAAGGGAACATTCCATGGTTTCATCCTTGTCTTTCCCATGGAAGGAGAATTCCTTGGAAAAGGGGCAGAATTCCTTGGAAAAGAAACGGAATTCTTTGGAAAAGGAGGAGAATTCTTGGAAAGGGGCAGAATTCCTTGGGAAAGGGGCAGAATTCTTGGAAAAGGGGCAGAATTCCTTGGAAAGGAAACAGAATTCCTTGGAAAAGGAGGAGAAGCCTTGGAAAAGGGAGAGAATCACTGGAAAAGGGGCAGAATCTTTGGAAAAGGGGTGGAATCCTTGGAAAAAGAGGAAAATCCTTGGAAAGGGGCAGAATTCCTTAGAAAAGGGCCAGAAATCCTTGGAAAAGGAGGAGAATTCCTTGGAGAAAAATCCTTGAAATTTGAATCTGGAAGATCCCAAAGATTCCTTCCAACCCCAATCCATCCATCGATCCCATAACTCGCTCCCTTTAGGGTCGGGAACACCGAATCCTTCGGGAACGCTCCTCCTCCCTCTTCCCAAAGAATTCCCCGGATCTGTTGCTCCCAATCCTTCTCCAATTCCCATTTTTTTTCTCTCTTTTTCCCAGGAAAGCTGTGCCCGGGTTCTCCTCTTCCGAGGGGCCAGCAAGGAAATCCGGAATTACAACAGCCAGACGGCGTTCCAGGTGAGCAGAATTCCCGGGAATCCCCATGAAGGATCTGTCCCAAATCCAGGGGTTTCTCCAGGTGGGATTTGTCCCATCGGGGCGGGATTTGGGATCAGAGTTTGGCACAGGAGAGGAGGGAGGGAAAAACTGCCTGGAATTCCGGGAAAAGGATGGGAATGAATGTGGGGGGTGTTGAGGGATATGGAGGTGGGAAGGGGAAGATGTTGATGGGTTTTTTTTGGGATGGGGATGTTTGGGATGGAGGGGAATCCCGGGAAAAGGGGCAGAATTCCTGGGAAAAGGGGCAAAATCCTGGGAGGATTTGGGGATTTTAGGGATTTAGGGTTTTGTGGATTTTGGGATTTGGGGACTTCAGGATTTGGAGATATGAGGATTTAGGGATTTGAGGTTTGGAGATTTGGGGGATTTGGGGATTTCAGGTTTTGGGGATTTGGGGATTTCAGGTTTTGGGGATTTGGGGATTTCAGGTTTTAGGGATTTGAGGATTTGAAGATTTAGGGATATGGGGGTTTGGGGATTTGGGAGCTTGAGGATTTAGGGTTTTGGGGATTTGAGGATTTTGGGATTTGGGAACTTCAGGATTCAGGTATTTGGGGATTTGGGGATTTTGGGGACATGGGGACTTTGGGATTTGAGGATTTAGGGATTTGGGAATTCAAATATTTAAGGACTTCAGGGACTTGTGGAATTGGGGAATTGAGGATTTGGGGGGTTTGAGGATTTAGGAATTTGGGAATTCAGGGATTTGATGACTTTATGGAGTTGAGGACTTGGAAATTTGAGGATCTGGGGAATTGAGTTTTTGGGGAATTCAGGATTTGGAAACTTGAAAATTTAGGAAAACTCTGGAGACTTGGAGAATTAGGGATTTTGGGAGTTAGGGAATTGGGAATTTGAGGTTTTGGGGAATTGAGGACTTGGACACTTGAGGATTTTGGGATTTGGGAATTTGGGAATTTGAGGACCTGGGAATTTGGGGACTTGAGAATTCAGGAACTTGGAGAATCAGGGATTTTGGGATTTGGGGATTTAGGGACTTTGTGATTTGGGAATTTGGCTGCTGGGCACTCCCCTCCCATCAGGAACCGGCTGCCCAGGGCATTCCCAATCCCTGGAAAAATCCCCAAATCCCTTTGGATGTGACCCTTGGGGACACATTCATTGCCCTGGACTGGCTGATCCCAAACCTCCTCAAAATTCCCGGATTTTCCAGGATTGTATTCCAAGATCCAAACCCAACACCTTGGGAACATTCCAGGATTTGCGGATGAATCCCCGGCTGGAATCTGGGAATTCCAGAGCTCGGGATTGTCCCCAAACCAGACCCACCCAAACCTTCTCCAAACTGTCCCGGGAAATTCCCAGAATTCCCAGAATTCTTCCAGGCAGAAGAATCCTTGGCTTTCCGCCACGGGAAGCAGCTGTTCCCATCCACGTGGGAGCTCTGGAGCCGCCGATCCCGGATTCCGATCCCGGATTTTCCGGCTCTTTTCCAGGTTGCCATCATCGCGGGGAACTTCGAGCTGGCCGAGATCATCAAAACACACAAAGAGTCCGACGTTGGTGAGTTGGGATTTTTCCTGCTTTTCCCGCTTTTTTTTTTCCCCCTTTCCTGTGGATTTTAGGGATGGATTTTTGGGGTGGGATTCATGGATTTTCTCAGTGTTGGATCCATGGATTTTGGGGTGGGATTCATGGATTTTCCTGGTGTTGTGTCCATAGATTTTCCTGCTGTTGTATCCATGGATTTTTCGGTGTTGTATCCATGTGTTTTCTTGGTGTTGGATCCATGAATTTTCCCAGTGTTGCATCCATGGATTTTCTTGGTGGGTTCATGGATCTTCCTGGTGTTGGATCCATGGATTTTTCTGGTGTTGTATCCATAGATTTTCTTGGTGTTGTGTCCATGGATTTTCATGGTGTATCCATGGATTTTCTTGGTTTTGTATCCATGGATTTTGGGGCGGGATTCATGGATTTTCCCGGTGTTTTATCCATGGATTTTCCCAGTTCTGTATCCATAGATTTTGGGGTGGGATTCATGGATTTTCCCGGTGTTGTATCCATGGATTTTCCCAGTTCTGTATCCATAGATTTTGGGGTGGGATTCATGGATTTTCCCAGTGTTGTATCCATGGATTTTCCCAGTGTTTCATCCATAGATTTTCCTGTTTCATCCATGGATTTTCCTGTTTCATCCATGGATTTTCCCAGTGTAATATCCATGGATTTTGGGATGGGATTCATGCATTTTTCTGGTGTTGTGTCCATGGATTTTCCCAGTGTTGTATCCATGGATTTTGGGGTGGGATTCATGGATTTTCCTGGTGTTGGATCCATGGATTTTCTTGGTGTTGTATCCATAGATTTTCCTAGTGTTGTATCCACGGATTTTGGGGCGGGATTCATGGATTTTCCCAGTGTTTCATCCATGGATTTTCTCGGTGTTTCATCCATGGATTTTCCTGTTTCATCCATGGATTTTCCCAGTGTTGGATCCATGGATTTTCCTGTCGTATCCATGGATTTTCCTAGTGTTGTATCCATGGATTTTGGGGTGGGATTAATGGATTTTTTCTGGTGTTATATCCATGGATTTTCTTAGTGTTGGATCCATGGATTTTCCCAGTGTTGTATCCATAGATTTTGGGGTGGGATTCATGGATTTTCCCAGTGTTGTATCCATGGATTTTTGTGGTGTTGTATCCATGGATTTTCCCAGTGTTGTATCCATGGATTTTTCCAGTGTTTCATCCATGGATTTTTCCGGTGTTTCGTCCATGGATTTTCCTGTTTCATCCATGGATTTTCCCAGTGTAACATCCATGGATTTTGGGATGGGATTCATGCATTTTTCTGGTGTTGTGTCCGTGGATTTTCCCGGTGTTTCATCCATGGAATCTGCAGCCACTTTGGATCTTAGAATTACCCAAGAGATTCCCATCCTGATTTTCCAGCCTGGCCAACATTCCCAAACTCTGGAATTACCCTGGATTTGCTCTACTGTCAAATCCTGATTTTTTTTCCCCCCTCTCTCTTTTCTCATCCCTGAGGGATTTCATTCCCAAAATCCCAGGATTTGGGGCAAGGAGGGAAAATCCTCTGGGAACGGGAGCAAAGTGTTGTTCTGGTTGGATTTGCTTTTTTTAAAGGAACATTTTGGGAATTTTGGTCACTTCTTCCATCCTTCCCCTGTCCCCATGGGAGAAATTCCAGGGAAAATTTGGTTTGGATCAGGAATCAAATCCACACTTGAATTATCCCGAGGGATTTACGGCTCCAGAGGTGCCAATGGATGGAGCAGTGGGAATTCCCAGCAGCTGGAAAAAAAATTTTGGGAAAAATTCCTGACTGAGAGGGCCTGGCAGAGAATTCCCAGAAAATTCCCCTGGATCCAAGGTTGGAGCAGCCTGGGATTGTGGGGAGGGATGGGATTGGATGGGATTTATAATCCTTTCCCACCCAAATTCCTGGAATTCCGTGAAAACACTGAAATGATGGAAAACTGGGCTCAGTTCTTACGGAATTTGCAGCAGGGATTGAGTTTGGCTCAATCCCAAAAATCCTTTATCCCGTTTTTTTTTTTCTTTTTCCCTATTCTTGAATAGCCACAACTGGGAATTTGGGGTGGGATAGAAAAGGTCAGGAAGGATTTTGGGAAGAAGAAGCTGAAAATTCCTTTGGCTGCAAGGTCACGGAATTAATAAAAAAAAAAAAAAAAAAAAAAAAAAAAAAAAATTTGGGAATAAATGACCTCCAAAAGTCCGGCCTAAATTCCCCTCGGGATCTGCAGCTGGAGATGAGCGTTTTCCTTGGAAAAAAAAAAGGAGGAAAATTGAGATGGAAAGGTGTCAGGAGCAATGGAATGGCTGGGAATCAGCTCCGGATTAAAAAAAAAAAAAAATAGGTCAGGGAAGAATTCCAAATTAATTCCGATGAGAACAGCAGGTCCAGATGGTCCTGCCCGCAGCCAGGAGCTCCCCGGGGTTTGGGAATAATTGGGTTTGGAAATCAGGGGTTGGAAAATGGGGTTGGAAATAATTGGAGTTGGAAATGGGGATTGGAAAATTGAGTTTGGAAAATTGGGGTTGGAAATAATTGGGTTTGGAAATGGGGTTTGGAAAACGGGGTTTGGAAAATTGGGGTTGGAAATCGGAAATTGGGGTTGGAAATTGGAAGTGGGGTTTGGAAATCACGTTTGGAGACTGGATTTGGAAACCAAGTTTGGAAAATGGGGGTTGAAAAATGGGGTTGGAAATAATTGGAGTTGGAAATGGGGTTTGGAAATTGGGGTTGGAAATTGGGGTTGGAAATTTGGGTTGGAAATTGAGGTTGGAAAATTGGAAATGGGGTTTGGAAATCACGTTTGGAGACTGGGTTTGGAAAATGGGGGTTGGAAAATGGGGTTGAAAAATGGGGTTGGAAATAATTGGGTTTGGAAATTGAGGTTGGAAATTGGAAAAGGGGTTTGGAAATCACGTTTGGAGATTGGATTTGGAAATCAAGTTTGGAAAATGGGGGTTGGAAAATGGGCTTGAAAAACGGGATTGGAAATAATTTGGTTTGGAAAATGGGGTTGGAAAATTGAGGTTGGAAATTTGGGTTGGAAAATTGGGGTTGGAAAATTGAGATTGGAAATTGAGGTTGGAAAATTGGAAATGGGGTTTGGAAATCACGTTTGGAGACTGGGTTTGGAAAATGGGGGTTGGAAAATGGGGTTGAAAAATGGGATTGGAAATAATTTGGTTTGGAAAATGGGGTTGGAAAATCGGGGTTGGAAAATTGGGGTTGGAAATTGGGGTTGGAAATTGGGATTGGAAATTTGGGTTGGAAATTGAGGTTGAAATTAGGAATGGGGTTTGGAAATCAAGTTTGGAGACGGGGTTTGGAAAATGGGGGTTGAAAAATGGGGTTGGAAATAATTGGGTTTGGAAAATGGGATTGGAAATTGGAAATGGGGTTTGGAAATTTGGGTTGGAAATTGAAAATTTGGGTTGGAAAGTGAGGTTGGAAATTGGAAAAGGGGTTTGGAAATCACGTTTGGAGATTGGATTTGGAAATCAACTTTGGAAAATGGGGGTTGGAAAATGGGGGTTGAAAAATGGGGTTGGAAATCATTGGAGTTGGAAATGGGGTTGGAAATTGGGATTGGAAATTTGGGTTGGAAATTGAGGTTGAAATTGGAAAAGGGGTTTGGAAATCACGTTTGGAGATTGGATTTGGAAACCAAGTTTGGAAAATGGGGTTTGGAAATCGGGGTTTGGAAAATTTGGTTTGGAAATGGGGTTTGGAAATTGGAAATTGAGATTGGAAAACGGGATTGGAAATGGGACTTAGAAACTGGAAATGGGGTTTATAAATAGGGTTTGGGAATTCGGGAGGAGCTGAGGAATTCTGTGGGAGCAGGGAACGGCTCCTGCTCGTGTCCTTTTCCCAGGGTTTTATGGGAAATGCTGACAGCAGGGATTTGGTGGGATTGGGGTTGGAATGACGCTCGTGGAGAGATTTTCCCGTGGAATTCCCAGTGGGAAGCTGGGCAGGGTTGAGGTGGGATTTGGTGACCCCAGAGCAGAGGGAGGAAGGGCGGGAGATTCCCAGGAGGATTCCTGTCCCCTCTTGCCCTGGGAATTCTCCAGCCTGGGACATCCCATGGGAATTCTCCAGCCTGGGAGATCCCATGGGAATTCTCCAGTTTGGGGAATGTGGGAATTCTCCAGTTTAGGACATCCCATGGGAATTTTCCAGTTTTGGAGATGCCCTGGGAATTCTCCAGTTCGGGACATTCGATGGGAGTTCACTACTTTAGGAAAAGATTTGGGAATTCTCCAGTTTGGGAAGTGCCGTGGGAATTCTCCAGTCCGGAAAATGTCCCTGAAAAATTTCCAGTCTGGGAGATTTCCATAGGAATTCTCCAGTTTGGGAAATGAATTTGGGAATTCTCCAGTCTGAGAAGTGCTGTGGGAATTATCCAGTCTGGGACATCCCATGGGAATTCTCCAGTTTGGGAAATGTGGGAATTCTCCAGTTTGGGAGATCCCATGGGAATTTTCCAGTTTTGGAGATGCCCTGGGAATTCTCCAGTTCAGGACATTTGATGGGAGTTCAGTACTTTAGGAAAAGATTTGGGAATTCTCCAGTTTGGGAAATGTGGAAATTTTCCAGTCTGGGACATCCCATGGGAATTCTCCAGTTTGGGAAATGAATTTGGGAATTCTCCAGTCTGAGAAGTGCTGTGGGAATTATCCAGTCTGGGACATCCCATGGGAATTCTCCAGTTTGGGAAATGTGGGAATTCTCCAGTTTGGGAGATCCCATGGGAATTCTCCAGTTTGGAAAATGTGGGAATTTTCCAGTCTGGGAAACCCTTTTCCCCTTTCCCACTTTGGGCCATTCCATGGGAATCCTCCACTTTGGGAAACGCTTTTCCCCCCTTTTTCCCCTCTGGGCCATTCCAGGCTCCTTCCCCAGCTTCCCTCTGGAATTTTCCAAAGGATTCAGGTGGAATCACGGCCCGGGATCCGAGCAGACATTTGCTCTCCTCGTGCTTTTCCATGAAAATTTATCATGGAAACAACGAATCCAAACAAACCTCGGAGCGCTGATTGCGCTTCCCTTCCTCCGGCTGCCGGGAATTTTCCGGAGCCTCTGGAGCATCTCCAGGCTGGGAATTCCTCGGGGAGCTTTGGGCGTGTCCCCTCCCGGAGCATCCAGACCCCTCTGGAAAAGAAGGATCCGTGTTTTCCTTGGGAAAACAGGGATGGGGCCGCTCGGAGCGGCGCTGTCATGGCAACGGACGGGATTCGTTTTGCCGGGAGAAAACTCGGTAAACAAACCTGGAATAAAGTCTGGGAAAGGTGCAGGAAGGAGGATCCGGAGCTCGTTGTGGGAATTGCTCCGAGTTTCCTTCTTTTGTCGTCTCCTTTCCCGGTTTTTCCCCGCTGGGAATGGTGGGTTTGTGGTGGTGGGATGAGGAAATTCCATGATTTTTGACCCAGTTTTCCCACTGGATTGGCTTTGGTGGGACACTTGGGGACATGGATCAGGGGTGGCCTTGCAGTGGTTGGATTTCATTGGCTGGGAAGATTTTTCCAACCCCTAAAGTCTCTGAAATTCCTTAATTTTGAGCCAATTTCCCTTTGGCTCCAAAATTCTGTAATTTTGGCCCAATTTTCCCATTGGGATGGTCATGGTGGGACATCCCTCCTTCCTGGTGGCCCCTGGGGACACAGATCAGTGGTGGCCTTGGCATTGGCCCTTGGGGACACAGATCAGTGGTGGCCTTTTGCATTGGTTTGGTTTGATGGCCTTGGAGGATTTTTCCAACCCCTTTGGCTCTGAAATTCCATATTTTTGACCCAATTTTCCCATTGGGATGGCTTTGGTGGGACATCCCTTCTTGCTGGTGACACTTGGGGACACAGATCTTTGGTGGCCTTGCAGTGGTTGGATTTGATGGCCTTGGAGGATTTTTCCAACCCCTTTGGCTCTGAAATTCCATGATTTTCACCCAATTTCCTTTTAGCTCTGAAATTCCATAATTTTGACCCAATTTTCCCGCTGGATTGGCCTTGGGGGGACATCCCTCCTTCCTGGTGGCCCTTGGGGACACAGATCAGGGGTGGCCTTTTGCATTGGCCCTTGGGGACATGGATCAGGGGTGGCCTTGCAGTGGTTGGATTTCATTGGCTGGGAGGATTTTTCCAACCCCTAAAGTTTCTGAAATTCCTTAATTTTGAGCCAATTTCCCTTTGGCTCCAAAATTTTGTAATTTTGACCCAATTTTCCTGCCGGATTGGCCTTGGTGGGACATCCCTCCTTCCTGGTGGCCCCTGGGGACACGGATCAGGGGTGGCCTTTGCATTGGTTTGGTTTGATGGCCTTGGAGGACTTTTCCAACCCCTCTGGCTCTGAAATTCCATATTTTTGACCCAATTTTCCCATTGGGATGGCATTGATGGGACAACCCTTCATGCTGGTGACACTTGGGGACACGGATCAGGGGTGGCCTTGCAGTGGCTGGAATTGATGGCCTTGGAGGATTTTTCCAACCTCTTTGGCTCCCAAATTCCATGGATTTGTCCGGCTTTCCCATTGGGAATGTCCGGATGTGGGCGCCCAGTGCCGGGGGATGCCGACAGGATCCGGGAAGCCGCCGGGAGAGATTCCCACACCCGAGGTTGGAACTCCCGGGAGAACGAACGCCCGGCGTTGCCACGGCAACGGGAAGAGTTCCAGGAGCCTGAAATCCTCGGACTTTGAACCTCAAATATTCCTCGGGAAAAATATTTCCGAGCTCAGGCTGCTCCTTCCCAATCTCGGGATTTTCCTTCTCCTGGTGGTCTTGGAGCACCCTCAGGATTCGCCTCTGGAGCGAATGGCAGCTCTGGGAATATCCCAAATCCAGAGGGATTGGAATTTCCTGTCCCCTCTCCCAGCTTGGAGAGGGAAAAATCCATGTTTTTCCCGATGTTTTGGCACCAGGAACAGGCTGGATGTGTCTGATTCCAGATTTCCCGCTGGGTTTTGGCACCGGACAAATTTTAGGGATGTGAAAGTTCGGGATGGGAAGGAGCTCATTAAAACAAGTGCCTTTGTGAGAAACTCCCAACCCAACTCCACAGGAATTCCCAACTCTCCTTCTCCCTCACCCTCTTCCACCTTCTCCCACAGCCGCACTCCCAACACCCAATCCCGCATTCCCATCTTTTTGGAGTTTAGATTCCCACCTAACCCCAACATTCCCATTTTTTGGTTTTATATTCCCACCTAAGCCAAACATTCATGTTTTTTCTTTAACCCCTCCAGTGCCTTTCTGAGAAACTCCCACCCCAGCTCCTCACCCATTCCCAACCTTCTCTTCCATCTTCTCCCACAGCCGCACTCCCAACACCCAATCCCACATTCCCATCTTTTTGAGGGTTTAGATTCCCACCTAATACCAACATTCCCATTCTTTTTTTTCCCAGTACCTTTCCAAGAATCTCCCAACCTTCTTCCCAACCCAGCTCCTCGCCCATTCCCAACCTTCTCTTCCATCTTCTCCCACAGCCGCACTCCCAACACTCAATCCCATATTCCCATCTTTTTGAGGGTTTAGATTCCCACCCAAC
The DNA here is from genome assembly GCF_965231275.1 of Zosterops lateralis. Taxonomy (NCBI): domain Eukaryota; kingdom Metazoa; phylum Chordata; class Aves; order Passeriformes; family Zosteropidae; genus Zosterops; species Zosterops lateralis. The sequence goes on from NC_139765.1 coordinate 73,471,146, forward strand.
CCAAACATTCCCATTTTTTGATCTTATATCCCCCACCTAACCCCAACATTCCCATTTTTTCTTTAACCCCTCCAGTGCCTTTCCACCCCAGCTCCTCACCCATTCCCAACCTTCTCTTCCATCTTCTCTCACAACTGCGCTCCCAACACCCAATCCCACATTCCCATCTTTTCGAGGGTTTAAATTCTCACCTAATCCCAACACTCCCATTCTTTTTTTCCCAGTACCTTTCCAAGAATCTCCCAACCTTCTTCCCAACCCAGCTCCTCGCCCATTCCCAACCTTCTCTTCCATCTTCTCCCACAACTGCACTCCCAACACCCAATCCCACATTCCCATCTTTTTGAGGGTTTAGATTCCCATCTAATCCTGTCTTTTCATTTCTTCAGGATTTAGATTCCCACCTAATCCGATACTCCCATCTTTTTGGGGTTTAGATTCCCACCTAACCCCAACATCTCCATCTTTTCAGGATTTAAATTCCCACCTAAACCTCAACAATCCAGACGTTTCAGGTTTTCAATCCCCGCCTAACCCCCAACAATCCCATTTTTCGATCTTATATTCCCTCCCAACCCCAACATTCCCATTTTTTGCTCTTATATCCCCCTCCTAACCCCCAAAACTCCCGGTTTTTTTTATTCCCCCAGTGCCTTTCCGAGAAACGCCGAGCTACACCAAGCGCCGCCGTCTCCTGGGCTCGGCGGGCGGCCTGTCCTCCCCTCGCCTCCTGCAGCGCTCGGCCAGCGACAACAACCTCAAGGCCGAGAGCCGCGCCTCCTACTCGCCCGTGCCGTCCCTCCGCAGCCTCCCGCCGCAGCTCCTGGTGCAGATGCAGGAGGCGGCGGCCGGAATCGTGGCCTCTGGAATTCCAGGAGGAGAAGGGAGCTTGGCCAGCTCGCGCAGCGCCCACAGCCGCTCGCCGTCCCTGCAGCGAGTCCAGGAGGAGCGCGAGGCCGAGGCGCCGTCGTTGCGTCGGAGCAGCAGGGGGAAAGTCAGGTATGGGGTTTTTGGGGGGGATTTGGGGTTCCGTTGGGGGTTTGGGGAGGTGTGGGATTGATTTTATGGGTTGGGGGTTTGTGGGATGGATTAGGTAGAGCTGGGAATGAAATCCCATAGACTGGGGGTGTGTGAGAGGGATTAATCCCATGGATTGGGTGTGAGAGGAATTAGACAGAGCCAGGAATGGGATCCTGTGCATTGGAGGGATTAATCCCATTGGTTGGGTGTGTGGAAGGAATTAATCCCTAGGATTAGGTTAAACTATTGGGTTTAGGTAGTGTGGGATGGAATTAATCCCATGGATTGGGTTAAATTATTGGGTTTGGGGAGTGTGGGATTGATCCTGTGGATTGGGGGGTTTGTGGGAGGGGTTAGGTAGAGCTGGGAATGGGATCCCGTGGATTGGAGGGATTAATCCCATCAATTGGGTTTGTGGACGGAATTAATCCCATGGATTGGGTTAAACTATTGGGATTGGGGAGTGTGGGATTGGGTTAAACTATCGGGATTGATCCTGTGGATTGGAGGGTTTGTGGGAGGGGTTAAGTAGAGCTGGGAATGGGATCCCATGGATTTGAGGGATTAATCCCATTGGTTGGGCGTGTGGAAGGAATTAATCCCATGGATTGGGTTAAACTATCGGGATTGGGGAGTGTGGGATGGAATTAATCCCACGGACTGGGTTAAACTATCAGGTTTGGGGAGTGTGGGATTGATCCTGTGGATTGGGGGGTTTGTGGGAGGGGTTAGGTAGAGCTGGGAATGGGATCCCGTGGATTGGGGGATGTGGAAGGAATTAATCCCATGAATTGTGGGAGTGTGGGAGGGATTAATCCCATAGATTGGGTTAAATTATTGGGTTTGGGGAGTCTGGGATTGATCCTGTGCATTGGGGGGTTTGTGGGATGGATTCAGTAGAGCTGGGAATGGAATCCCATGGGTTGGGGGATGTGGAAGGAATTAGTCCCATGAATTGTGCGGGTGTGAGAGGGAATAATCTCACAGATTGGGGGAATCCCCATGGATCAGGTGTGGAAGGAATTAGATGGAGCTGGGAATGTGATCCCAGGAATTGGGGGATATGGAAGGAATTCATCCCATGAATTGAGGGAATCCCATGGATCGGGTGTGGAAGGGATTAGATGGAACCAGGAATGGGATCCTGTGGATTGGTGGGATGTGGGAGGGATTAATCCTATGGATTGAGGAGGTGTGGGTGGAGTTAATCCTATGGACTGGGAGACTCTCATGGATTGGGTGTGTGAGAAGTTAGAGTTGAGAATATGATCCCGTAGATTAGAGGGGTGTGGGAGGAATTAATCCCATGGACTGGGGGGACGTGAGAGGGATATGGGATCCCATGGATTGGGGGAATCCCATGGATTGGGGGGTGTGAGAGGAATTAGGGTTGAGAAAGGGATCCCATGGATTGGGGGAATCCCGTGGATTGGGGGTTGTGAGAGGAATTAGACAGAGCCAGGAATGGGATCCCGTGGATTGGAGGGAGGAATTAGAACTGGGAATGCAATCCCATGGATTGGGGGAATGTGGGAATTCCCAAGGGAACATTCCTTGTCCAAATTTCCTGGGAATTCCTGGAGCTGGCTCTGTGATTCCCAACCTTTTTGCAGGGAAAGTTTCCCTAGGGAAGAGCGTTCAGCTCCATTTTTCCCAAGTTTTTTTAGGGATACAAAGATCATGGAATTCATTCCATGGAGGAATTCCCAGGTTTGGAATCCCGAGTTCAAGTTGGGAAAAAAAAAAACCCTTGGAAGTTTTAATTCCCGACAAAACCTCCTTCATTCCATGGTGAGGGATATCCATAATTATTGGAGCACTTTCACATTTTTTCTGGGAAAAATCCTGGAAAATTTTCTGGGAAAAAAATCACAGACAATTTTCTGGGGAAAAAAATCCAGAAAAAAAAAAACAGATTCCTGGGGCAGGTTTTGGAAGGAATCTCAGGAATATTTCATTCCAATTTTTTAATTCCAAGGTTGATTTCCCAGCCCCTTTCCCCATCTCCCTCTCGTCCCTTTTCCCGCTCCGACCTCTCCCAGAATTCCAGGAAATTCCCAGGAGGGGCAGGGTTGGGCCAGCAGAACTTTTTAGGGGTGTTTTTCCAGTTTTTCCTTGGATCTCTCCTCCTTCCCTCCCTCCCTCCCTCTCTCGGGGCTGTGACTGTGACTCATCCCCCTCGTGCCTCCGGAGCCTCCGCGATTTTCCCGATTCCACTCCTGGCACCACCACGAGATTCCCCCGACCCCAAATCCTCGTGCCGGGATCGTCCCCTCGGGGTGTTTAATTCCCCAAATTCATCCCAGCCCCACGTTCCCAAAGTTCGTCCCGTTTCATCCCCAAAATTCTTCCCATTTCATCCCCAAAATTCATTTCCCATTTCATTCCTGAAATTCTTCCCATTTCATTCCCCAAATTCATCCCATTTCATTCCCTAAATTCATCCCAGTCCCACATTCCCAAAATTCGTCCCATTTTGTCCCCAAAATTCTTCCCATTTCATTCCCAAAATTCTTCCCATTTCATCCCTAAAATTAATTTCCCATTTCATTCCTTAACTTATCCCAGCCCCACATTCCCGAAATTCATCCCATTTCATTCCTGAAATTCTTCCCATTTCATTCCCCAAATTCATCCCATTTTATTCCTTAACTTCATCCCAGCCCCACATTCCCAGAATTCATCCCATTTAATTCCCTAAATTCATCCCAGTCGCACATTCCCAAAATTCTTCCAATTTCATTTCTTAACTTCATCCCAGCCCCATATTCCCAAAATTCATCCCATTTCATTCCCAAAATTCTTCCCATTTAATTCCCGAAATTCATCCCATTTCATTCCCTAAATTCATCCCAGCCCCACATTCCCAAAATTCATCCCATTTCATTCCCAAAATTCATTTCCCATTTCATTCCCCAAATTCATCCCAGTCCCACATTCTTGAAATTCTTCCCAGCCCCACATTCCCAAAATTCATCCTATTTCATCCCCAAAATTCATTTCCCATTTCATTCCCTAAATTCATCCCAGTCCCACATTCCCCAAATTCATCCCATTTCATTTCGAAAATTCTTCCCATTTCATTCCTGAAATTCATCCCATTTTATTCCTTAACTTCATCCCAGCTCCATATTCCAGAAATTCATCCCAGCCCCACATTCCCAAAATTCTTCCAATTTCATTCCTTAACTTCATCCCAGCCCCACATTCCCAAAATTCATTTCCCATTTCATTCCTGAAATTCATCCCAGTCCCAAATTCTTGAAATTCTTCCTAGCCTCACATTCCAAAAATTTGTCCCATTTCATCCCCAAAATTCTTCCCATTTCATCCCTAAAATTCATTTCCGATTTCATTCCCTAAATTCATCCCAGCCCCACATTCCCAAAATTCATCCCAGCCCCACATTCCCAAAATTCATCCCAGCCCCACATTCCCAAAATTCATCCTATTTCATCCCCAAAATTCATTTCCCATTTAATTCCCAAAATTCATCCCAGTCCCACATTCTTGAAATTCTTCCCAGCCTCACATTCCCAAAATTCTTCCCATTTCATCCCCAAAATTCTTCCCATTTTATTCCCTAAATTCATCCCAGTCCCACATTCCCAACTTTTTGGAGCTCCTCTGGATTTGGGATCTTGGATCCATCCTGGTTTTTCCTGCTCAGCTCCTGGTGCATCCCAAATATTCCTGAGGAAGTTTTGGAGCAGGGAATTATCCCCTGCATTTGGGATTTTTTGGGATCAGCTCCTTTTCCCACCAATCCATGAGAATTCCCTCGGATCCCACGTTTCTCCCTGGATTTTTTCCTGAGATCTGATCCAGGATTTTTTCTTGTTTGTGCTTGGGAATTCAGGAATTTTTCCCAATTCTGTGGGAATTTTTCCTAATTATTTGTGAAAATCCAAGATTTTTTTTTTTTCTTAATTGTGTTTGGGAATTCAGGATTTTTTGCCTAATTCTGTGTGAAAATCCAGAAATTTTTCCTAATTGTGTTTGGGAATTCAGGAATTCAGGGATTCCTCCTAATTACTTGGGAAAATCCAGGAAATTTTCATAATTCTGTGCGAAAATTCAGGATTTTTTTCCTAATTCTGTGGGAATTAAGGAATTCTTCCCAGGATTTTTGGTTCTTTCCCTGGGAAAGAAGGGTCAGAAATCCTGGAAAAACCGGGCCAGAAATTCTGGGAATTCCAGGAATTCCCAAAGGAACCAATCCTGGAATAATTCCCTTCTGTTCATTCCCACAAAATCCCACCTGGAAATAAAAATATTGTGGATTTTTTTTGGAATATCCTGATCCCTTCATCCCCTCAAAATGGGAATTCCCAGGGGAATTATCCCAAATTTATTCCCGAGGAAGTTTTTTTTTTTTTTTTCCATCCTGGAATGGGACCAAAAATATTCCTGCTGCTCCTTCCCAAAATTCCCTTTTCCTTCGGAATTCTGGGGAATTTTGGGAATCTCACAGGGTTGTTTAATCCCAATTTTTGGCTCCATCCCTCAGAAATCCGGGATGAACTTTGGATTTTTGGGATGTGGGGCTGGTGCGGGGAGATAAAAAGGGATGAAGGGAAAAAAAAATTCCTCTGGAAAAACGCCCGGGAATTTTCTCCCATGGAAAAACTCCGACCCCAGTTTAGCTCAGGGAATTTTTTATTCCTCATGGAATTTTTTTTTTGATGATGGAATTTTTTTTCCTGATGGAATTTTTTTTTCCACGTGGAATTCTTTTTTTCCCCGCATGGAATTTTTTCTCCTCATGGAATTCTTTTTGGGAATTTTTTTTTCCTTCATGGATTTTTTTTTTTCCCGCATGGAATTTTCTTTCCCGCATGGAATTTTTTTTTCCTCATGGAATTTTTTCCTTCATGGAATTTTTTTTTTCCTCATGGAATTTTTTTCCTCATGGAATTTTTTTTTCCTCGTGGAATTTTTTTAGGGGGGAAATTTTTTTTTTCTTAATGGAAAAGGCTGTCAGGAGCTGCCCAGGGAACTTTGGAATTCCCATCCTTGGAGCTGTCCAAGGAATTCCTGGAATTCCTCAGGGTCACCTTGGAATTCTTTTCCAAACTTTGGAATTCTGGGATTTGTGCTGAGAGCTGAACCTCCTCCCAAACATTTTCCCAGGGAATTCTTTGGGTTTTTCCCACCAGGAAAGACCTGGAGAGGGAAAAGGGAAAAGAACAGAGATGGAAAAGGCTGGGAAATTCCAGAGGGATTTGGGAAAAGTTGAAAAATTCCCGAGGGATTTGGGGAAAGGTTCAGCCTGGAGCGAAGGAGGAGGGAAGAGAGGTGACACAGGTGACAGTGGCACCAGGGATGGCACGGATGGCACAGGGTGTGACAAGTGACACTGGGGCACAGGGTGTGACAAGTGACACTGGGGCACAGGGTGGCACAGGTGACAGTGGGGCACAGGGTGTGACAAGTGACACTGGGGCACAGGGTGGCACAGGTGACACTGGGGCACAGGGTGGCACAGGTGACAGTGGCACCAAGTGTCACTGTGGGTGACAGTGGGGCACAGGGATGTCACTGGGGCACGGGAGTGGCACAGAGTGGCACTGGTGACACCGGCACAGGTTGTGACAAGTGACACCAGGACAGAGAGTGGCACAGGTGGCACCGGGGCACAGACTGGCACAGGGTGGCACAGGTGGCGGTGGCACACAGGGGTGACATAGTAGTGGCACAGGTGACAATGGGGCGCAGGGTGGCACAGGAGACACAGGTTGGCATGAGTGACAGTGGCACAAAGTGTCACTGTGGGTGACTGTGGGGCACAGGGTGGCACAGGTGACATCCCACCCGTCATCCTTCCTCCATCCCGTCCCTCATCCCTGTCCTTCCATCCTTCCCTCCTTTCCTCCATCCCGTTCCTCATCCTTGTGCCTCCATCCTACTCCTTCATCCTGTTCTCATCCTTTCTTCCATCCCTGTCCCTCCATCCTGTCCCCACCCCACCCTTCATCCCACTCTCCATCCTCCCCTCCATCCTTCCTCCATCCTACTCCCATCCTTCCCTCCATCCTGTCCCTCATCCTTTTGCCTCTATCCTACTCCTCCATCCTGTTCCCTTCCTTTCCCTCCATCCTTTCCCCCATCCCGCCCCATCCTTTTCCTATCCTTGTCCCTCCATCCTATTCTTATCCCATTCCCTTGGCTCTCCATCCTTTCCCTCCATCCTACACCTCTATCCTGTTCCCATCCTTTCCCTCCGTCCTTGTTCCTCATCCTTGTCCTTCATCCTCTCCCTCCATCCTTTTCCCCACCCCGCCCCTATCCTTCCTCCCATCCCTGTCCCTCCATCCCATTCCCACCCCACTCCCCTTTCCCTTCTCCCTGCCCCGGGGCCGCTCCCTTTGCTGCCCCCATCCTGCACACGATCCCGACGCCATGCCTGATCCCACACCCCACGCCTGATCCCACACCTGTCCCCAGTCCCACCCCTCATCCCACTCCTGGGATCCCGCTCTCATCCCGATCTCACTCCCACGCCTGATCCCACTCCTGGGATCCCGCTCTCATCCCGGTCTTGCTCCCACACCTGATCCCGATCCTGTTCCCATCCCATCCCATCCCGTTCCCATCCCCATTATCCATCCCCATTCCCAATCCCATCCCATTCCCATCTCATCCCTGTTCCCATCCCCATTCCCCATTCCCATCCCAATCCCCAATCCCATTCCCGTTCCCATCCCCATTCCCCATTCCCATCCCAATCCCCAATCCCATTCCCGTTCCCGTTCCCATTCCCACCCCGGGGCAGTGCCGGCAGCGGCCGCCAGGGGGCGACGCCGAGCGGGCCCCGCCGGGAGCGGGACGGGGATTGGGATGGGATTGGGATGGGGATGGGGAATCGGGACCGGGACTGGGATGGGGATGGGGAATCGGGACGGGGATGGGGATCGGGACCGGGACGGGGATGGGGGTCGGGATGGGGATCAGCCCCAGGAGCGGGGTCGGGACCTCGCTGGGATCGGCCCCAGGAGCGGGAGCGGTGTCGGGATCAGGATGGGGCCCGGGAGCGGGAGCAGGAGCGGGATCAGCCCCGGGAGCGGGAGCAGGAGCGGGATCAGCCCCAGAATCAGCCCCAGGAGCGGGATCAGGAGCGATGTCAGGAGCGGGATCAGCCCCAGAATAGGAGCGGGACCAGCCGCAGGAACAGCCCCAGGAACGGGATCAGGAGCGGGATCAGCACCGGGAGCGGGAGCGATGTCAGGAGCGGGATCAGCCCCGGGATCCAGGAGTGGGATCAGCCCCAGGAGCGGGATCAGCCCCAGGAGCGGGACCAGCCCCAGGAGCAGCCCCAGGATGAGGATCCCCGGCAGTGTCAGGACCGCGCCGCCAGCGGGGGCGGAGGCGGCGGCGGCGGCGGCCCGAGCGGGGGCGGCCGGTCCATTCTCCATCCTCCATCCCCATCCCCATCCCCGCCCGCCGCGGAGGAGGAGGAGGAGCCGCCGCGGGCTCCGGCCCCACCTGCCCCGGGCCATGGTGCACCGGAGGGAGCCCGGCGCTTCTCGGCGGCGGCGCCCGGGCGCCATGGAGCCGCTGCTGGCGGGCGGCGGCCGCCCCTCGGCCGGTCCCGCTCCATCCTCATCCTCCTCCTCATCCTCCCCATCCTCCGGCGGGGATCCATCCTGAGCCCCCGCGGGGGTCTGGCCATGGCGCAAAGCGGCGGCGGGGCCGCCAAGCGCGACTTACCGGGCATCAGCACCGTCACCTACGTGTTCGTTTACAGCCCCGCCGGCCCCCCCGGGCCCCCCGCCTCCGGGCCCGGCGCCGAGCCCGTTCCTCACGCCGCTCCCGCTCCGCTGAGAGGCCCCAAGCGGAAGCTTTACAGCGCCGTGCCCGGCCGCAAGTTCATCGTGGTGAAGAGCTACGCGCCGCAGGGCGATGGCGAGATCCAGCTCAACAGAGGGGAGGCCGTCAAGGGTGAGAGGGGACGGCGGGACAGCGGGGGGACACCGGGGGGACAGCGGGGGGACAGCGGGGGGGACACCGGGACAGCCAGGGGGACACCGGGAGGGCGGAGGGAGCGGCCGGTGATGCCCCCGCTGGATGCGGCAGAGCTGGAGATGCGGGAGGGATTTTTTATTTATTTTATTTTATTTTATTGGAGAGAGAGGAGGGGGGGGGGGGTGGGGGGGGAAAGGGCTCAGGTGTGTGTGGGGTGGTTGGAGGGATTGGGGTCACCTGTAGGGCTGTGGGGGGCTGTGGGAGTGTGGGGTGTGCAGCCCACCTGTGGGGTTTGTGGGGTCTGCGGGCTGGTTGTGGGGCTGCAGAACTGTGGGATCCCCTGGCCAGGTGTGGGGCTGCAGCTTTGTGGGGTGTCCAGCCCACCTGTGGGGTTGCAGCTTTTGGGGTCTGCGGGCTGGTTGTGGGGCTGCAGCTTTTGGGGTGTGCAGCCCACCTGTGGGGCTGCAGCACTGTGGGGTTTCCAGCCCAGGTGTGGGGCTGTGGCTTTTGGGATCTCTGGTCTGGTTGTGGGGCTGCAGCTTTTTGGGTCTCTGCTCTGGTTGTGGGGCTGTGGTGCCTTGGGGTGTGCAGCCCACCTGTGGGGCTGCGGGTTTGTGGAGTGTCCAGCCCACCTGTGGGGTTGCAGCACTGTGGGGTTTCCAGCCCAGGTGTGGGGCTGCAGCTTTTGGGGTCTCTGCTTTGGTTGTGGGGCTGCAGTGCCTTGGGGTGTCCAGCCCAGGTGTGAGGCTGCAGCTTTTGGGGTCTGCAGTCTGGTTGTGGGGCTGCAGGACTGTGGGGTCTGTGCTGTGGTTGTGGGGCTGCAGAGCTGTGGGGTGTCCAGCCCACCTGTGGGGTTGCAGCACTGTGGGGTTTCCAGCCCAGGTGTGGGGCTGCAGCTTTTGGGGTCTGCAGTCTGGTTGTGGGGTTGCAGATTTGTTGGATCCTCAGCCCACCTGTGGGGCTGCAGCACTTTGGGATCCCCTGCCCAGGTGTGGGGCTACAGAACTGTGGGGTCTGTGCTGTGGTTCTGGGGCTGCAGCTTTTGGGATCTCTGCTCTGGTTATGGGGCTGCAGTGCCTTGGGGTGTCCAGCCCACCTGTGGGGCTGCAGCACTTTGGGATCCCCTGCCCAGGTGTGGGGCTGCAGAACTGTGGGGTCTCCAGTCTCACTGTGGGGCTGTGGTGCCTTGGGGTGTCCAACCCACCTGTGGGGTTGCAGCACTGTGGGGTTTCCAGTCCAAGTGTGGGGCTGCAGAACTGTGGGGTCTGCAGTCTGGTTGTGGGGTTGCAGATTTGTTGGATCCCCACCCCACCTGTGGGGCTGCAGCTTTTGGGGTGTCTCCGGTTTGGTTGTGGGGCTGCAGCTTTTGGGGTCTGCAGTGTCATTGTGGGGCTCTAATCTCTTTCTGAGGCTGTGGGGTGTTCAGCTTGTTGAGTTGGAGCTTTGTGGGGTCTCCAGCCCACCTGTGGGGCTGCAGCACTTTGGGATCCCTGGCCTGGTGTGGGGCTGCAGAACTGTGGGGTTTCCAACCCATCTGTGGGGCTGTAGCTCTGTGGGGTGTCCAACCCATCTGTGGGGTTGCAGAACTGTGGGGTTTCCAGCCCAGGTGTGGGACTGCAGCTTTTGGGGTCTGCAGTCTGGTTGTGGGGCTGCAGAACTGTGGGGTCTGTGCTGTGGTTGTGGGGCTACAGAAGTGTGGGGTGTCCAGTCCACCTGTGGGGTGTCCAGCCCACCTGTGGGGTGTCCAGCTCTGTTGTGGGGCTGCAGCACTTTGGGACCTCTGGTCTGGTTGTGGGGCTGCAGGACTGTGGGTTCTGCGGTGTGATTGTGGGGCTGTAGCTTTGTGGGGTGTCCAGCCCACCTGTGGGGTTGCAGCTTTTGGGGTCTCCAAGCCCCAGGTGTGGGGCTGCAGCTTTTGGGGTCTGCAGTCTGGTTTTGGGGCTGCAGCTCTGTGGGATCCCCAGTCTGGTTTTGGGGCTGCAGCTCTGTGGGATCCCCTGGCTGGTTTTGGGGTTGCAGCTCTGGGGGGTGTCCAGCTCACCTGGCTGGTCTCCAGCCCAGTTATGGGGTCACAGCTTTGTGGGGTCCCCATCCGTGTCTGTGGGGCTGCAGGGCTTTGGGGTCTCCAGTCCTGGTTTTGGGGTCTCCAGTCCTGGTTTTGGGGTCTCTGTCCCGATTTTGGGGTCCCCACCCTGACTATGGAGTCTCCATTCTGGTTTTGGGGTCTCCATCCTGGTTTTGGGGTCGCCCTCCCAGTTTTGGGGACACAGCTCTGGATCCTTCCCCATTCCCGGCATTCCATGGCCTCGTGTCCTTGTCCCCGCTGTGCCCATCCCAAATAATCCCCGTTCCCACACCCCAAATTCCCAAATTCTCACACCCCAAATCCCCATTCCCACATCCCAAATTCCCAAATCCCCATTCCCACACCCCAAATCCCCATTTCCACATCCCAAATCCCCATTCCCACATCCCAGCCACAGAATTCCAGAGTTTTTTTTCCCCTCCCACCCCTGGAAAGTTTCGGGATCTTTTCCCTCCTCTCCCTCCTCCTCCTCCTCTGATTTTTTGGGATTTTTTTTCTGTGGATTCCTGGCACGACTCCAGAGCCTCTGGAATTTTGGGAAAAAGGGGAAAAAACGGGAATATTCCCAACTCCAGGATCCTCTGATGTTCCCATGAATTTGTTTTCCCCGTGCTCAGAATTCCAGAGTTTTTTACACGTGGGATTTCAGGTGTTGGAATTCCAGGATTTCTGGGATCTGAAACTCTTTTCCTGATGTTTTTTTCCCCTCTTTTTTTCCTCGAATTTCCCTTCGTGCTCTCACGAAGGGAGTGGGCGCTCCTGGAGTCACAAAAATCCCGGGAATTTGTTTCTTTGTTCCAAAATTTCCGGCATGTGATCTCCAGGGAAAATAAACAACCCGTGGGAAGGATGAGGAGGATGAGGAGTGACCCCTGGATCATTCCCGGATTTTGGGATGACGGAGGAGCTCCAAGCCCATCCCTTCCCACGTGGAATTTCTCCGGGAAGAGCTGGGAGAGGCTGATCCATGGGGAGGGTTGGGGTTTTTTTTGGGAATTTCGGCAGCTCCGATTGTTTCGTGACATTCCATGGATTTGGGAAATGGGGAAGGGCCGATTCCAGCTGGGAATGGCGGGAAAATCCTGGAGCTCTGGGAATGTTGGGAGAGGTTGGAATTGGAGGAATTCCAACTCTCCAGGATCCTGGAATGATGTGGGAGAATGATGGAGATTCCTGGGAATTATGGGAATTCCTGGAGGGGGAAGGGTGGGAGATGGATTTGGGAAGGAAAGGAATTCCTGGATGAGGGTGGGAAGCTGGAATTGTGGGAATTCCAACTCTCCAGGATCCTGGAATGATCTGGGAGATGATGGAGCTCATCCCTGTCCATGAGATCATTCCCATCCAATTCCAAAGGCAGGGACAATTCCACGATCCCAGGCTGTTCCAATCTTTCCCAAATTCCAGGGATTCTCTGGGAATTCCTTCCCCAAATCCCACCCCAACCTCCCCTTTCCCAGGGAATTCCCTCCATTCCCAGCTCTCCCAGCCTCACCTTGGATCCATCCCAAAGGAATTTCGGGATCCAGGGACTTCACTTGGAATCTCAGGAATCCATGAAGGGTCTCCCTTCCCTTTCCCTCTCTTTTCTCTCCCCATTTCCCATCCAAACCCCTCGGGATGGATTCGGAGTGTCCCAAATCCCAGAATCCCAGGAGCAGTTTGGGTGGGAAGGGACCTCAGAGCTCATTCCAGGGACAATTCCATGATCCCAGATTTCTCCATCTTTTCCTTGGACACTCCCAGGGATTCTCTGGGAATTCCTGCCCAAAATCCCAAATCTCCCCATTCCCTGTGTCCCGTCCTTCCATTCCTTTCCCAAATTCCAGTTTCTCCTGGAGCCCCTTCAGGCCCTGGAATGTTCTGGAATATCTCCCTGGATCTTTCCCTTCTCCAGGAGAACATTCCCATTTTTTTTCCTCCTTTAAATCCTCCCGGCGCCTCCTCTGGATTTCCTCCAGGTCATTCCCAATCCCAAATTCCCATTTTTTCACCCCATTTCCCTGGATCAGCTCATTCCCGCCGCTCCTCCAAAGTTTGGAATTCCACGGGAAGTTTTTCCTTCATCCCAAACTCAAGAATTTCTCCTCCTTCTCCAGGTTTTTTATCCTCTGGGAAGGTCATTTGGGAAGGATCCAGGATGCAGCTGCTTCCCAGTTGGAAAATGATAAATTATCCGTGGCCTGGGGAATTCCATCTGTCCCAAAATCCGCTTTTTTTATTATTATTCCTGGGTTAAATTCCTTCCTTTCAGCTCAGGCCGGGATTTTTCCATTGGAATTTTTTGGGATTTTTTGGGTCAACGGGAAAAGTTTTTGGTGGAATTTTCGGACTTTCCCCAAAATTCCCCCCGAAATTTCCTGCCCAGAAATTGGAATTCACATTTGGAATTTCGCTGCCTGATTTTCCTTGGGAATGAAGAAATCCAGGAGATATTCCAGTCAGGAATATTCCAGATCCTTAAATTATGGGATATTCCCAGAAAAACCCCAACAGCGCCTCGGGAATGGAAATCCTGTCCTTTTTTTTGGGAATAATTTCAATTTTTCCCAGGAATTTGAGATGGATTTGTTGCTCCCTTATCTCCACAGACAATCCTGGGAATCGTTATTCCCACCTGGAATTCCAACCCCACAAACGAGGAGGCTCCAAACGGCCCCAAATTCCCAACTGGGATTTCACTACCTGGTTTTCCTTGGAAAACGAAGAAATCCGGGAAATATTTATTCCAGTCAGGAATATCCCTGAGCCGGCAGCCGGCCCCGATTCCCAATCCCAAAATTAGAAAATTCCCTCATTAATTCCAAGCTCCTCATCCCGCTGTCCCTCGACCTCGGAGCTGTCCCAGTTTTCCGGCGCGACCCAAAAAAACAGGCGGGAAAATTCCAGAGGGAATCGAGTTTCCGCGGGAATTGGGGAACGTTGGGATCACAGAGGGTGAAAAAAAACCGGGAATTTCGTTTGGGATCTTGGGTTGGGTTTAAAGGGGAGGTTTGAGGTTGGATTTGGGGTCTGAGCAAATTTCGGAGGTTTTTTTTTTAGGATTTAGAGGAGTTGTCCATGGTCCTGACACGAAATTCCACCCAAATTTGGGATCTTTGAGTGGTGCCCATGGTCTGGTCTGGAATTCCGACCAAATTTGGGATCTTTTTTTGGGATTTTGGAGGGGTTGTCCATGGTCTGACCTGCTGAGGTCTTTTGCTGCATTTTTAGGGATTTTTCCACACTCCTGACATGGAATTCCAACCAAATTTGGGATCTTTTTTGGGATGTGGAGTGGTGTCCATGCTCTGATCTGGAAATTCAACCTGATTTGGGATTGGTTTGGGATTTGGAGGAGCTGTCCATGGTCTGACCTGGAATTCCACCCAAATTTGGGATCTTTTGCTGCATTTTTAGGGATTGTTTAAGGTCCTGACCTGGAATTCCACCCAAATTTGGGATCTTGGCTTTTTAGGGATTGTCCATGGTCTTAGCTGGAATTCCAACCAAATCTGGGGTCTTGTGTTGGGGTTTAGGGATTTTCCATGCTCCTGGCCTGGAATTTCACCCAAATTTGGGATCTTTGCGGCATTTTTAGGGATTGTCCATGGTCTGACCTGGAATTCCAACTGAATTTGGGGTCATTTTTGAGGTTTGGAGAGGTTGTCCGTGGTCTGATTTTGGTGTTCAACAAAATTTGGGGTTTTGTTTTGGGTTTGAAGGAGCTGTCCATGGTCTGACCTGGAATTTCAACCAGGAATTTCCAGCTGGAATTTCCACCTGATTTGGGATATTTTTTGGGGTTTGGAGGAGCTGTCCATGGTCTGACCCGGAATTTCACCCAAATCTGGGGTCTTGTGTTGGGGTTTAGGGATTTTCCATGCTCCTGGCCTGGAATTTCACCCAAATTTGGGATCTTTTGCTGCATTTTTAGGGATTGTCCATGGTCTGAGCTGGAATTCCAACTGAATTTGGAGTTGTTTTTGGGGTTGTCTGTGGTCTGATTTTGGTGTTCAACAAAATCTGGGGTTTTGTGTTGGGTTTGAAGGAGCTGTCCATGGTCTGACCTGGAATTCCACCCAAATTTGGAATCTTTGCGTGGTGCCCATGGTCTAACCCAGAATTCCAACCAAATTCGGGATTGTTTTGGGATTTGGCAGAGTTGTCCATGGTCCTGACCTGGAATTTCACCAACATTTGGAATCTTGAGGTTTAGGGATTTTCCATGGTCTTGACCTGGAATTCCAACCAAGTTTGGGATCTTGGCTTTTTATGGATTGTCCATGGTCTGAGCTGGAATTCCAACTGAATTTGGGGTCTTTTTTGAGGTTTGGAGAGGTGGTCCGTGGTGTGACCCGGAACTCCACCCAAATTTGGGATCTTTTTTGGGATGTGGAGTGGTGTCCATGCTCTGATCTGGAAATTCAACCTGATTTGGGATTGTTTTGGGATTTGGTGGAGTTGTCCATGGTTTGATCTGGAATTTCACCAACATTTGGGATCTTGTGTTGTGATTTAGGGATTTTCCGTGGTCCTGACCTGGAATTCCAACTGAATTTGGGGTCTTGGCTTTTTATGGATTGTCCATGGTCTGACCTGGAATTCCACCCAAATCGGGGCTCTTGTGTTGTGGTTTAGGGATTTTTCATGGTCCTGACCTGGAATTCCACCCAAATTTGGGATCTTGGGTTGTTTTTTTGGGGATTGTCCACGCTCTGACCCGGCTGAGGAGTCCACACTTCCCCGGACACCATTCCAGGGGAAAATTCCCGGGGGATTTATCTGGAGACCATTCCCACTTTCATTTCCGTGTTGTTCTGTTTGCACATTTTCTATGTTGTTTTTTTTTCTCTCTCTTTTCCATGTTTTTTTTCCTCTTTTTCCATGTTTTTTTCTCTCTTTTCCATGTTTTTTTCTCTCTTTTCCATTCCCATCCATGCTCCAGGCCAGCAGCTCGGTGAAGTAGGTAACTATGGAATTTTTCCTTGGAATTTTTTCTTTTCCCTCCCAGCTTTATCCCTTTTTTTTTTTTTTTTTTCCCCCATATTTTTTTCCTCGCTGTTCCTTCCACGCGTGGGGATTTTTCCAGGATTTTTGGAGCTCAGCTTTTCCCGGTTTTCCCTCCATTCCTGCTGTTTATTCCCGACGGGATCGTGGGATTTTCCTCTCCCATCCCGGTTTTCCTGCACTTCCCAAAGTTTCCCTGTTTTTGCTAGTCCTGAAATTCCCAGAAAAGCTGGGAAAATTCTGGAATGGGAAGAATTGTGGATCGGGAATTCCGAATTAGGAATTCCACGGGAATTTCTGTTGCTCAGGGATTCGGGATTTTGGGACACAATTCCCGGTGCTCTCGGAGTGGCTTTGGAATTTCTGATGTGGGAAAATCCTCTCCTGGTGATCCTGGAAATCTGACCCCGGATCGAGTGGGGTGGAGCTGATCCCAAAAAAATTGGGAATGCGGCAGAGAGGGATTTAATGGGACAATGGGAATGGGGAGGAGAAGGATTTGATTGGGATGGGAATAGGATTGGGAATGGGGCAGAAAGAGATTTAAAGGGAAAATGGGAACAGGAATGGGATTGGGAATGGGAATGGGGCAGTGGGAGCCAAACTGGATTCCCAAGGACTCAACTGCTCCCTCTGGATGTGGATCCCAGTTTTCCATAATTTTAGGATTATGTGGATCCAGATTTTCCATGGTTTTGTGGGGATGTGAATTCCAGTTTTCCATGGTTTTGGGAGGATGTGGATCCCAGTTTTCCATGTTTTTGCGGGATGTGGATCCAGGTTTTCCATGGGTTTTGAGAGATGCGGATCCAGGTTTTCCATGTTTCTAGGGGATGTGGATCCAGGTTTTCCATGGTTTTTGTGAGGCTGTGGATTCCAGTTTTCCATGGTTTTTTAGGGATGCAGATCCAGGTTTTCCATGTTTTTTAGGGATGCAGGTCCAGGTTTTCCATGTTTTTAGGGGATGTGGATCCAGGTTTTCCATGTTTTTAGGGGATGTGGATCCAGGTTTTCCATGTTTTTGTGGGATTTGGATCCTGGTTTTCCATGGGTTTTGTGGGATTTGGATCCTGGTTTTCCATGGGTTTTGTGGGATTTGGATCCTGGTTTTCCATGGTTTTTGTGAGGCTGTGGATTCCAGTTTTCCATGGTTTTTGAGGGATGCAGATCCAGGTTTTCCATGTTTTTGCGGGATGTGGATCCAGGTTTTCCATGGGTTTTGCGGGATTTGGATCCAGGTTTTCCATGGTTTTAAGGGATGTGAATCCCAGTTTTCCATGTTTTTTGGGATGTGGCTCCCAGTTTTCCATGTTTTTTGGGATGTGGATCCCAGTTTTCCATGTTTTCTGGGATTGTTCTGCCCTTTGCGCCTCATTCCAAGCCGGATTCCGGGCCCATCCCAATCCCTGCCCGCATTCCCAGGCCTCTCCTGCCGGATTCTCTGGGAATTCTGGCCGGGATCCAACATTCCCATGGAGCTCCTGATCCTGCCGGGAGCTGCTCTCCCGCTGCTCCGGGGACGGGAATTCCGGGAATTCTTTCCCTAAAAATGCTGAGAAATCCCTGGGATTTTCCAGGGTGGGGAATTCCCAAATCTCTGGGAATTGGAGATTTCTCAATCCCTGCTTACACAACTGATCCCATTTTATTTTATTTTATTTTTATTTTATTTTATTTTATTTTATTTTATTTATTTATTTAATTTATTTTATTTTATCTTGTTTTTATTTTATTTTTATTTTATTTCGGTTTTTTATTTTATTTTTATTTTGTTTTGTTTTATTTTTTTATTTTATTTTATTTTATTTATTTGACTTTATTTTTAAATTTATTTTTATTTTTATATATTTTTTTTTATTTTACATTTTATTTTATTTTGTATTTTATTTTATTTTTGGTTTTTATTTTTAATTTTTATTATTTTATTTTACTTTCTTTTACTTTCTTTTTATTTTTTAAAATTATTTTTATTTTTATATTTTATTTTTTTTACATTTTATTTTATTTTGTGTTTTATTTTTGGTTTTTATTTTTTTATTTTATTTTGTTTTGTTTTATTTTTATTTTATATTATTTTTATATTTTATTTTATTTTTAATTTTTATTTTTTATTTTTTATTATTATTTTTATTTTATTTTGTATTTTATTTTTTTTATTTTTTTATTTTGTTTTGTTTTATTTTTATTTTATATTATTTTTATTTTATTTTATTTTATTTTTATTTTTTATTTTTATTTTTAATAATTATTTTTATTTTTATTTTATTTTATTTACCTGGAGCCAGGAGTGAATCAGGAAAACCCCCTGAAACTGTAATAACATCCAAGACACTCCCCAGGCTGGATTAACAAGAGGATTTTCCACCTTTAATCCCTTCAAACAGCTTTTCATGGGGAAAAAAAGAGGATTCCAAAGGGATTCCCGGAACTCCCCGGGGGGTGCTCCTCCTCCTCCTCTTCCCGGGAAAAGCTGGGAACAGCCCGGCTGGGTTTCCTTGGATCCCTGAACTCCCTTTCCTCATCCACGTTTTCCGTGGGCTCGGGTGTGAGACGGCTCCGGCTGCTCTTCCCTCTTTTCCCTCCCGGCTCGGGAATTGCTGAGCCAGGAATGAGCCTGGAAAAAAACCAAAAAACATCCCAGGGAATTAAAAAAAAAAAAAAACCAAAAAAACGCTGGGCAGAGCTGGGAAAAAAACTGGGAATGTTCTCCTGGAGAAGGGAAGGATTCAAGGAGGAGATTCCAGAACATTCCAGAGCCTGAAGGGGGATCCAGGAGAAACTGGAATTTGGGGAAGGAATGAAGGGACGGGACACAGGGAATGGGGAGATTGGGATTTTGGGCTGGAATTCCCAGAGAATCCCTGGAATGTCCAAGGAAGGATTGGAGCTCCCTGGGATCATGGAATTGTCCCTGGAATGAGCTCTGAGGTCCCTTCCCACCCAAACTGCTCCTGGGATTCTGGGATTTGGGACACTCCGAATCCATCCCGAGGGGTTTGGATGGGAAATGGGGAGAGAAAAGAGAGGGAAAGGGAAGGGAGACCCTTCCTGGATTCCTGAGATTCCAAGTGAAGCCCCTGGATCCCAAAATTCCTTTGGGATGGATCCAGCGTGAGGCTGGGAGAGCTGGGAATGGAGGGAATTCCCTGGGAAAGGGGAGGTTGGGGTGGGATTTGGGGAAGGAATTCCTGGCTGGGCTGGAATTCCCAGAGAATCCCTGGGAAGTGCCCAAGGAAGGATTGGAGCAGCCTGGGATCATGGAATTGTCCCATGGAATTCCACAGGATTTCAGCTCCGTTCCCACCCCAACCATTCCACGATTCCCTTTCCCAAGGTCAATCCCAATCCTTTGAAGGAATTCCAGCTCCTTTTCCCACTTTTTGGCTCTTTCCCGGTTTGGCGCAGGGATCTGGAGGAATTTCTGTCCTCCCAACATTCCCGAGGCTCCAGAATTCCCATTTCCAGCTGGAACTGGGATTTTCCTGGGATTTCCTGCTGGGCTCGGTGCCTCATTCCCACTTTTCCCACCCCTGGATCCCTCACTCGGCATTCCCTGGATTTCCCTCTCCAGATCCGGCAATTCCCGGATCCCGCTGCTCTCCCAGCGCCGGGAGGTGGCGGGAAAAGGGAATTTCTCCCTGGTTTTCCTATGGAATGGGCTCGGCATTCCAGATTGTTTGTTTGTTTGTTTGTTTGTTTTTTCCCTCCTTTTATTCCCTGGGATGTTTCCACGGTCATTCCCAGGCTCTGGAAAGGCGGGAACAGCAGGAGGAGGAATATTCCAACCCCTCCTGGATTTGATCCCCTTTGGAGCATTTCCAGCTCCGGATATTCCAGGATTTTCTGGATGGGATTGGAGGGATTTCCACGCTTGGGGATTTCCCGGGAATCTGCTGGATCCAGGAGCCTTTGGATCCTCCGTGGATTCCCAAAATCCTGGAATTGGCTCCCTGAGGAATCCGGGATCTGTGGGATTCGGGAACAGCTTTTCCCTATTTGTGCCCGGAGCTGGAATTCCCTGGATCCCGATGGATTGGGATGGGATTGATCCCGGTTTTTGGGTGGAGCTGGAGCCATTCCAGGGCCGCATTCCTTTGGGAATTCTGCTCCCGTGCCTCCTGGGAATTCAGGATTCCTCGGGATAAAGGAAAAATGCTGGGAAGGCCACACTGGGAATTTGGGAATGACGAATTGTGCCGGGATTCATCCCAGTTTTTCCAGGCTTTGGGAAGGTTTGACTGGGAATTCTGGGAAAGGGGGGACTGGGAAATCCTGGAATTCCAGCCCGTGGAAAACCCATTCCCACTGTGGGAATCCCATTCCAGGTGGGATCCAAGTCCTCGGGAGTAGGGAAGGAAAATGGGAACGAGGAGGGGAGAGGAAATCCTGGATCACGGGAAGGATCCGGAACATTTGGATCAGCAAATCCCATTCCCAATCTCCTTCCTGCCCCCCAATCCCGAAATTCTGCTGAGGCCCGAAAATTCCTTGGGAACATTTCCCTGGCTCTGCTCTCTCTCCCTCCCTTTCCTGTTCCCTCTGATTGCCGCTATTTTTTTCCACGGAATGTTTGATTAGAGCCGGAACAAGGACGGGATAATGACGGGAACCAGAGGCAGAGCCTCCCCCGAATCAGCTCCGCACCTGCAGCCCCCGGGGAGGGAACGGCCTGGGCAGGATTCCCGGATCCAGCCGGAATGGGAACGGCTCCCGGGGCTGATTCCTGGATCCGTGGGATCCATTCAGAGCCATTCCCAGATCCATGGGATCTATCCGGAATGGGAACAGCTCCTGGTGCTGATTCCTGGATCCGTGGGATTCATCCAGAGTGGGAACAGCTCCCGGGGCTGATTCCTGGATCCCTGAGATCCATCTGGAATGGGAATGACTCCTGGGCCTGATTCCTGGATCCATGGGATCCATCTGGAGTGGGAGCAGCTCCTGGGGCTGATTCCTGGATCTGTGGGATCCATTCAGAGTCGTTCCCAGATCCGTGGGATCCATCTGGAATGGGAACAGTTCCCAGGGCTGATTCCTGGATCTGTGGGATCCATCCGGAGCCTTTCCTGGTACTGATTCCTGGATCCATCCAGAGTGGGAACAGCTCCCGGGGCTGATTCCTGGATCTGTGGGATCCATTCAGAGCCATTCCCAGATCCATGGGATCCATCCACAGTGGGAACAGCTCCTGGTGCTGATTCCTGGATCCGTCTAAAGCCATTCCCAGATCCATCCACAGCCATTCCCAGTGCTGATTCCCAAATCCATCCAGATCCATTCTTGGGGCTGATTCCTGGATCCGTGGGATCCATTCAAGAGCCATTCCCAGATCCATTGGATCCATCTGGAGCTATTCCCGGTGCTGATTCCTGGATCCATCAGATCCATCCAGAACCATTCCTGGGGCTGATTCCCAGATCCATTCCCAGATCCATCCGGATCCATTCCCAGATCCATCCGGATCCATTCCCAGTGCTGATTCCTGGCTCCATCCAGAGCCATTCCAGCTCCCGGTGCTGATTCCCAGATTCATTGGATCCATCCAGCTCCATTCCCAGATCCATCCAGAGTGGGAACAGCTCCTGGGGCTCATTCCTGGATCCATGGGATCCATCCGGATCCATTCCCAGATCCATTGGATCCGTTCCCAGTGCTGATTCCTGGATCCATTGGATCCATTCCCAACCCTCATTCCATACCCGGAATGTGGAAATCCCTGCTGGAATTCCAGGCCGCTCCAGGCCCATGTGGGATGAGGATGGGAAGTGTTGGAAGAAAGGAGGGAAAATTGGGAATGGAAAGGAGAATCCAGGGAATGAAGGATGGGAAAATAGGGAATGCGAGATTTCCATTGGATTTTGGGAATATTTTTCCATGGAAAAGGGGGGGTCAGGCCTTGGAAGGAGCTTTGGAGTGAAGCCCCAGATCCCAAAATTCCTTCCTAGAGAGGAGTTGGGAATGGGAGGCCGGAATTCCAAAGGGCTCCAAAGCAGGGAATTTTCCAGCGGGAGCTGAGCAGTGGGAATTGAGCAAAATCCGGGATTTGGGATCATTCCAAGGCCTGACAACTCCGGAATGTTTAGAGAGCCAGAGAATTTGCATCCCAAAAAAACCCCCAAAAACCCCTGGAGGAGCCTGAGGGGATTTTGCTGTTTGGCTTTTTCCTTGGATTTGTTTTTCCTTGGATGCCTCCAGGCAGGATTGAATTCCTGGATCCTTCTGGGAATTCTTTGGGATGAATTTCCGGATGCCTGAAGAAGGTTTGGAATGAGCTCTGTGATGGATCCGTGGGAATCGGAGCTGGGAAAAATGTGGGAAAAATGTGGGGAAAATGTGGGAATGGGGCAGCAAATCCCACAGGAATTCCCAGGGTTTTGTTTGTTTTTCTTTTCTGGAATTCTGGGATGGTTTGGGTGGGAATGGAGCTGAAATCCTGTAGAATTCCAAGGACAATTCCATGATCCCAGGCTCCTCCAAGCTTTCCTCGGGCACTCCCAGAGATTCTCTGGGAATTCCAGCCAAATCCCCAAATCCCACCCCAACCTCCCCTTTCCCAGGGAATTCCCTCCATTCCCAGCTCTCCCAGCCTCACCTTGGATCCATCCCAAAGGAATTTCGGGATCCAGGGGCTTCCCTGGGAATCTCGGGACTCCAGGAAGGGTCTCCCTTCCCTTTTCCATCCCCGAATTCCATCCAAACCCCTCGGGATGGATCCGGAGCCTCCTCAATCCCAGAATCCCAGAATATTTTGGGATGAGATCCGTGAATTTTCAATCCCATTCCAATCCCAGCATCCCAGGCTGCTCCAGCCTTTCCTTGGACATTCCCAGGGATTCTCTGGGAATTCCTGCCCAAAATCCCAAATCTCCCCTTTCCCCATTCCCTGTGTCCCGTCCCTCTATTCCTTTCCCTGAATTCCAGCTTCTCCTGGAGCCCCTTCAGGCCCTGGAATGTTCTGGAATCTCTCCCTGGATCCTTCCCTTCTCCAGGAGAACATTCCCAGTTTTCCCAGCCTCCTGTTTCCCTGGAAGTGTCCAAGGCTTGGAGCTCCCTGGGATAATGGAGGAGTTTTCCCTGCCCTTGGAATTCCATGGGATTTCAGCTCCATTCCCACCCAAACCATTCCAGGATTCCAAAAAATCCGTGGAAATTTGGGATCCACTCAACCTCAACCTTTGGAGCTGCTCCAGGGAATGAGCTCTGGGAAAAGAAGGAACGGCCTCAGCCTGGCCAGGGAAGGTTGGGATTGGAATTTTGGGATCATTTTTCCATGGAAAAGGGGGGTCAGGCCTTGGCAGGAAGTTTGGAGTCGCCATCCCTGGAGGAATCCAAGGAATTCCTGGAATTCCACTCAGGGCTGGGATCGGGCCCAGTTTGGGCTCATTGATCCATTTTTCTAACCTCTGGAATTCCAGGAGAGAATTCCCACCTGGGGAACACCTGGAAGGCAATTCTGGGATTTGGGGATCCGGAGTGGCGCAATTTGGAAATTTGGACATCCAGAGTGGGAAAAATTGGGATTTGGGAACCTGGAATGGCACAATGGAGGATCTGGACATCCAGAGTGGGTGAATTTGGGAATTCGGACATCCAGAGTGGAAAAATTCAGGAATTCGGGTATCCAGAGTGGGAAAATTTGGAATTCAGGCATCCAGAGCGGAACAGTTTGAGAATTTGGGATTTTGGTCATCCAGAGTGGGACAATCTGGGAATTTTGGCATCCAGAGTGGGAAAAATCAGGGATTGACTCTCTGGAGTGGGAAAACGTGGGATTTGGTCATGAGTGGTGGGACAGGTTGGGAATTTGGGGATCCAGAGTGGGGAAAATTTGGGAATGGGGCATCCAGAGTGAGAAAAAAGAAAAAATCAGGAATTTTGGAATTTATGCATCCAGAGTGGGAAAATTTGGAGATACAGAGAGGGAAAATTTGGAGATCCAGAGTGGGAAAATTACGGGAATTTTGGCATTTGGAGTGGCACAACTTGGGAATTCAGGCTGGATCTAGAGTGGGAAAATTACGGGAATTTTGGCATTCAGAGCGGGAAAATCAGGAATTTGAAAAATTTATGCATCCAGAGTGGGAAAATTCGGGGATCCAGAAAATGATGGGAATTTTGCCGTTCAGTGTGGCACAACTTGGGAATTTCGGCATCCAGAGCAGAAAAATGACGGGAATTTTGACCTCCAGAGTGCAGAAAATCCGTGACTTCCCGATTTTTCCAAAGGAACTAAACCCACGGAAAACTTGACATCCCTCCAGCTTTTCCTCACGGATTCCCACAGGGACTTCCCGCCATCCCACCATCCCGTTTTTTCCCGGGATTTCCCCCGTCCCTGATTCCTCATTTTCCATGTTGTTGTGAAAGATGAATCAGGGAAACCTTATCAATACGATTGCTTGGCAAAAGATTCTGAAAATGTGAAACCTGTAATGGAAATAGAAATGGAAGGTTAGTTTGAGTTGTAGGATACTGAAATTTAGTCACTCTATAACCTGAAGACAAGACCCTGGGCAGCTGGAGGAGAATCCCTTTGGATTGAACAATCCCCTTCTGCTGCCTGAGGGACCCAAAGGTCAATGCAGCAAAACAGAAAAGTCTAAAGAGGAGTTTTTAGAGTTTAAAATATAACACAGGATGGTAATGTAGTAGTTCTTACAGGCCGTATGGAGATTCTATAGGATTTTGTGTCTTGTGTTGATTGGTCACTGTAAATTAGAATATTCATCACAAAAGGAGATAGAATGGATTGGAACCAGGACCTCGCTCCCTCTCTCTTCTCCCTCTTGCTCTCTCTCCTTCTCTCTCTGGGGCTTCCCTCCAGCCCAGGCTGGTGGCTGAAGGCAAAGCCCTTTCTACCCACCACCCTTTGCAATAAACCCACATATTCCAGAATATCTCAGGTCAGCAGAGTCCCTTGTCCCTGCAAGTCACGGGTTCTTCTCCCCCGTGTCCCCCGCAGTGCTGAGCATCGGCGAGGGCGGGTTCTGGGAAGGCTCCGTCAAGGGCAGGAGCGGCTGGTTCCCGGCGGAATGCGTGGAGGAGGTGCAGATGCGCCAGTACGACTCCAGGCAAGGTGGGTATCCCGGAATTCCCGACGGGAATTTCTCCCCCCCCCGGGGAATCGCGGGAATGATGGTTATGGGGGGTGGGAGGGAATTGTGGGAGTTGTGTCCCAAGGGGTCAATCCCGGTCATGGATTCGTGGTTGGGGAATGGAGAGTTTGGGGTTGGTTGGGATGGGAGTAGAGGGAAAACTGGGAAAATTGGGATTGGTCAGTTGGAGAAGGTCGGTATCCCAGAATTCTGGCCGGAATTCCCAAGGGAATCAAAGGAACGATCCTTCAGTGGGGTGGGGATGGAGGGATTTGTGGGAGTTGTGTCCCGAGGGATGAGTTCCAGTCATGGATTCATTGTTGGGAAATGGAGAGTTTGGGATTGGAGCAGAGAAAAAAAATTGGGAAAATCGGGATTGATCAGTTGGAGAAGGTTGGTATCCCAGAATTCCCAATAGAATTCCCAAGGGAATCAAAGGAACGATCCCTCTGGGGGGTGGGGATGGAGGGAATTGTGTCCCAAGGGGTCAATTCCAATCATGGATTCATTGTTGGGGAATGGAGAGTTTGGAGTTGGTTGAGATGGGAGAAAAAGCTGGGAAAATTGGGATTGGTCAGCCTGGAAAAGAGGAGAAATCCAGGATGATCCAATTGTGGCTTCCAGGGCTTGAAGGAGCCAAAGGAAAGATGAAAAGGGGGAATATTGGGAATATTTCCAAGGGATGGAGGGACATCCCAATATTCCCACTTTTCATCTTTCCTGTGGATCCCATCCCATGGATCCCATCCCACAGATGTACATCCCATGGATCCCAGCCCATTCATCCCATTGATCTCACGGATCCCATCCCATGGATCCAATCCCATAGATTCCATCCCATGGATCCCAGCCCATCCATCCCATTGATCCCACGGATCCCATCCCATGGATCCCATCCCATAGATTCCATCCATCCCATGGATCTCATCCCATGAATCCCATCCCATAGATCCCATGGATCCTGTCCCATTCCGTGGATCCCACCCCATGCCATGGATCCTGTGGATCCCATCCTGTCCCATCCATCCCATGGCTCCCATCCCATCCCATTCCATTCCATCCCATCCCATAGATCCCATCCCACAGATCTCACAGATCCCATCCCATGGATCCCATCCCATTCCATGAATCGCACCTCGTGCCATGGATCCCGTGGATCCTGTCTCATAGATCCCGTGGATCCCGTGGATCAATCCTGTCCCATTCATCCCATAGGTCCCATCCGTGCCATGGCTTCCATCCCATCTCATAGATCCCATCCCACAGATCTTACAGATCCCATCCCACGGATCCCATCCCATCTCACAGATCCCATCCCACAGATCTCCCAGATCCCATCTCATGATCCCGTCCCATCCCATGGATCCCATCTCATGATCCCGTCCCATTCCATCCCATGGATCCCATCCCATAGATCCCATCCCATGGGTCCCATGGATCCTGTCCCATTCCATGGATCCCACACCATGCCATGGATCCCATGGATCACGTCTCATAGATCCCATGGATCCCATGGAATATCCCATCCTGTCCCATCCATCCCATAGATCCCATCCCACAGATCTCACAGATCCCATCCCATGAATGTCACCCCATTCCATGGATCCCATGCCATGGATCCCATGGATCCTGTCCCATCCCATGGGTCCCATCTCATCCCACAGATCCCATCCCATCCCACGGATCTCATCCCACGGATCCCATCCCATGGATCCCATCCCACAGATCACATGCCATAAATCCCACCCCACAGATCCCACCCCACGGATCCCACAGATCCCACCCCGGATCCTCCGGCTCCCTCCCGTCCATCCCGCCCTCTCCCTGTCCCTGTGGCTCCGGCTGTTCCCGGCTCCATCCATCAGCTCCATGACGGCTCCATTAAAATCTGGGCTATTTTTGGGATCCGGGCAGGGAGCGGAGCCGCCGGGCCGTGGACAGCCCATAAATCCCAGATTTTCCTCGGGAATGGGAGCCGGGAGGGGTTGGGGGAATCAGGGAGAATGTCCAAAGGGATGAGGGGGATTGGGAATTCTGAAGGGCTGGAATGGCAGGAGGAGGGAATTCCTGAATTCCTGTGGGAATGGGGAGTGTCGGGAAAAGCCAGGGCTGGATGGGCTGGTGGAGCTGTCGGGATCTGGGAATTTGGGATCTGCTGGGAATTCCTTTCCTCCTTCCCTGACTCCTTCTCTCCCTTTTCCCTGCCCTTTCCCAGATTTTATTTTATATTTTATTTTATTTTATTTTATTTTATTTTATTTTATTTTATTTATATTTTATATTTTATTTTATATTTTATTTTATTTTATTTTATTTTATTTTATTTTATTTTATTTTTTTTTTTATTATTTTATTTTTTATTTTATTTTATTTTATATTTTATTTTATTTTATTTTATTTTATATTTTATTTAATTTTATTTTATTTATTTAATATTTTATTTTATTTATTTAATATTTTATTTTATTTTTTCTCTTTCCCTTTCCTTCCGCCCCAAACTTTTTCCCCGGCACATCCAGCCCTTTTTATCCCGATTTTTCAGACCTTTCCCAGCCTCTCCCCTCCTCATTCCCACCGGGAATCTGTTCCTGGATCTGCTCCCTGCTGCCGCCTTGTGGTGCTTTATGGGATCGTCCCAAATTTCTCCTTTTCCTTGGAATTTCCCTCTGGAATCAGATCCAGGAATCTCTCAGAGTGATGAGGATTTTCCCGCCCTGATCCAGGTGGAGAATTCCCAGTTTTTATTCCACGTGCTGCCATGTGGGAACCTCCCAGATTTCTCTTTTTCCTTGGAATTTCCCCTTGGAATCAGAGCCGGGAACCCCTTGGAACAATGAGGATTTTCCCATCCTGATCCAAGTGGAGCTGGGAAAGGGTTGGAAAATTCCAGAGGGATCATTCCCAGCTTTTCCCATCCATTCCGAGGGCAGGAATGTGGGATTTGAGTTTTCCACAGGGTCAAGTCTCCTCTGTCATTCCAGCCGGGAATTTGGCTGGAATTTCCCCCTGGACGATTCCCAGGAAAGGCTCTGACATTCCCAGGAATTCCTCGGCCACGCAGATTCTCCTCATCAGGGAGAAATTCCCGCCTGGAACGAAATTCCCGGGGTTTGTGGATCCCTTTGGGAAGGCGGGAAAAGCCGGGAATAATCCGGGATGTGGAATTTTTTCCCACAGAAACCAGGGAAGACCGGACCAAGCGGCTTTTCCGGCACTACACCGTCGGATCCTACGACAACTTCACCTCCCACAGGTAAGGAGCCTCTCCCGGGAATCCTGGGAATTCTGGGAATTCTGGGATTTCTCCTTTTCATGGAAAAATCTGCCTTTTTCCTCACGGAGATTTGGAATTCCATGGGAAGGGGATTTTTTTTTTTTTTTTTTCCGGGAGTTTTGGGTGGTGAGAGGAATTCCAGGAGAGCCGGGGAGGGGGATCCAAGGTTTTGGGGAATTCTGGGAATGTGGCCGCAATCCTGGCTCATATTCCAATGGATGATCCAACGTCCTGGAGAATTCTGGGAATGTTTCCCATTCCTGGTTTGTTTTCCAATGGAGAATCCAACGTTCTGGAAAAGTTTGGAAATGATTCCCGTTCCTGGCTTGTGTTCCAATGGAAAATCTGGAGTTCTGGAAAAGTTTGGGAATGTTTCCCATTCCCGGTTCGTGTTCCAATGGAGATTCCAAAGTTCTGGAGAATTCTGGGAATGTTTCCCATTCCCAGATCATTTTTCAATGGATGATCCAAAGTTCTGGAGAAGTTTGGGAATGTGCTCCCATTCCTGCCTCATTTCCTGAGGAAATTCCAACATCCTGTGAAAGTTTGGGAATGTGGTGCCATTCCAGGCTCCTGTCCCATTGGAGAATCCAAAGTCTGGGAATGTTTTCACGCTCCTGGCTCATGTTCCAATGGAGATTCCAAAGTTCTGGAGAATTCTGGGAATGTTTCACATTCCTGGCTCTTATCCCAGTAAAAGATCCAACATTCCAGAGAAGTTTGGGAATGTGCTCCCATTCCCGCCTCATTTCCCAGTGGAGAATCCAAAGTTCTGGAAAATTCACATTCCTGGCTGATCCCAGTGGATGATCCAAGGTTCTGGAGAATTCTGGGAATATTTCACATTCCCAGCTCGTGTTCCAATGGGGAATCCAAAGTTCTGGAGAAGTTTGGGAATGTTTCCCATTTTTTCCCTTTTTCCAGGGAAGTTTCTTTCCTTGGAAACCCAGCGGATCCATGGAATTCTGGGAATCTTGGAGCTCATCCACGACATTTTGGAGCTCCTTATCCCAAATTTTGCTTCCTGGAGCATTCCCGACTCCGAGGAATTTGTGGAATTTGGGTTGATCCTCAAAATTCCCAGGATTTGGTGGGAAAAATCGGGAAAGGGGAAAAACAGAGGGGAAAAATGAAAATTCCATCGGTTCAGGGGAAGGAGAGGTGGGATTGAATCCGTGGAAATCCTGGGAAAAGGAATTTCCTTTGGGAATCACATCCTGGTAAAACACCAGGAGGAGCTCCTGGCCAGGAGTTGGAATTCCTGGGAATTTTCAGTGGGAAAAACCGGAATTCCAATGGGGCAAAAAGGGGAATTTCAGGAGTTGGATCCAGCATGGAAAAAAAAACTTGGGAACATCCCAAAATTCCACAAATTCCTCGGAGTTGGGAACGCTCAGGGGAGAAAAATTTGGGATAAGGAGCTCAAAAAAGCAGGAAAATGTTGTGGATGAGCTCCAAGATTCCCAGAATTCCATGGATCCACACGATTCCTCAACCCAAGGAAAATTTGGGGGAATTTACGGAGCCGAATCCAGGAAAAAAAATTTGGGAAGAGCCCAAAGTGGGATTGGATCCACAGGGAAGGTTTGGATTGATCCCGCTCCAGGAAATCCTTTGGGAATTGTTGGGATTCCAGAGAAAATTCAGGGAGTTTGGGGAAACGTCGGGAAAGGGGAAAATCCCTAAAATTCTGGATTCTGTGGGATCACGGAACGGTTTGGAATGATTGATGGAATTATGGGATCATGGAATGGTTTGGAATGTTGGGACATCCCCAGGAATTTCGGGATAAATCCAGATTGGAGACGATAAAACTCCCCCGGGATGAGATTCCCACCATTCCCAGATTTCCTTCGGAATCAGGAATCCCTCAAAGGAAAAGCAGGGGCCATTCCAGAGCCAGGATGTGCTGGATGCTCCCAAAATTCCGCTCATTCCCAAAATCTGGGACTGGAAAAAAAAAACAAAACGGGGGACGGAGCTCGGAACAATTCACCAGGAGGGAACAAATCCAAGCTCAGCTTCATCCGGAAGAGAAATCCCGTCGGGAATTGCCTTTGGGATTAAAGGGAGGGATTAACGAGGCTCCAAATTAATTCAGGAATTAAAGCCGGGAGCAGCTGGGAAGGGGAAAAATCGGGAGCAGGAGCCAATCCCGGATTTGTGTCGGGGATTAGGGAGAGGGATTTCATCGGGGCCGCTGGAAAACGGGGAAAACATGGAAAAACACGGAAGGGGAAAAAGGGGATTTCTCAGTCCTGGAATTCCAGGGCTGGAAAGATGTGTGGAGAGAGAAAAATATGGAATGATGGGATTATGGAAATAATGGAGATTTGGAATTATGGAATCATTTTCCTGGGGCTGGGAGATCTGGGAATTCCTTTCCGTGTTGGAAATTCCACAGGCAGAGATGAGTTTCCAATGGGAAAAGTTTTCCTTGGATTTCCCTGTAATTCCTGAGCCTTTGGGTTGTTCCCTCTTCTCCCATTCCTCTGGAAATCTGGGAATTCCTTCCCGTATTCCCAAGGCTGGAATTTCCCCTTCCAAAGGGGTGGAGTTTCCACTGGAATGGGACTGGGAATGGGATTGGGAATAGGCCTGGGATTTTCCCTCTCCCTGTGGAATGCTGGGGGTTAAAGGTGGGCGTTGGATCAGGGAGAACGATGGAAAACCCATGGAAAAAGACTGGAAAAGGAATTCCTGGAGGAGCCACCGCCATCCCACCCTTTGGTGCCTGAGGCTGAGTGGAAAACCTGGAATGGGAGCTGGAATAGGAGCTGGAATGGGACAGGAAATGGGATCTGGAATAGGATTGGGAATATGGGAGGTGGAATTGGCCCAGGAATGGGAGCTGGAATTTTCCGTCCCTGTGGAATGTCAGGAGTTAAAGGGCAGGTTTGGATCAGGCAAAACTATGGAAAACCCATGGAAAAAGATTGGAAAAAGGTAGGAAAAGGAATTCCTGGAGAAGCCGCCAGCAGCATCCCACCCTTTGGTGCCCGAGGCTGAGTGGAAAACCTGGAATGGGATCAGAAATGGGACCGGGGAAAGGATTGGGAATGGGAGCTGGAATTTTCCCAGTCCCTGTGGAATGCCAGGAGTTAAAGGTCAGGTTTGGATCAGGCAAAACTCTGGGAAAAGATTGGAAAAGGAATTCCTGGAGAAGCCAGCAGCATCCCACCCTTTGGTGCCTGAGGCTGAGCGGAAAACCTGGAATGGGACCTGGAATGGGATCTGGAATAGGACCAGGAAAGGGACCTGGAATTTTCCCTCTCCTTATGGAATGCTGGGGGTTAAAGGTCAAGCAAAACTGTGGAAAATACATGGAAAAGGGTTGGAAAAGGAATTCCTGGAGAAGCCACCACCATCCCACCCTTTGGTGCCCGAGGCCGAGCAGAAAACTTGGAATAGGATCAGGAATGGGATCAGAAATGGGACCGGGAATGAGACCTGGAAAAGGATTGGGAATAGGAGCTGGATTTTCCCAGTCCCTGTGGAATGCCAGAAGTTAAAAGTCAGGTTTGGATCAGGCAAAACTCTGGGAAAAGATTGGAAAAGGAATTCCTGGAGAAGCCACCGCCATCCCACCCTTTGGTGCCCGAGGCTGAGCGGAAAACCTGGAACAGGACCTGGAATGGGACCTGGAATAGGATCTGGAATAGGACCAGGAAAGGGATCTGGAATTTTCCCTCTCCTTATGGAATGCTGGGGGTTAAAGGTCAAGCAAAACTGTGGAAAACCCATGGAAAAGGGTTGGAAAAGGAATTCCTGGAGAAGCCACCACCATCCCACCCTTTGGTGCCCGAGGCTGAGCGGAAAACCTGGAACAGGACCTGGAATCCCGGGAATTCTCCGGAACGCCGGGAGTTAAAGGTGGGCGTCGGTCTCAGCACCGCCCCCGGCAATTCCAGCTCCTTTTTTTAGGATCCCTGGAATGTGCGGGAATCAATGGAGCCCGCGGTGAATCATCCCTGGGCTCTCCCACGCTGCTTCCCTGTGACGGCTCCGGATCCCACACCTGGATCCCGCCCACATTCCCACATTCCCGGTGACGCCGATTCCAACCGCTGAGGTCACCGCTCCACCCACATTCCCAAAGTTCCACATTCCCAAAGTTTCTGGGGAAAACAAAAAAAAAAAAGTAAGAAAAACCACCCTGGAAGAATTCCTGGGGAAAAAAAAAAAAAAAAAACTGGAGCAAAAATTGTCTCTCCTTGAATTATCCTAAATCCTTTTTTTCAACCCGAATCTTGGGATTCAAAAAGAAAAGTGGGAATTCTGGAATTAAATTTGGTTTTCATGGATCTGCTCGGTTATTCCCATGGGAAAACCATTGGAAGGGGTCCCAAGTTCCCAGGAAAATGTTGGAATGTTGGAATGGCTGGAGAGGGATTCCGATTCCTGGGAATTTTTTGGAGTCCTCAAGGAAAACTGGAGTGTGGCTGAATCCCAAAATCCATGGAATTCCTGAGGTGGGAAAAGCCCTCCGAGGTCATTGAGAATTCCAGGAATTCCTTGGACACCTTCAAGGGTGGGAATGTGCTGCTGAGATGGAAATTCCATGGGACGATCCTGGAATGGGATGGGTGGGAATGGAACTGAAATCCCAACCCTTGGAATTCCAGCCCAGCCTGGAATTCCTTCCCAAATCCCATCCATCCCTGCTCTCCTTCCCATGGAATGGGAACAGCAGCTCCACGGAGCCCCTCAGGTGTCCTCGGGCCAGAATTCCCAGTTTTCCATGGAATTGAGGCTTTCCCAAACTGTTTTGTCCAAGGAATGAGACAAAAAAATCCATGGATTTCCTTGGATCCATGGAAAGTTCCGAGTCAAGGTTGGAGCATCCCTGGGATCATGGAATGGGACGGAATTTCCAGGAGCTTTCAGTCCCTTCCCACCCAAAGCATTCCACGATTCCAGGAAATTCCTGACGCTCCCTGATCCCAAAATCCCAGAGGTGCTCCCAGACAATTCCAGAGGCTCGGGAATGCTCCCAGTGGGATTTCATGAAGAGTTTTCCTTCCCTCCCTCCCTCCACATTCCCGTTTCCGTGGAATGCCGCTGCTCCAGCCCGGAGCTTTTCCAGCTTTTTTTCCGTGATTCCATGAATCCCATCCTGACAATTCCAAGAGCTGGGATCACACGGCGGGTGCACGTCGTGATCCAGGATTTGGGAAAAGGGAAAATGCTCCGGGATTGGGAATTGTCTCCCTGTGGAATGAATTCCCAAAGTGTTCCTGGGATGGATCCATTCCCTCCTGGCATTCCTGGTGTTCCCAGGTTTTCCCTGGCCTCTCATTCCCCCATGGAATTCTTGCGCCTTGGGAATGGATCCATGGGGAATTCCTGCTGCCAATTCCAGGTGTTCTGGTGCTCCCCACCCTTCCCATCGACTCCTTCCCAACATTCCCGTGGTTTTCCATCTCTTCCCATCTCTTCCCATCCCTCGGGTTTTTCCCCTTCTCTTCCCAACTCTTCCCATTGTTTTCCATCTCTTCCTGCCATTCCCATCGCTCCCATTATTTCTCATTATTCCCATTATTCCCATCACTCCCCAACGTTCCCCAACATTCCCAGTGCTCCCATTGATCCAGTTGCTCGCATCCCTCCCCAATATTCCCATTGTTCCCTGTCGCTTCCATCTCTCCCATCTCTCTTCATCCCTCCCGTTATTCCCATCCTTCTCCAATATTCCCGGTCATTCCCAATCATTCCCCATCCCTCCCATTGTTCCTCATCCCTCCCCGTGACTCTCCAATATTCCCATAATTCCCAATGATCCCAAATCATTCCCCATCCCTCTTCATCCCTGCCCACCAGTCCCGTTGTTCCCATCCCTCTTCAATATTCCCAATCCTTCCCCATCTCTCCATCCCTCCTCCTCCTCCCTCCCCATCCCTTCCATTGTTCCCAATCCCTCTCCAGTATTCCCAAAGTTCCTC
Organism: Zosterops lateralis; assembly: GCF_965231275.1. NCBI lineage: Eukaryota > Metazoa > Chordata > Aves > Passeriformes > Zosteropidae > Zosterops > Zosterops lateralis. The sequence goes on from NC_139765.1 coordinate 73,505,517, forward strand.
TGCGTTCCTCATCCCCTCCCCATTCCTCTCTAATATTCCCAGTCATTTCCAGTCCTTCCCCATCCTTCTCTAATATTCCAAATTATTCCCCATCTCTCCCCATCCCTCCTCACCCCTCCCAATCATTCCCTGTCCCTCCCATTGTTCCCATCCCTCCTTATCCCTCTCCAATATTCCCAATCCTTTTCCATCCCTCCACATCCCTCCCATTGTTCCCATCCCTCTCCAATATTCCCATCATTCCAAATCATTCCCCATCCCTCCCGTTGTTCTCACCCCTCCTTATCCCTCTCCAACATCCCCAATCATTCCTCATCCCTCCCCATCCCTTCCATTGTTCCCCATCCCTCCCCATCCCTCTCCAGTATTCCCATAATTCCCAGTGATTCCGAATCATTCCCCATGTCTCCATCTCTCCCCACCCCTCCCATTGTTCCCATCTCTCCTTATCCCTCTCCAACATTCCCAATCCTTCTCCATTCCTTCCATTGTTCCCACCTCTCCATCCCTCTCCAATATTCCCAATCTTTCCCCATCTCTTCCCATCTCTCCATCTCTCCCATTGTTCCCATCCCTCCCAATTATTCTGCATCCCTTTCCAACCTTTCCAATATTCCCAATCATTCCCAATCCTTCCCATCTCTCCATCCCTCCTCATCCCTGCCCACCCCTCCCGTTGTTCCCATCCCTCTCTAACATTCCCAATCATTCCCAATCCTTCTCCATCCTTCCCCATCCCTGCCCACCACTGTTCCCATCCCTCCCCAACATTCCCAATCCTTCTCCATCCCTCCACATCCCTCCCATTGTTCCCCATCCCTCCCATCCCTTTCCAATATTCCCAATCCTTCTCCATCCCTGCCCACTCCTCCCATTGTTCCCATCCCTCCCCAACATTCCCAACACTTCTCCATCTCTCCCATTGTTCCTATCCCTCTCCAACATTCCCAATCCTTCCCCATCCCTGCCCACCCCTCCCATTGTTCCCATCCCTCCCATCCCTCTCTAATATTCCCAATCCTTCTCCATCCTTCTCCATCCTTCTCCATCCCTTCCCACCCCTCCCTCCCATTGTTTCCCATCCCTCCCCAGCATTCCCAACCCTTCTCCATCTCTCCATCCCTGCCCACCCCTCCCATTGTTCCCATCCCTCCCCATTATTCTGCATCCCTTTCTAATATTCCTAATCATTCCCAATCCTTCTCCATCCTTCCCATTGTTCCCAAACCTCCCCAACATTCCCAACCCTTCTCCATCCCTCCACATCCCTCCCATTGTTCCCCATCCCTCCCCAATCATTCCAAATCATCCCCAATCCTTCCCCATCCCTGCCCACCCCTCCCATTGTTCCCCATCCCTTTCCAATATTCCCAATCCTTCCCCATCTCTCCATCCCTGCCCCTCCCTCCCATTGTTCCCATCCCTCCCATCCCTGTCTAACATTCCCAATCCTTCTCCATCCCTTCCCACCCCTCCCTCCCATTGTTCCCATCCCTCCCCAACATTCCCAATCCTTCCCCATCTCCCCATCCCTGCCCACCCCTCCTATTGTTCCCATCCCTCCCATCCCTCTCTAACATTCCCAATCCTTCTCCATCCTTCTCCATCTCTTCCCACCCCTCCCTCCCATTGTTTGCCATCCCTCTCCAATATTCTCAATCCTTCCCCATCTCTCTATCCCTGCCCACCCCTCCCATTGTTCCCATCCCTCCCCATTATTCTGCATCCCTTTCTAATATTCCTAATCATTCCCAATCCTTCTCCATCCTTCCCATTGTTCCCAAACCAACATTCCCAACCCTTCTCCATCCCTCCACATCCCTCCCATTGTTCCCCATCCCTCCCCAATCATTCCAAATCATCCCCAATCCTTCCCCATCCCTGCCCACCCCTCCCATTGTTCCCATCCCTCCCATCCCTGTCTAACATTCCCAATCCTTCTCCATCCCTTCCCACCCCTCCCTCCCATTGTTCCCATCCCTCCCCAGCATTCCCAACCCTTCTCCATCTCTCCCATTGTTCCCATCCCTCCCCAGCATTCCCAACCCTTCTCCATCTCTCCCATTGTTCCCATCCCTCCCCAGCATTCCCAACCCTTCTCCATCTCTCCCGTTGTTCCCATCCCTCCCCAACATTCCCAATCCTTCTCCATCTCCCCATCCCTGCCCACCCCTCCCATTGTTCCCATCCCTCCCAAGTATTCTGCATCCCATTCCAATATTCCCAATCCTTCTCCATCCCTCCCATTGTTTCCCATCCCTCCCATCCCTTTCCAATATTCCCAACCCTTCCCCATCCCTGCCCATCCCTCCCATTGTTCCCATCCCTCCCCAACATTCCCATCCCTGCCCACCCCTCCCATTGTTCCCATCCCTCTCCAACATTCCCAATCCTTCCCCCCCCCTCCCTCCCATTGTTTCCCATCCCTCTCCCCGTCTCCCTCCTCTCCTCTCCCGGATTTTCCCGGCTCCTTTTCCCCGGCTCCTTCCCGGATTTTTTCCCGGATTTTTCCCGGCTCTGATGTCAGCCCTGCGGCTCTGCTGGGAGGGACCCGCCGCCCCCTCCCCTTGCTAGAGCGGATTTGGGGAGGGGGCTCCGACCCCTCCCTCCCTCCCTCCATCACCATCATCATCCTCATCCCTCCATCCGCCGCTGGATCATTCCCGGTTTTTTTTCCTTCCCCCCAAGGATGCGTCCCCCCCTCTCCCGGCAATCCGTCACTTAGCAACGCCCCAGGAAAAAAGGGGGAAAAAATTTTTTTTTGGGGGGGTGCTCAAATCCGCCGGGATGAGGATTTAAAACTCTGCCCCAAAAAAATTAAAAAAAAAAAAAATTAAAAAATTAAAAAATCCCGGCTTTTTTTTTTTTTTTTTTTTTTTTTTTTTTTTTTAATTCCCGTTTTTTTGGGGAAGAAGAAGAAGAAGCTCCCGAAATTCCCGGAATTCCTGCGTGGGCTCCGTTTTCCAGCGCGCTCCTCCGAATCCCTGCATTCCTCTGCAGGTGACTGCCAGGGGCCCCGGAACGCCGAGATTTTATCATTTTTTTTTTAATTTTAATTCCCTCCTCCTTTTTTTTTTTTTTTCCTCTTTTTTCCTCCTCCTTCTCCTCCTCCACGCCGAGGCCGAGGAGTCGCTTCCGTCTTTTTTGGTGTGACTTTGGGAGCTACAAAAAAAAAAAAATCCAGGAGAATAAAAAAAATCGAGAGAGAAAAAAAAAATCCAGGGAGAAAAAAAAGAATAAAAAATAAATCCAGGGAAGAAGAAGAAAAAAAAAAAATCGAGAATAAATAAATCCAGAGAGGAAAGAAATCCAGGGAGAAAAAAAAATCCAAGGAGAAAACAAAAAAATCCAGGAGAGAAAAATCCAGGAGAGAAAAAAATCCAGGAGAGAAAAAAATCCAGGAAAAAAAGAGCTGAGGAAGAAAAAAAAAAAAAGAAAAAAGGAAAACTAAGGAAAAAAAAATCCAGAAAAAAAAAACCTGAGGAAAAAAAAATAATAATAAGGAAAAAAAAATATTCAGGAAAAACAATCCAAGGGGAAAAAAAAATCCAGAAAAAAAAAAATCCAAGAGAAAAAAAAAAAAAAAAGTGAGAAAAAAAATCCAAGAAAAAAAAAAATCCAAGAGAGAAAAAAAAAAAACTGAGGAAAAAAAAATCCAAGAAAAAAAAAATAAAAAAATCCAGAAAAAAAAAAGAGAAAAAGGGAGGGGAAGCGGATCCCTGCGGAGACATGAAAGGCTGGATGCGAAGAGGTCTCCCGGTGACAAAGGCCACCCCTGGCTGGTGACAAAGGCCACCCCCGGCTGGTGACAGAGGCCACCCGCAGCGATGGTGCTGCGCTCTAACCCGGGCATCGTTCTCTTGTGCTCTTTCCTGCCCAGTGACTACATCATCGAGGAGAAGACGGCCGTGCTGCAGAAACGGGAGCATGAGGGCTTCGGCTTCGTCCTGCGAGGGGCCAAAGGTGAGACAAAAATTAATTTATTTTTTCTCTCTTTTTTTTTTTTTTTTTTTTTTTTTTAGATTTTTTTTCCAATTTTTTCAGGATTTTTTTTTATTTTTGGGGGTTTTTTTCAGATTTTTTTTCAATTTTTTTCAATTTTTTTCTTTTTTTTTTTTTCAATTTTTTTCAATTTTTTTTCAATTTTTTTTTTGGGTTTTTTTTTAAATGTCGTAGCTGGAGGAGCTCCAAGGAGGGATTGGCGTGGAAAGGGGTTGTTGGGTTTGGGGGGTTTTGGGGGGTTTTTTTTTTGGGTGTTCGTGGTGGTGGTTGGAATTTTTTAGGAATTGTGGTTTCTTTTTATTTCTGAGGGATGAACGGCTCAGGGTTTTAATTCTTGGCAATCCTGGGGGTCTCCAAAGGGATTTTATTCCCTGGATTTCCCTGGTTCAGTGCCGTGTCCTGGTGCCGAGTCTCGGAATTTGGGGGTTTTGGTGCTTGTGGAATTTTTAGGAATTGTGGCTTCTTTTTTTTCTGAGGGATGGACAGCTCAGGATTCTCATTCCAGTAATGCTGGGGGGCTCCAAAGGGATTTTATTCCTTGGATTTTCATGGTTTAGTGCCATGTCCTGGTGCCGAGTCTTGGAATTTTGGGGGTTTGTGGTGCTTGTGGAATTTTTGGGAATTGTGGCTCATTTTCCTGGGAAAATGAACGGCTCTGGATTCTCATTCCTGACAATCCTGGGGGGAGTCCAAAGAGATTTTATTCCCTGGATTTCTCTGGTCATGTCGTGATGCCATCGTGGCTCTCTCGGAATTTTCGGGGGTTTGGTGCTGGTGGTGGCTTGGGATTTTTGGGAATTGTCATTCCTGAGGGATGAGCAGCCCAGGATCCTCATTCCCAGCAATCCTGGGGGGCTCCAAAGGGATTTTCCTCCCCGCCTCGTTCAGTGTCGTGGTCTGGGGTTGTGAATTGGGATTTTGGGGGGTTCGATGCTTGGAATTTTTGGGAATTTTCACTCCTTTCCCTTCAGGGAATGAACAGCCCCTGCTTTGCTTGGGATCCTCATTCCCAGAAATCCTGGGGGGCTCCAAAGGGATTTTATTCCTTGGATTTTCCTGGTTCAGTGCCGTGTCCTGGTGCCGAGTCTTGGAATTTGGAGGTTTTAGTGCTTGTGGAATTTTTGGGAATTGTGGCTCCATTTCCCTCAGGGAATGAACAGCTCAGAATTCTCATTCCCAGCAATCCTGGGGGGCTCCAAAGGGATTTTATTCCTTGGATTTTCCTGGTCCAGTGCCGTGTCCTGGTGCCGTCGTGGCTCTCAGGGAATTTTGGGAGGTTTTTGGTGCAGATGCCGCTTGGAATTTTTGGGAATTGTCACTTTGCTCCTCGTAGGGATGAGCAGCCCTCGCTTGGCTCCAGAGCCCCATTCCCAAAAAAATCCTGGGGGGCTCCAAAGGGATTTTATTCCCTCATTCCATATTTTCCTTCCCCACTTTCTGGTGTTTATTTTTGCCGTGGATTTGGAATTTCGGGGGAATTTTCCCTGTGGGAATGAACATCCCCAGCCCAGCTCCATCCCTGGATTTTCAGGCTTGGAATTCCCGGAGCTTTTCCCTGGATTTTGGCTCAGGGAGAGTTGAGGCTTTTTGGGATCTCTGGGGAAAACCTGGGAGAGTTTTTCCTGCTTTTCCCACCCTGGAGCTCATCCCGAGGTTTTCCCAGGGCCGGGATCTTTTTTTCCTGGGACATTTCCAGTGGCTCCTTTGACCAAAATTCCAACATTTTTTTGTTTTTTTTCCTGGGAAAAAAAAATTAAAAAAAAAATAAAAAGAACCCCTTGGAGAATTGGGAATATTCCTATGGATTTAGGGAAGAGGAGGTGGGAAAAGAGACCTCTCCACCCCCGGCATTCCCGGGACAGCGGAGCCGTTATTCCACGTGGGAGGAGGAAAACTGGGAAGAGCTGCTCCTTCCCGTGGATGCGGCTGCAGAATGGGATTTTTCCAGGAGAATTCCTGGAATTTCCCATTTCTTCCCTCCCTTCTCCCAAGGTTTTCAATCCCAGTGGGAATTTTGCAATTTTGCTCCCGTTCCCTGTGGATTTTTTTTTCACCCCTGGAAAACCAGGTGGAATTTCAGGGCTCAAAATGGCATCCGTGGGGAATTTTTTTTTTTTCTGGGATTTTTCTGCAGTTTTTGTGCTGGAAAAAATGGGAAATTTAATCCCATTCCATGATTTTTTTTTTCCCCTCCCTTTTATTTTTTTTTTTTTTTCCTTCCTGGCTCTTCTGCCATTCCCGGTTTCCCTTCGTGTGGCCAGGCTGAGGGAAGGGCTCGGAGTGGGTGTGGGATTTGGGAATTCTGTGGGATTCTTTGGGAATTCTGTGGGATTCTTTGGGAATTCTGTGGCTCTGTGGGGTTTGGGAATTCTGTGGGATTCTTCGGGAATTCTGTGGCTTTCTGGGATTCGGGAATTCTGTGGGATTCTTTGGGAATTCTGTGGCTCTGTGGGATTCAGGAATTCCATGGGATTCTTTGGGAATTCTGTGGCTCTGTGGGATTCAGGAATTCCATGGGATTCTTTGGGAATTCTGTGGCTTTCTGGGATTCGGGAATTCTGTAGGATTCTTTGGGAATTCTGTGGGGATTCTTTAGGAATTCCAAGGGATTCTTCAGGAATTCTGTGGCTCTGTGGGATTCTTCAGGAATTCTCCGGGACACAGGAAACGCATGGATTGCAGAAAGGTCCTGGCATGGAAGATCCGGAATTCAGGGAATGCTCCCTCTGGAGCAGCAGATTCCCAAATTAGGGAAGTGGTTTGGAATCCCCCCTGTTTCCCAGCCCCTCATCCCGGAATTCCATGGATTTTAGGATGGAAATTCCATGGATTTTAGGCTGGGATTCTGTGGATTTTAGGATGGAAATTCCATGGATTTTAGGCTGGGAATTCCATGGGTTTTAGGCTGGGAATTCCATGGGTTTTAGGCTGGGAATTGGCCCTGTCCATGGTACCACTGTTCCCTTTGGGTTTTCCTGGAAAACCACTGGGGAAAAGAGGGAAAAGGGGCTGGAAAAGGCCGGGCTGGAGCTTCATCCCAGGCCGGGGGATTTGGGGATGATCCTTGGAGGAATTTGCTCTTCCTGCTGCGAATTCCTGCCTGGAATTTTCCCATTCCATGCCCATTCCAGGGAAAAGGCTCCGCCCACCCTGGGGACCTTCCCAGCCCGTCCCAGATCCGGCTCTTCCCAATTCCCAAGGGGAACATCCCATGGATCCCATGGATCTCATCCAATGGATCCCATCCCATCCCATGGATTTGAGTTATTCCCATTTATCCCAGTCCCTCCAGCTCCCGGAGCTGGGCTTTCCCCACATCCAATCCCTTGGGAATTCCAATCTGTGTCTCTCCCCGGATCCCTGGAATTGTCCAAGTGAGATCACGGAATGTCATTCCTGGAACGGGATGAGCTTTGAGGTCCCTTCCCACCATTCCACGAGTTCACGGTTTGATGGATCACAAGGATCTAAAATCCAAATTCAGGGAACGAATCCAAGTTTTTTGGGTTTTTTTGCTGGATGGGATGACCTTCCCTTGGTTTGGCTGGAGAAAACCAGGTTATTCCCAAAATTCCCAAGATTTTTCCTTCCTGAGGATCCGATTCAGAAGGAGCCAATCCCGAGGGAAAGGAGGAGCGGGAACTGGGCTGGGGGTTGGATATTCCAGGTGGGAATTCCACGAGCCTGGAGCTTGCTGGGATCTTTTGAGGATTGGAGGATCCTTTGGGAATTCCCAGAGTTTGGAGGTTGCTGGGATCTGTGGAATCCAAGGATCCTTTGGGAGCTCAGAACTTGCCGGGTTCTTTGGATCCTTTGGGAATTCTCTGAGTTTGGAGCTTTCCACCATCTCTGGAATTTTGTGGAGCATCCTTTGGGAATTTCCTGAGCTCGAGGCCTGCCGGGATCTATGGAATCCTTGGATCCTTTGGGAATTCCCTGAGCTCAGAACTTGCCGGGATCTGTGGAATCCATGGATCCTTTGGAAATTCCATGAGTTCAGAACTTGCCGGGATCTTTGGATTCTTTGGGAATTCCCTGAGTTTGGAGCTTTCTGGGATCCATGGGATGGGGATCTGCTCCAACTGCCTGAGCACTCCAGGGCTGACCAGGATGGGATTTGGAGCTTCCAGGATGGAATCTGGTCCTCCTGGATGGGATTTGGTCCCTCACTATGGGATTTGATCCCCAGGATGGGATTTGGAGCTTCCAGGATGGGATTTGGTGTTCCCAGGATGGAATTTGATCCTCCTGGATGGGATTTGGTGTTTCCAGGATGGGATTTAGTCCCTCTTGCTGAGATTTTGGTGTCCTCAGGATGGAATTGGTGTCCAGGATGGGATTTGGTGTTTCCAGGGTGGAATTTGGTCCTCCTGGATGGGATTTGGTGTCCCCCGAATGGGACTGGATCTCCAGGATGGGATTTGGTTTCTCAGGATGGAATTTGGAGCTTCCAGGATTGAATCTGATCCCCAGGATGTGATTTTGAGCTTCCAGGATGGAATTTGGCTCTCCTGGATGGGATTTGGTGCTTCCAGGATGGAATTGGGTCCCTATTGATGAGATTTTGTCCCTCCAGGATGGGTTTTTGTTCCCTTTGGTGCTCCCAGGCCTCCCTGGTGACCCGGCTCTGCCGGGGCTCCTCCCACAGCTGGCTTTGGAATTCCAGCTGGGAATTTCGGGAATTTAAGCCCAGGAATTCCCAATTCCTGAACCAGAGCCATGGTGGCTCCTCAGGGAGTTCCAGCAGTCCTTCCCCGGAATTCCGAGCCCGGAGTTTTGGTGGGAAAGGCTGAATCTCCTGGTCAGGGAATTCCCCTCATTCCCAGCGGGAACTTCCTGGATTGAATTCCCAAATTTTTGGTCTGGTTCTCCCGTTGGATGGGTGGGAGACCCTTCCCGTGGGATTTCCTCCCTGGGAGGGCCTTTAGGGATGGATTTTTCCATGATTTCCACACCTGGAGCATTCCCTGGATTTGGGTTGGGATGGTTTGGTCCCAAACTGGTTTTGGGAATGGCTGAGCTGGGAGAGGTGGGTCAGGATTCCCAGGAATTCCTGGGAGCAGGGATGTCCTTCCCCTCTTCCTTCTCCATCACCAGGGGTTGGAAAACCTGGGATAAAAATTCCCAAAGCCTGGATGGGGCTTGGATCACCCTGGAATAATGGGAAGTGTCCAAGGGTTGGAATTGGGTGGGATTTGGGTCTTTTCCCACCCAAACCATTTCGGGATTCCAGAACTGGGGCAGCTCATCCAGAGGAGGCCGTGATGATAATCAGGGATTGGATCAAGTTCCCTCTGGAAAACTGGGAATGTTCTCCTGGAGAAGGGAAGGATCCAGGGAGAGCTTCCGGAACATTCCAGGGCCTGAAGGGGCTCCAGGAGAAGCTGGAATTTGGGAAAGGAATGGAGGGACAGGACACAGGGAATGGGGACATTGGGGTGGGATTTTGGAAGGAATTCCTGGCTGGGCAGGAATTCCCAGAGAATCCCTGGATTCCTGACAGTGCCCAAAGAAAGGCTGGAAAACCCTGGGATGGTGGAAGTTTTCCTGCCCATGGAATGGAACTGAAAGTCCATGGATCCCATCCCAAACCATTCCGGGATTCTGGGATCAAGGAGGCTCTGGATCCATCCTGAGAGATTTTTATGGAATTTGGGGATGGAAAAGGGAAGGGAGACCCTTCCTGGAGTCCCAAGATTCCCAGGGAAGCTCCTGGATCCCGAAATTCCTTTGGGATGGATCCAAGGTGAGGCTGGGAGAGCTGGGAATGGAGGGAATTCCCTGGGAAAGGGGAGGCTGGGGTGGGATTTGGGGAAGGAATTCCCAGCTGGGCTGGAATTCCCAGAGAATCCCTGGGAGCGTCCAAGGAAAGGTTGGAGCACCTTGGGATGGTGGGAAGTGTCCCTTTGTCCCCTCATGGACAAAATTCTGCTCCCGGAATTTATTCCATGGGGAGACAATTCCCAATTTCCAGAGCGTTTTTCCCCCCTTTGCCGGATCCTTCGGGCTCTGGCGGCGCTTCCCAAATCCTGGATCACGACGCGCGCCCGACGTGGGCCGGTGGCTCCCAGCCCACGGAAAACGCCTGGAAAAATGCCTGGAATGACACATGGATAACTCAGCGGGATGGATTGGCATGGGATGGGACGGGATCCGTGGGATACGTGAAATTCATCCCAGAGAACCCATGGAAATTCATCCCAGAGAATCCATGGACGTGTCCGAGGCCAGCTCGGACACTTTGGAGCAGCCTGGGATAGCGGGAGATGATGGAAAAAAAAAATCCTGGAAGGATCCTTGGGAGGAGGGTTTGGAGAGCGCTCCGATATTCCGTCGGAAGGGTCTAAAAATAGGGATGAGCTGTCAAGCGTTTTGCCACTTCTCCCGGGAAAGGCAGGAATCGTGGAAAGCCGTTGGTGGGAAGCAGCTGAGAAGCTTCAGCACATGGAGAAGGGGTGGCAGGGAAAGGTTCCCCGGGTGTGATCCGTGCCCGAGTGGAAAAATCCCGCCGGAAAAAATGCGCCAAAAAAAACAAACTGAGAGAAAAGTCTTGGATCCGGGCGGAATACGAGGCTTGGATTTGGTGGGAAATGAGGGGAATGTTGGGAATGTTGCTGGAAGGACATTAAAGGTGTCACCTCGGGGATCAACTCCTAAAATTCCAGTTTTTTAAGGGGTAATTTGTAGGGGTGAGAATTTCTCCTGGCTCCTGATCCGCTCCTGGCGGGTTTGGGAACGAGGAGACCCCGTGGGAAGGGCTGAGCTGGGAGGGAGAGGGATGAGGGAAAACCGGGAATGAGGAAGGCAGGGAGGATTTCAGGGATGAATTTTCCTCGGGCTGGATGGTCCCAGTGGGAATTTCTCCCGTTTTTCCTGAGCTTTTGTGGCTCCGGGTGGATCCTCTGGAGCTGAAGGTTTGGGATGGGCCCAGGGTGGAATTGGCAGATCCTGGGAATGGAAAACGCTTGGAAAACCCCCTGTGCTGCGATCCCGTGGGATCTCCTGGATCCTGGGGGATCTTTGGGATGGGCTTTGAGCTCCTTCCAACCCAACCCATCCCAGGATTGGGGAATTGTGGGATCCTGGCCCATGGAATGCCAGAAGGGCCCCCCGGGCTGGGCAGGGACATTTGGGATCATTTCCCCACGGAAAGGGGGGTCAGGCCTGGGCAGGAGGTTTGGAATCCCCATCCCTGGAGGTGTCCAGGGAATTCCTGGAGGTGGCACTCGGGGCTCTGGGGGGCGTCGGGCACAGCCGGGGCTCGGTGCCCTTGGGATTCTCTCCCAGGCTGGAGAATTTGGGAATTGTGTGCTCACACCCCCATGAGAATTCCCAGCACATCCCGGTTATCCAGGGAATGAGCCCTGGGAAAAGAGGGAACGGCCTCAGCCCAGACAGGGGAGGTTTGGATTGGATATTTGGGGATTTGGATTGGATATTTGGGATCATTTCCCCACGGAAAGGGGGGTCAGGCCTTGGAAGGAGGTTTGGAATCCCCATCCCTGGAGGAATTCACGGAATTCCTGGATGTTGACTCTGCTCCGAGCAGCACCTCCCGCTATCCCAGGTTTCTCCAGCCTGGTGGTTTTTTTCAGGGAATTTGTGGAGTTCCAATCCCTGGAAGTGTCCAGAGAACCTGGGATGCTGTGCTTAGGAATGTGGGGCAGGGGGGGCTTTGGGAGCGCCGGGAATTGTTGGATCTGATGGGATTGTCCAAGGGATTTCCCAACCCAAATGACTCTGTGAGTCCATCTTGGGTTCCTTTCCACTTTGGGTTCCATCTTGGATTCCCATCATTAATTCCATCATTAATTCCATGATGGATTCCATGATTGATTCCATGATTGATTCCATTATTTATTCCATTATCGATTCCACATTGGATTCCATCTTGGGTTCCCATCATTGATCCCATCATTGATTCCATTATTGATATTCCATCATTAATTCCATGATCGATTCCATCATTAGTTCCATTATTTATTCCCTTATCGATTCCACATTGGATTCCATCTTGGATTCCATCATTGATTCCATTGTGGATATTCCGTCATTAATTCCATGACTGATATTCCAACATTAGTTCCATTACTTATTCCATTATTGATTCCACACTGGATTCCATCTTGGATTCCCATCATTGATTCCATTATTGATATTCCATCATTAATTCCATGACTGAATTCCATCATTGATTCCATCTTGGATTCCTTCATTGGTTTCTTCATTGATTCCATCATTGGTTCCATCATTGATTCAATTATTGATATTCCATCATTAATTCCATCTTGGATTCCATCTTGGGTCCCACCATTGAGGTGGGAACAGGGACAGGACAAGGGGACACAACCTCAACCTGTTCCAGGGCATCTCTATCCCGCTGGATACCGGGAAAATTCCCTCCTGGAATCCCCATTCCCGGTGGGATTCAAATCCATGTGGATGCGACATTTGGGGACATGGATCAGGGGTGGCCTCGGCAGTGCTGGGAAGGGTTGGATTTGAAGTTTTCCAAGGGATTTTCCAACTCAAATGACTCCATGATTCCATCTTGGATTCCATCTTGGATTCCTTCATTATTTCCATCTTGGATTCCATCTTGGATTCCATCTTGGATTCCAACATTGATTCCATCTTGGATTCCATTTTGGATTCCAGCATCGATTCCATCATTGGTTCCATCATTGATTCAAGTATTGATATTCCATCATTAATTCCATCTTGGATTCCACCTTGGATTCCATCTTGGATCCCACCATTGAGGTGGGAACAGGGACAGGACAAGGGGAACTCAACCTGTTCCAGGGCATCTCCAGGTTGGATATTGGGAAAAATTCCATAATTCCATCTTGGATTCCTTCATTGGTTCTTTCATTGATTCCATCATTGGTTCCATTATTTATTTCATTGTTGACTCCATGTTGGAGTCCACCTTGGATTCCATCTTGGATTCCTTCATTACCTCCATCTTGGATTCCATCTTGGATCCCACCATTGAGGTGGGAACAGGGACAGGACAAGGGGACACAACCTCAACCTGTTCCGGGTCATCTCCAGGTCGGATATTGGGAAAAATTCCATAATTCCATCTGGGATTCCATCATTGGTTCTTTCATTGATTCCATCATTGGTCCCATTATTTATTCCATTGTTGACTCCATTTTGGATTCCATCTTGGATTCCATCTTGGATTCCGTCATTGAGGTGGGAACTGGGCCAGGACAAGGGGACACAACCTCAACCTGTTCCAGGGCGTCTCCACGTTGGATAACAGGAAAATTCCCTCCTGGAATCCCCATTCCCGGTGGGATTCAAATCCATGTGGATGCGACATTTGGGGACATGGATCAGGGGTGGCCTCGGCAGTGCTGGGAAGGGTTGGATTTGAAGTTTTCCAAGGGATTTTCCAACTCAAATGACTCCATGATTCCATCTTGGATTCCATCTTGGATTCCTTCATTATTTCCATCTTGGATTCCATCTTGGATTCCATCTTGGATTCCAACATTGATTCCATCTTGGATTCCATTTTGGATTCCAGCATCGATTCCATCATTGGTTCCATCATTGATTCAAGTATTGATATTCCGTCATTAATTCCATCTTGGATTCCACCTTGGATTCCATCTTGGATCCCACCATTGAGGTGGGAACAGGGACAGGACAAGGGGAACTCAACCTGTTCCAGGGCATCTCCAGGTTGGATGTTGGGAAAAATTCCATAATTCCATCTTGGATTCCACCTTGGATTCCTTCATTGGTTCTTTCATTGATTCCATCATTGGTTCCATTATTTATTCCATTGTTGACTCCACTTTGGATTCCATCTTGGATTCTGTCATTGAGGTGGGAACAGGGCCAGGACAAGGGGACACAACCTCAACCTGTTCCGGGGCATCTCCAGGTTGGATAACGGGAAAATTCCCTCCTGGAATCCCCATTCCCGGTGGGATTCAAATCCATGTGGATATGGCCCTTGGGGACATGGATCAAGGTTGTCCTTGGCAGTTGAACTCCAAGGGCTTTTCCAACAACATAATTCCATGACTTTCGGAATGCTGTGGACAGGCTGAGCCTTCCCTTATGGAATTTCCTTGGCAATCCCTCAATTCCCGTTGTGTTTTCCAGCCGAGACCCCGATCGAGGAGTTCACGCCCACGCCGGCATTCCCAGCGCTGCAGTACCTGGAGTCCGTGGATGTGGAAGGAGTCGCCTGGAGAGCGGGATTGCGCACGGGGGACTTTCTGATCGAGGTGAGAACATCAAATCCTTGCCCGGGAATTTTTTGGGGAATTTCCCAGGAATTCTGGATCGGGAGGATCCAGAGGTCCTCCAGGAGCTTCCAGAGGTTCTTTGGGTGTGGATCCAGAGGGTTCCCAGTGTCCTTCGGGTGTGGATCGGGAGATTCCAGGAGCTCCCGAGGTTTGGATCAGGAGATTCTGGAATTTTCCAGGTTCGGATCAGGAGGATCTGGAATTCACATGTTGGAGCTTCCAGGAGTTTTCCAGGTTGGGATCAGGTGAATCTGGAATTCTCCAGGCTTGGATCAGGAGGGATCCACAGTCCCCTGGGTGATGGAAATTCCTGGAGTTTTCCAAGTTTGGGTCAGGAGGATCTGGAATTCTCCAGGTGAGGATCCAGAGGGATCCAGAGTCCCCCAGGTCATGGAACTTCCAGGAGTTTTCCAGGAGTGGATCAGGAGGTTCTGGAATTCTTCAGGTGCAGATCCAGGGGGATCCAGAGTCCTTCAGGTGGGGGAACTGCCAGGAGCTCTCCAGGTTGGGATCAGGAGGATCCGGAATTCTCCAGGTTTGGATCGGGAGGTTCTGGAATTCTCCAGGTTGGGATCAGAAGGATCTGGAATTCTCCAGGTGTGGATCCAGCGGGATCTCCCAGTGTTGGTGAATCCCCTGGGAATTGTGGCCGCTCCATCCCACGGAGAACACAGCGGGATTTCAGGAGATTCCCTGGATTTGTTGCCGCTTCAGGGATTTTCCTGCCTGGTGGAGGAACTTGGGAAGTTCCCTTGGGATTTGCAGCGTCCTGGGATTGGTGGGAACAGGGCAGGGCTGGAGTTTTGGAAAGGTGGGAAAAGAGATTTTCCAATGGGAAATCCAAGGAATTCTCCAGGGGATGGTCAGGGACTGGATCCAGGCACAGGCTGGGAAAACTGGGAATGTTCTCCTGGAGAAGGGAAGGATCCAGGGAGAGCTCCCAGCACATTCCAGGGCCCAAAGGGGCTCCAGGAGAGCTGCAGAGGGACTGGGGACAGGGACAGGACACAGGGAATGGATCCCACTGCCACAGGGCAGGGCTGGATGGGAGATTGGGAACTGGGAATTCCTGTCTGGGCTGGAATTGGCAGAGCAGCTGTGGCTGCCCCTGGATCCCTGGAATGTCCAAGGAAAGGTTGGAGCACATTGGGATGGTGGAAAATGTCCCTGGAATGAACTTTGAGGTCCCTTCCCACCCAAACCATTCCAAAATTCCACTTGGGATAAATCTCCGTGATTTTGTGTTGCCAGAGGTGCTTTGGGTGGGAATCTGATCCTGATTTTTTTCCCACTGAGGATTTTGGGCTCCGTCTCCATGGGAAGCTGGGAGGAGCCCTGGGATATTCCCACTCCTGCTTGTCCTGACAGGAGGAGGAGGAAAACAAAGCCTGGAGGGATTTGGGATGGCTGGAGGCTCCTTTCCATGGAGAAATTCCCAAATATCCAATCCAAACCTCCCCTGGATCAGGCTGAGGCCGTTCCCTCTTTTCCCAGGGCTCATTCCCTGGATAACCGGGATGTGCTGGGAATTCTCATGGGGGTGTGAGCACACAATTCCCAAATTCTCCAGCCTGGGAGAGAATCCCAAGGGCACCGAGCCCCGGCTGTGCCCGACGCCCCCCAGAGCCCCGAGTGCCACCTCCAGGAATTCCCTGGACACCTCCAGGGATGGGGATTCCAAACCTCCTGCCCAGGCCTGAGCACCTTTTCCATGGGGAAATGATCCCAAATGTCCCTGCCCAGCCCGGGGGGCCCTTCTGGCATTCCATGGGCCAGGATCCCACAATTCCCCAGTCCTGGAATGGGTTGGGTTGGGAGGAGCTCAAAGCCCATCCTGAAGATCCCCTGGACACCTCCTGCTCTCCCAGGCTGCTCCAACCTTCCCTTGGACATTCCAGGGATTCTCTGAGAATTCCAGCCCAGCCAGGAATTCCCAATTCCCAAGATCCCATCCTTTCCCCATTCCCTGTGTCCTGTCCCTCTATTTCTTCCCCAAATTCCATCTTCTCTGGAGCCCCTTTAGGCCTTGGAATGTTCTGGAAGCTCTTCCCTTCTCCAGGAGAACATTCTCACTTTTCCCAGCCTGACATTGGATCCATCTCCTCTCCAAGAAATCAATGGACTGAGGGGCTTCACTTGGAATCTCAGGAATCCATGAAGGGTCTCCCTTCCCTTTCCCTCTCTTTTCTCTCCCCATTTCCCATCCAAACCCCTCGGGATGGATTCTGAGTGTCCCAAATCCCAGAATCCCAGGAGCTGTTTGGGTGGGAAGGGACCTCAGAGCTCATTCCAGGGACAATTCCATGATCTCAAATTTCTCCACCCTTTCCTTGAACATTCCCAGGAATTCTCTGGGAATTCCTGCCCAAAATCTCAATTTCCCCATTCCCTGTGTCCTGTCCCTCCATTCCTTCCCCAAATTCCAGCTTCTCCTGGAGCCCCTCCAGGCCCTGGAATGTTCTGGAAGCTCTCCCTGGATCCTTCCCTTCTCCAGGGGAACATTCCCAGTTTTCCCAGCCCTGGAACAGCTCCAAAGCCTCCTCTGGATTCGTCCCCATGGATTCCGGAGCTGTTTTGGGAATTCCCTGAGCTCTTCCTTCCCCACTGAGAATTTTTCCTTTTCTCTCCGAGCTCGTTTTTTTCCATGGAACCCAATTTCTGGATTTTCCTCCTTTCTGCTTTTTCCGTGGATAATTTCCCAGCTCCAACCTGGGAAATTCCCTGAACTTCCTTTTGGTGCCAGTGTGACACCGGGAATGTCCCTGCTCAGCCCCTGAGGCTTCCCAAAATCCTGGAGCTGTTCCCTCCTCGGAATCCCGGGATTCCTGAGCTTGGGAATAAATTCCAAGGGCACCGAGTCCGAGCTGGGCCTGCCCAGAGCACTGAGGAGAATTCCAGGAATTCCTTGGATTCCTTCAGGGATGGGAACTCCAAACAAACCTCCCTGGGCAGCCCCTGATGAAGCCAGAGCATCCTTTCCATGGGGAAACTCCTGCTGATCCCAGACTTCCAGAGGGATCCAGAGTCCCCCAGGGAATGGAGCTCTCCAGGTGTGGATCTGGAGAGTCTGGAATTCTCCACTTGTTGGAACTCCCAGGAGTTTTCCAGGTTTGGATCCAGAGGGATCCAGAGTCCACTAGGTCATGGAATTTCCAGAAGTTTTCCAGGTTTTGGATCAGGAGGATCCAGAATTCTCCATGTGCAGATCCAGAGGGATCCAGAGTCCTCCAGGTTTGGATCAAGAGGATCTGGAATTCTCCGGGTTTGGATTAGGAGGGTCTGGAATTCTCCAGGTTTGGACCAGGAGTGTCTGGAATTCCCCACATGTTGGAGCTTCCAGGAGTTTTCCAGGTTTGGATCTAGAGGGATCCAGAGTCCCCCAGATCTTGGAATTTCTAGGAGTTTTCCGGTTTTGGATCAGGATGATCCAGAATTCTCCAGGTTGGGATCAGGAGGCTCTGGAATTCTCCAGGTTGGGATCAGGAGGATTCTGGAATTCTCCAGGTTTTGGATTAGGAGGGTCTGGAATTCCCTACATGTTGGAACTTCCAGGAGTTTTCCAGGTTTGGATCCAGAGGGATCCAGAGTCCTCCAGGTCATGAAACTTCCAGGAGATTTCCAGTTTCGGATCAGGAGGATCTGGAATTCTCCAGGTGTGCATCAGGAGGATCCAGAATCCCCCAGGTCATGGAATTTCCAGATTTCCAGTTTTGGATCAGGAGAATCCAGAATTCTCCAGGTTTGGATCAGGAGGATCCAGAATTCTCCAGGTGCAGATCCAGAGGGATCCAGAGTCCTCCAGGTTGGGATCAGGAGGATCCGGTATTCTCCAGGTTTGGGTCAGGAGGATCTGGAATTCTCCGGGTTTGGATTAGGAGGGTCTGGAATTCCCCACATGTTGGAACTTCCAGGAGTTTTCCAGGTTTGGATCAGGAGGATCCAGAGTCCCCCAGATCTTGGAATTTCTAGGAGTTTTCCGGTTTTGGATCAGGATGATCCAGAATTCTCCAGGTTGGGATGAGGAGGGTCTGGAATTCTCCAGGTTGGGATCAGGAGGATCCAGAATTCTCCAGGTTTTGGATTAGGAGGGTCTGGAATTCCCCACATGTTGGAGCTTCCAGGAGTTTTCCAGGTTTGGATCCAGAGGGATCCAGAGTCCTCCAGGTCATGAAACTTCCAGGAGATTTCCAGTTTCGGATCAGGAGGATCTGGAATTCTCCAGGTTTGGGATCAGGAGGTTCTGGAATTCTCCAGGTTTGGGATCAGGAGGTTCTGGAATTCTCCAGGTTTGGATCCAGAGGGATCCAGAATCCCCCAGGTCATGGAATTTCCAGTTTTCCAGTTTTGGATCAGGAGGATCTGGAATTCTCCAGGTGTGGATCAGGAGGATCCAGAATTCTCCAGGTGCAGATCCAGAGTCCTCAGGTTGGGATCAGGAGGATCCAGAGTCCTCCAGGTTGGGATCGAGAGGATCTGGAATTCTCCAGGTTTGGATCAGGAGTGTCTGGAATTCCCCACATGTTGGAGCTTCCAGGAGTTTTCCAGGTTTGGATCTAGAGGGATCCAGAGTCCCCCAGATCTTGGAATTTCCAGGAGTTTTCCAGTTTCGGATCAGGAGAATCCAGAATTCTCCAGGTGCAGATCCAGAGGGATCCAGAGTCCTCCAGGTCATGGAATTCCCAGAACTTCTCCAGGTTTGGGATCAGGAGGTTCTGGAATTTTCCCAGTTTGGGATCAGGAGGATCCAGAGTCCCCCAAGTGTGGATCTGGAGGGATTCAGATTCCAAGTGATGGAAGTTCCAGGAGCTCTCCAGGTGTAGATCAGGAGGATCTGGAATTCTCCAGGGTGGATCCAGAGGGATCCAGCATCCCCACTTGTGGATCAGGAGCTTCCAGAAGTTCTTCAGGTTTGGATCAGGAGAATCTGGAATTCCCCACATGTTGGAGCTTCCAGGAGTTTTCCAGGTTTGGATCCAGAGGGATCCAGAGTCCACCAAGTCATGAAACTTCCAGGAGTTTTCCAGATTTGGGATCAGGAGGATCTGGAATTCTCCAGGTTGGATCAGGAGGATCCAGAATTCTCCAGGTGCAGATCCAGAGTCCTCCAGGTTGGGATCGGGAGGATCTGGAATTCTCCGGGTTTGGATTAGGAGGGTCTGGAATTCCCCACATGTTGGAACTTCCAGGAGTTTTCCAGGTTTGGATCCTGAGGGATCCAGAGTCCCCCCAGGTCTTGGAATTTCCAGGAGTTCTCCAGTTTCGGATCAGGAGGATCCAGAATTCCCTAGGTTGGGATCAGGAGGGTCTGGAATTCTCCAGGTTGGGATCAGGAAGTTCTGGAATTCTCCAGGTGCAGATCCAGAGGGATCCAGAGTCCTCCAGGTCATGAAACTTCCAGGAGATTTCCAGTTTCGGATCAGGAGGATCCAGAATTCTCCAGGTTTGGGATCAGGAGGATCCAGAATTCTCCAGGTTTGGGATCAGGAGGCTCTGGAATTCTCCAGGTGTGGCTCAGGACATTTCAGAGTCCCCACATTCCCTTTGGGAATTGGGTCACTCCTGGAGCTCTCCCAAGTGCCCTCGGGGCCAATTCCAGCCCTGAATTTCCTTTGGGAAGGCGTTGTCAGGAATTCCTTCTGAAAATCGGGAAAATTCCTCCTGGAGGGATCCAAATCCCAGTGGATTTGGAGGACTCAGATCCAGAGCTGGGAATTCTGGGATTTGATCCCCCAGGGTTTTTCCAACCTCAGCAATTCCATGATCCACATTCCAGGAATGGCTCCAGAAAGAAATTCCCGGTGCTGGAATTGCCCAGTTTGGGTCAGATTGGGAAAATCCCACCGGAATTCCACAGGAGGAAAATCCACATTTTCCAGCCTTTTGTCTCCCCCCTCCAATCCTGGGAAGTTTTAAATCCTGGAATTTTTTTTTTCCCATGAGGAACCTCAGAAATGGAGAACTTTGACCATTTCCATGAGAATTCCACAATTTCTTGAGGATCCAGGAAGGAATTCCTAGGAATTCCGGGTAGGAATCCATGGATATTTCCAGGATTTAGGGATGGATTTTTATTGTTGTCCAGAGGTTGTTTGTTTTTTTTTTTTAAGGAAAAATGGGAATTTAAGGAAAAAATGGGATCCCAGCACCCCCTGGGGAGCTTTGGATGGGATATTCGGGAATGTTGCTCCATGGAAAAGGTTGGGAAGCTTTGGAAAAGGTGGTGGCAGAGTCAAAACTTTGGGAATTCTCAAAAAACCTGGATTTGGGAATGTGGGTCCATGGTGGTCTCTGAGGGCTTTTCCAACCTCAACAATTCCATGATTTTTTTTAGGAATGAGGAAAAATCCTCCTCTGGGAATGGGGTGGGAACGTGACAATCCAATCCCAACCATTCCACAATCCCAAAGAACAAAATTCCAATTTTTTTTTTTTTTTATAAGGAGCCCAAAAAATCCAGGAGAGAAAGGGAGGAAAAAAAAAAAAATTCCGGGACAAAAAAAAGAAAATTCCCCCTCTGGAATTGTGGGAATTTGGGAGAGCTGAAACATTCCCGGATCCTCTCCCTGGCTGGAAAGGTCAGGAAGAAAAAAAAAAAAAAAAAAAAAAAAAAAAAAAGCAGGAATTGCGGATAATTCCGGCTCCGGAGCGTGGGAGGTTGATAAAAAAAAAAAAAAAAAAGATCCGAGGAAATATCAAAGGCCGGGATTTGGGATCGTTGGGAATTTGGGAACATCAGGAGCTGAGAAAAAAAATTAAAAAAAATAAAAAAAAATTGGGAAGAGGCTGATCCAGCTCCATTTTTTAATGGAAATGCTGAAAATTTGGGATATTCTGGTGCAAGGGGGAAAAAAAAAAAAAAAAGCTGGAATGTTCTGCTCCGAGTTGGGAACGAATCCGGAGCTCGGATTTCTCCGGAACGCGAAGTTTCCCCGTAACCAAGGAGAGAGGAATTCCTAAAAATATCCATTCCCAAATTACCGGCCTCGGGAGAGCCGATTCCCAAAGATCTCCAGGAGGGGGAATCTGGGAATTCTGCTCAGCCCTGGAATTCCGGGCTCTCCCGGTTTTCCGGAGGGAAATCAAGGCAGGATTGGGAGCATCAGGAATTCCAGGATTTGGATTCCAGGATTGAAATTCCCAAAGGAATTCCCTGGAAGCGGAGATGGGGCTCAGCTCGTCCCGAGGGTTTTGTTGGAGCGTTGGAATTCCTTAAAAATCGTGGGATTGGGGTGGAAATAAATGGAATGAGGAGACAATTCCCAACAATTCCCTGCCTGGATCCGGGTGGGAATCGGGGTCTGATCCCAGGGAAAAGGGAACGGGGTGAGAGGCCTCAAGCTGAGCTGGGAATGGAATATTTGGGAAAAATCCTTCGTGGAAAATGAAGGAAAAAATCCCCGTTCCTGAGGGATTTCAAATCCATGGATCAGGGCTGGGAATGTTCCAACCTCGGGGATTCCCAAATTCCAGGATTTCCTTCCCAACCCAGGAATGGCTGAGGGGGAAAACTCAGGAATTTCCTGGAGGTTCCAGGCTGGGGAATTCCCTTGGGAAAAGGGAATTCTCATGAAATTTCTCCCAGATTTTTTTTTTTCAATTGGAGATGGCAAATCCTGGAAGGACAAAATTCCGGAGTTTCCTGAATTCCCCCCCGTGGATCCCGGATGGGGATTGGGATGGGAGCTGGGAATGACTCAGGAGGCAGGAAAAGGGATGAAGATCCCGGAATTACTGGCCCTGGAATGTGGTTATGGAATTCCAGTCCTTTGGAAGGAGCTCAGGAGAGAATTCCTTGGAAAAACATTCCATGAGTTCCAGTAAATCCCATAGGAATTTGTCCATGGAGTGGGATGGACTTGGAGAGGTGGGAAAATTCCAGAGCTGGGATCGTCGGGAATGTTTTGGCATCTGGAGAATCCTGGATAATCCCAAATCCTCTGGAATGGGAATCCCAAGATTTCTGCTCTTTTTCCTCTTGGGGAATGTCGATCCCAAAATTCCCGGAGTTCTTCCCAGTTCTCCATGTTTATCCCACAGATCTCACCCTGAGCCCATTCTGGAAACTCGGGATTCCCGGGAATGTTTGGGATCATCGGCAGCTCAGGCTTCTCCTGGGATGAAGGGATGGAATTCCACAAAATCCTGGAATTCTTTGGGTGGGAAAGGACCTTGGATCCCAATCCAAAGGCGGGAAAAATTCCCCAATCCTGGAGTGCTCCGACTTTTCCTTGGACACTCCCAGGGATCCAGGGGGAGCCACAGCTGATCCCAAAAACCGGGATCAATCCCATCCCAATCCATCGGGATCCAGGGAATTCCAGCCCCGGGCACAAATAGGGAAAAGCTGTTCCCGAATCCCACAGATCCCGGATTCCTCAGGGAGCCAATTCCAGGATTTTGGGAATCCACGGAGGAGGATCCAAAGGCTCCTGGATCCAGCAGATTCCCAGGAAATTCCCAAGTGTTGATGTGGGATTTGCTGATCCAAATGTTCCGGATCCTTCCCATGATCCAGGATTTCCTCTCCCCTCCTCATTCCCATTTTTGTTCTCTATTCCCGAGGATTTGGATCCCACCTGGAATGGGATTCCCACAGTGGGAATGGGTTTTCCACAGGCTACAATTCCAGGATTTCCCAGCCCCCCCTTTCCCAGAATTCCCAGTCAAACCTTCCCAAAGCCTGGAAAAACTGGGATGAATCCCGGCACAATTCATCATTCCCAAATTCCCAGTGTGGCCTTCCCAGCATTTTTCCTTTATCCCGAGGAATCCTGAATTCCCAGGAGCCACGGGAGCAGAATTCCCAAGGGAATGTGGCCCTGGAATGGCTCCAGCTCCACCCAAAAACCGGGATCAATCCCATCCCAATCCATCGGGATCCAGGGAATTCCAGCTCTGGGCACAAATAGGGAAAAGCTGTTCCCAAATCCCACAGATCCCGGATTCCTCAGGGAGCCAATTCCAGGATTTTGGGAATCCACAGAGGATCCAAAGGCTCCTGGATCCAGCAGATTCCCGGGAAATCCCCAAGCGTGGAAATCCCTCCAATCCCATCCAGAAAATCCTGGAATATCCGGAGCTGGAAATGCTCCAAAAGGGATCAAATCCAGGAGGGGTTGGAATATTCCTCCTCCTGCTGTTCCCGCCTTTCCAGAGCCCGGGAATGACTGTGGAAACATCCCAGGGAATAAAAGGAGGGAAAAAACAAACAAACAAACAAACAAAAAATCTGGAATGCCGAGCCCATTCCATAGGAAAACCAGGGAGAAATTCCCTTTTCCCGCCGCCTCCCGGCACTGGGAGAGCAGCGGGATCTGGGAATTGCCGGATCTGGAGAGGGAAATCCAGGGAATGCTGAGTGAGGGATCCAGGGGTGGGAAAAGTGGGAATGAGGCACCAAGCCCAGCGGGAAATCCCGGGAAAAATTCCGAGATTTTTTTGGGATCTCCCAGGAGGAAATGGAAATTCCCATTTCTCCCTCAAAATCATCATGTGGCGAATCCCGACCAGCACAAAAAGATGGGAAAAGCCAGAAAATCTGGGATTTTTGTGAGTTGACTCCTGGATTTTGAGCTGTTCCAGGAATTCTGAGCCTTTCCAGGAATTCCCAGCATTTCCAGGGCTGACCAAAAATCCCAGGAAAATCCCACTTTTTTTGGAATCTCCTACTAGGAAATGGAAATTCCCATTTCCCCTCACAATCATCCTGTGGTGACTCCCAATTGCCACAAAAAGATGGGAAAATCCGGAAAATCCGGGATTTTTGTGGGTTGACTCCTGGATTTTGAGCCCTTCCAGAAATTCTGAGCTTTTCCAGGAATTCCCATTTCCAGGGCTAACCAAACACCCCCAAAAAAGTCCTGGAAAATCCCATTTTTTTTAGGATCTCCCAGCACGAAATGACTCCCAACTGCTGCAAAAAAGACGGGAAAAGCTGGAAAATCTGGGAATTTTATGGGATGACTCCTGGATTTTGAGCCCTTCCAGGAATTCTGAGCTTTTCCAAGAATTCCCAACATTTCCAGGGCTGACCAAAAAACCCAGGAAAATCCCACTTTTTTTGGAATCTCCTACTAGGAAATGGAAATTCCCATTTCCCCTCACAATCATCCTGTGGTGACTCCCAATTGCCACAAAAAGATGGGAAAATCCGGAAAATCCGGGAATTTTATGGGATGACTCCTGGATTTTGAGCCCTTCCAGAAATTCTGAGCTTTTCCAGGAATTCCCAGCATTTCCAGGGCTGACCAAACACCCCAGAAAAGTCCTGGAAAATCCCATTTTTTTTAGGATCTCCCAGCACGAAATGACTCCCAACTGCTGCAAAAAAGACGGGAAAAGCTGGAAAATCTGGGAATTTTATGGGATGACTCCTGGATTTTGAGCCCTTCCAGGAATTCTGAGCTTTTCCAAGAATTCCCAACATTTCCAGGGCTGACCAAAAAACCCAGGAAAATCCCACTTTTTTTGGAATCTCCTACTAGGAAATGGAAATTCCCATTTCCCCTCACAATCATCATGTGGTGACTCCCAATTGCCACAAAAAGATGGGAAAATCCGGAAAATCCGGGAATTTTGTGGGTTGACTCCTGGATTTTGAGCCCTTCCAGAAATTCTGAGCTTTTCCAGGAATTCCCAACATTGCCAGGGCTGACCAAACACCCCAAAAAAACCCAGGAAAATCCCATTTTTTTGGGATTTCCCATTAGGAAATGGAAATTCCCATTTCCTCCTCTCCATCACCATGTGGTAACTCCCAAATGATGCAAAAAGATGGGAAAAGCCAGAAAATCTGGGATTTTTTGGGGTTGACTCCTGGATTTTGAGCTGTTCCAGGAATTCTGAGCCCTTCCAGGAATTCCCACCAAACACCCCAAAAAACCCTGGGAAAACCCCATTTTTTTTTAGGATCTCCCAGCACGAAATGACTCCCAACTGCTGCAAAAAAGACGGGAAAAGCTGGAAAATCTGGGAATTTTATGGGATGACTCCTGGATTTTGAGCCCTTCCAGGAATTCTGAGCCTTTCCAGGAATTCCCAACATTTCCAGGGCTGACCAAAAAACCCAGGAAAATCCCACTTTTTTTGGAATCTCCTACTAGGAAATGGAAATTCCCATTTCCCCTCACAATCATCATGTGGTGACTCCCAATTGCCACAAAAAGATGGGAAAATCCGGAAAATCCAGGAATTTCGTGGGATGACTCCTGGATTTTGAGCTGTTCCAGGAATTCTGAGCCTTTCCAGGAATTCCCAGCATTTCCAGGGCTGACCAAACACCCCAGAAAAGTCCTGGAAAATCCCATTTTTTTTAGGATCTCCCAGCACGAAATGACTCCCAACTGCTGCAAAAAAGACGGGAAAAGCTGGAAAATCTGGGAATTTTATGGGATGACTCCTGGATTTTGAGCCCTTCCAGGAATTCTGAGCCTTTCCAGGAATTCCCAGCATTTCCAGGGCTGACCAAAAAACCCAGGAAAATCCCACTTTTTTTGGAATCTCCTACTAGGAAATGGAAATTCCCATTTCCCCTCACAATCATCCTGTGGTGACTCCCAACTGATGCAAAAAGATGGGAAAAGCCAGAAAATCCGGGATTTTTGTGGGTTGACTCCTGGATTTTGAGCCCTTCCAGAAATTCTGAGCTTTTCCAAGAATTCCCAGCATTTCCAAGGCTGACCAAACACCCCAAAAAACCCAGGAAAAAAAGAAACAACATTTTTTTTAGGATCTCCCAGCACGAAAAGACGGGAAAAAACGGAAAATTTACGCGAACGACTTCGGGATTTTTTTTTCCTTCTTTTCCCGCTGGGAATTCTGATCCCAATTTTATTTTTTTTTTTTTTGGGAATTTTCAGGTGAATGGAGTGAACGTGGTGAAGGTGGGGCACAAGCAGGTGGTGGCGTTGATCCGGCAGGGCGGGAATCACCTCCTGATGAAAGTCGTGTCCGTCAGCCGCAAACCCGAGTCCGAGGAGGGCGGCCGCAAGAAGGGTAGGCCGGAATAATTCCCGGGATTTGTGGGGTTTTTTGGGGGATTTTTGGGGATTTCTTTAGGTTTTTTTAGGATTTTTTTAATATATGTTTTGGGATTTTTTTAAAATATATTTTTGGGGATTTTTGGGGGATTTTTTGTAGATTTTTTGTGGATTTTTTGGAGATTTTTGTGGATTTTTTGTAGATTTTTTTGGGGGATTTTTTGTAGATTTTTGGGGGATTTTAGGGGGATTTTTGGGAGATTTTTTGGGGGATTTTTTGTGGATTTTTTGTGGATTTTTTGTGGATTTTTGGGGTTTTTTTGTGGATTTTTTGTGGATTTTCTGGGGATTTTTTGGGAGATTTTTTTGGGAGATTTTTTGTGATTTTTTGGGGATATTATGGAGGGATTTTTTGGGGATATTTTTGTGGATTTTTTGTGAACGTTTTGGGATTTTGGGGGGATTTTTTAGGATTTTTGGGGGGATTTTTTGTAGGTTTTTTGTGGACTTTTTGGGATTTTTTAGGGAAATTTTTTTGATTTTTTTAGGATATTTTTGGGGATTTTTGTGGGGATTTTTTAAGGATTTTTTTGAGTGTTCTTTTTCCTCAGGGCGGGGGGGCGTTTTTTTTTTCCTGGGCTTTCTTGGGATTTTTGGGAGGATTTGGGGGGGATTTTTTTGGGGGGGTGGGGTTTTAGATTTTTTTGTGGGATTTTCAGGGATTTTTCCGGGATTTTTTCTGTTTTTTTGGGGCAATTTGGGATGGTCCAGAGAGACCCAAGAAAGGAGAGGCGAGGTGGAGAGTGGAAGGGATGGAAAATTCCAGGCGGGAAGGTTGGGACGTGCCAGGATTTGGGATGCGCCGATTTTTGGGATGTTCCCATTTTTGAGATATTTCTAATTTTTGGGCCGCGCTACTTTTTGGATTGCGCTGATTTTTGGGGTTGGGCCCATTTGGGATGAGCTGGTTTTTTGGATGCAAAGATTTTTGGGATGTGCTGGGTTTTGGGATGTGTTGATGTTTGGGATGCGCCATTTTTTGGGATGCGCCGGTTTATGGGATGCGTTAATGTTTGGGATGTGTTGATTTTTGGGATGTTTGCATTTTTGGGATGTGTTGATTTTTAGGACGCACTGATTTTTGGGATGTTCCCATTATTGGAATGTGATGATTTTTGGGATGTGCCAGTTTTCGGGATGCAACAACTTTTGGGATATTTCCATTTTTGGGATGTCTCGGGTTTTGGGGTGTGCAGGGATTTGGGTTGTGCTGATTTTTGGGATGCACCACTTTTTGGGATGTTCTCATTTTTGGGATGTGTTGTTTTTTGGGATGTGCTGGGGTTTGGGATGTGACCATTTGGGATGTGTTGATTTTTGGGATGTGCCCATTTGGGATGTGCTGGTTTTTGGGATGTGCTGGTTTTTGGGATGTGCCCATTTGGGATGCGTTGATTTTTGGGATGTGATGATTTTTGGAATGCGATGGTTTTTGGGGTATGTCCATTTTTTTGGGATGTTCCCTTTTGGGATGTGATGATTTTTAGGATGCACTGGTTTTTGGGATGCAAAGATTTTTGGGATGTTCCCATTTTTGGAATGTGTTGATTTTTGGGACGTGCCGGTTTTCGGGATGCAACAACTTTTGGGATATTTCCATTTTTGGGATGTCTCGGGTTTTGGAGTGTGTAGGTTTTTGGGATGCAAAGATGTTTGGGATGTGCCCATTTGGGTTGTGCTGATTTTTGGGATGCGCCAATATTGAGATGTGCTGATTTCTGGGATGTGCCCATTTGGGGTGTGCTGGTTTTTGGGGTGCACTGGTTTTGGGGATGTTCTCATTTTTGGGATGTGCCAATATTGAGGTGTGCTGATTTTTGGGATGTGCCAAGTTTTGGGATGCGCCGTTTTTTGGGATGTTTCCATTTGTGGGATGTGCTGGTTTATGGGATGTGCTGTTTTATGGGATGTGCCCATTTGGGATGTGCTGGTTTTTGGGGTGTGCCGGTTTTTGGGATGTGCCAGTTTTTGGGATGCACTGGTTTATGGGGTGTGCTGGGTTTTGGGACATGTTGATGTTGGAATGTGCTGGGTTTTGGGATGCGCTGGTTTTTGGGATGTGCCCATTTGGGATGTGTTGATTTTTGGGATGCAAAGATTTTTGGGGTGTTCCCATTTTTGGGACATGCCAATTTTTGGGATGTTTCCATTTTAGGGATGTGCTGATTTTGAGGATGTGCCTATTTGGAATGTCTTGATTTTTGGGGTGCACCACTTTTTGGGATATTCCCATTTTTGGGATGTGCTGGGTTTTGGGGTGTGCTGATTTTTGGGGCGCTTCCATTTTTGGGATGTGTTGATGTTAGGATGCGCTGGTTTACGGGATTTGCTGATTTTTGGGATGTTCCCATTTTTGGGATGTCCTGGTTTATGGGATGTGCCCATTTGGGATGTGTTGATTTTTGGGATGTGCTGGTTTCTGGGATGCAAAGATTTTTGGGATGTTTCCCATTTTTGGGATGTGTCATTTTTTTGGATGCGTCATTTTTTCAGATGTTTCCATTTTTGGGATGTGCTGGTTTTTGGGATATGTCCATTTTTTGGGATATGCCCATTTTTTGGGATGTGCCCATTTTTTGGGATGTGCCCATTTTTTGGGATGTTCCCATTTTTAGAACACAATGATTTTTTGGGATGTGCTGGTTTTTGGGATGCAAAGATTTTGGGGATTTTTCCCATTTTTGAGATATGCTGATTTTTTTTTGGGACGTGATGGTTTTTTTGGGATATGTCCAGTTTTTGGGATGCTTCCATTTTAGGGATGTGACGGTTTTTGGGATGCACCAATATCAGGATGCATTGATTTTTTGGGATGTGCTAGTTTATGGGATGTGCTCATTATTTGGGATGCATCATTATTTGGGATGCATCATTATTTGGGATGCGGCCATTTTTGGGATTCCGTGGATTTGGGATGTGCCCATTTTTGAATGTGAAGATTTTTGGGATGCTCCCACTTTGGGATGGGATGCATCGATTTTTGGGATGCTCAATGTTTTGGGATGCGTTGATTTCTGCCATGGGCTGATATATGGAATGTTCCCATTTTGGGATGTTGTGGGGTTTGGGATATGTCCATTTTCTGGGATTTGTTGATTTTTGGAATGCAATGATTTTTGGGATATGTGCATTTCTTGGGATGTGCCAGTTTTTGGGATGCATTGATTTTTGGCGTGCGCTGATTTCTGGGATGTTCCCGTTTTGGGATGCAACAATTTTTGGGATATGTCCATTTTTTGGGGATGTGTTGTTTTTTTTGGGATGTGTAATTTTTTGAGATGCATTGACTTTTTGGATTCACCAATTTTGGGATGTGCCCATTTTTGGGATGTGCCCATTTTTTGGGATGCGTCATTTTCTGGGATGTGTTGATTTTTTGGGATGTGCCCATTTTGGGGATGAACTCATTATTTTTTTGGGATGTGCTGGGTTTTGTGATGCATTGATTTCTGGGATGCATAATTTTTTGGGAAGCTCCCATTTTGGGATTTGCCCACATTGGAACATGCCAATTTTTGTGATGCGTCATTTTTTGGGATGTGCCCATTTTGGGATGTGTTGATGTTTGTGATTTGCTGGTTTTTTGGGATGCATCAATATTTCAGATGCAAAGATTTTTTTGGGGGATGTTCCCATTTTTGGGATGTGTCATTTTTTGGGATGCGCCACTTTTTGGGATGTGATGATTTAT
Source organism: Zosterops lateralis (assembly GCF_965231275.1). Taxonomy (NCBI): domain Eukaryota; kingdom Metazoa; phylum Chordata; class Aves; order Passeriformes; family Zosteropidae; genus Zosterops; species Zosterops lateralis. The sequence continues at coordinate 73,535,522 of NC_139765.1, forward strand.
CGGGATGTGCCCCTTTTTTAGGATGTTCCCATTTTTGGGGCCTGTTAATTTTTGGGATGTGCCAGTTTCTGGGATGCGCTGATTTTTGGGAATGCAGGCAGGGGCAGGGAAACTCAGGAAGATCCCAACCACATCTGTGGAGTTGTGGCGTTTTTTGGGAATTGCTTGGATTCCCAAGAGCTGGAATTCTTCGAGTTGTGGCGTTTTTGGGAATGGCTTCAATTCCCAAGGTCTGGAATTCCTGGAGTTGTGGTGTTTTTTGGGAATTGTTTGGATTCCCAAGGTCTGGAATTCTTGGAGTTGTGGTGTATTTTGGGAATTGCTTGGATTCCCAAGAGCTGGAATTCCTGGAGTTGTGGTGTTTTTTGGGAATTGTTTGGATTCTTAAGAGCTGGAATTCTTGGAGTTGTGTTTTTTGGGAATTGCTTGAATTTTAGAATTTCTGGAATTGTGGCAAACGAGGAACAAGGAGTTTTGGGGAGCTCGTGGATGCGGGAAGGGAGGGATGGGAATTCAGGGAGGGATTTAGGGAGTTCCAGGATGGGGTTTGGGAATCGTTTTTGGGATTTTTGGAATTCCGGGAATTCCCATCAGCTGCTCCAGGCTCTGGTTCCACCTGGAAATTATTGGGATGGGAAACAACCCCGGGAATCACTGGGAATGTCGGGGGCAGGATGGTGATCTCAAAGAAACACCGGGAATTCTGGGGTGGAGCCAGGGAGTTGTTGTGGGAATTCCCGGGACAACCGGTCCCGGGGGATCCCAGAAAGTTGTGGGATTTCATTCCAAGGGTTCCGGATTCCAGGAGCAGATCCAGGAGCTCAGGCAGGGCAGGGATTTGTCCGGAGGGATGGGAATGTCTGGGAGGACAGGAAGGAGCCAGGAGGGGTTTGGGGGGGATTGGGATTCCAGGAATTCCAGGGAATGGGAAAAGGGGATGGAATTATGGGGACAGGAAAAAGGGGATGGAATTTTGGGGCCAGGAAAAGGGAATGGAATTATGGGGACTGGAAAAATGAGGTGGAATTATGGGGACTGGAAAAAGGAGATGAGAAAAGCAGATGGAATTATGGGGATGGGAAAATGGGATGGAGTTATGGGGACAGGAAAAGAGAATGGGAAAAGTGGATGGAATTATGAGGACAGGAAAAGGATATGGAATTATGGGGATGGATGCAGAGGGATGGGAGTTTGGGAAGCAGGAGCAGGATGGGATGGAGGGAGAGGAGCAGGAAGATGGAAATGGGATGGAAGCGGAGGGATGGGAGCAGGGATGGAAATGGGATGGGAGCAGGGATGGGAACAGGAGATGGAAGCAGGGGGAGAGGAACAGAGGAATGGAAACAGGACAGGAGGGCCAGGAGCAGGAAAATGGAATCAGGGATGGAAACAGGCCAGGAGCAGGGGATGGAATCAGGAATGGAAGTCCAGGGATGGGAGCAGGGAATGGAAGCCCAGGGATGGGAACAGGGAATGGAAGCCCAGGGATGGGAGCAGGGAATGGAAGCCCAAGGATGGGAGCAGGGAATGGAAGCCCAGGGATGGGAGCAGGGAATGGAAGCCCAGGGATGGGAGCAGGGAATGGAAGCCCAGGGATGGGAGCAGGAATGGAAGCACAGGGATGGGAACAGGAATGGAAGCACAGGGATGGGAGCAGGAATGGAAGCACAGGGATGGGAACAGGAATGGAAGCACAGGGATGGGAACAGGAATGGAAGCACAGGGATGGGAGCAGGGAATGGAAGCACAGGGATGGGAACAGGAATGGAAGCACAGGGATGGGAACAGGAATGGAAGCCCAGGGATGGGAGCAGGAATGGAAGCACAGGGGTGGGAGCAGGGAATGGAAGCCCAGGGATGGGAGCAGGAATGGAAGCCCAGGGATGGGAGCAGGGAATGGAAGCACAGGGATGGGAGCAGGGAATGGAAGCACAGGGATGGGAGCAGGGAATGGAAGCCCAAGGATGGGAGCAGAGGGATGAGAGGGGAATGGAAATGGAAGGGTGAAAAGCAGGAACAGGAATGGAAGCAGGGAGTGGAAACACCGGGATTGGAGCTGGGAATGGGAGCAGGGATGGAAATGGGATGGGAGCAGGAGGCAGGAGCAGGGGGTGGAAGCTGGGATGGAAGCGGAGGGGCTGGAGCAGGGATGAAAATGGGACAGGAGCAGGGAATGGGAGCAGGGATGGAAGTGAAGGGATTGGAGCAGGGATGGAAATGGGACAGGAGCAGGGGACAGGAGCTGGGATAACAGGGATTGGAGCAGGGAATGGGAGCAGGGAATGGAAACGGGAGCAGAAATGGGAGCTGGGACAGAAGCAGAGGGATTGGAGCAGGGAATGAGAGAAGGAATGGAAATGGGATTGGAGCAGGAGGCAGGAGCAGGGAATAGGAGCTGGGATAGAAGCAGGGGATGGAAACAGCAGGAATGGGAGCAGGAATGGGAACAGGGGGATTGGAGTAGGGATGGGAGCAGGGATGGAGCAGGGACATTGGAGTAGGAATGGAATGAGGGGAATGGGAGCAGGGATGGAACCAAGGAATGGAATCAAGGGATGGAATCAGGGGATTGGAGTAAAGAATGGAGACAGGGAAGGAGCAGAGGGGTGGAATCAGGGGATTGGAGTAAAGAATGGAGACAGGGAAGGAGCAGAGGGGTGGAATCAGGGAATTGGAGTAAAGAAAGGAGCAAGAAGGGATGGAATCAGGGGGATTGGAGTAGAGAATGGAGCCAGGGGGATGGGAACAGGGATGGAATGATGAGGGGATTGGAGTAAAGAATGGAACCAGAGGGGTGGAATTAGGGGGATTGGAGTAAAGAAGGGAGCCAGGGGGATGGAATGAGGGGGTTGGGGGGATTGGAGTAGGAATGGAGCCGGAGGGGGATGGAATGAAGGGATTGGAGTAAAGAACGGAATCAGAGGGGCGGAATTAGGGGGATTGGAGTAAAGAAGGGAGCCAGGGGGATGGGAGTGGGGGGATTGGAGTAAAGAACAGAACCAGAGGGGCGGAATCAGGGGCTGGAACGGGGCTGGGATCAGGGGGGGGATGGAATGAGGGGATTGGAGTAAAGAACAGAGCCGGGGGGGGATGGGATGGAACAGGGGGATGGGAGCGGGAATTGAGGGGGGCCGGGATCGGGGGAGGGGAGGGAAGGGAAAGGGGAAGGGAAAGGAAAGGAAAGGGAGGGAGCAGCGCTGGCACCGGGGGACAGCTCACATTATCCTGTCACGGCCTGACCAGCAACGGCAAGGCTCGGGAAATTCAGCCGGGAGGGATGGGGGGATTCAGCCGGGAATGGAAAATCCTCGGGGGAGAAAAAATCCTCGGGAATAGAAAATCCTCGGGAATTCAGCCGGGAATAATAATAATAAAAAATCCTCGGGAATTCAGGCGGGGAATAATAAAATCCTCGGGAATACAACCCGGGAATAAAAAAATCCTCGGGAATTCAGCCGGGAATAAAAAAATCCTCGGGAATAAAAAAATCCTGGGGAATTCAACCAGGGATATAAAAAATCCTCGGGAATATAAAATCCTCGGGAATAAAAAATCCTGGGGAATTCAGACGGGGAATAAAAAATCCTTGGGAATAAAAAATCCTGGGGAATTCAGGCGGGGAATAAAAAATCCTCGAGAATTCAGCCAGGAAAAAAAAAAAATCAATGAAGTCGCTCGTTGCTTTTCCCGGGCTCTTTTCTCCTGGATCCGAGGGGCCCTGGGGAGGAAGAAAAAGAGGAAAAAGAGGATGAGGAGGATGAGGAGAAGGAGAAAGGGGGTGCCGGTGCCTGGATTCGAACCCGCCCCGCCGGATCCCCGGAGCCGCATCCTTGGAGCCGCCGTTGCCATGGCAACCCCGGGAGCGTTTAGTGCAGCTTTGTCAGCCCCGGGAGAGGAGGAGGAGGAGGAGGAGGAGGAGGAGGAGGAGGAGGAAGAGCTTTTCCACTCATCCTCGCTGCTCCCCGGGGCGTTTTTAGGGGGGAATTGTAGGATCAGGGGGGTTTTAGGATTATCCAGGGCTTTGGGCAGCTCCAGACTGGAGTTTTTTATAGGGGTTGGGGTTTAAGAGGAGGAGGAGGAGGAGGAGGAGGAGGAGGGGAGGAGGAAGAGCTTTTCCACTCATCCTCGCTGCTCCCCGGGTGTTTTTTTTAGGGGGAATTGTAGGATCAGGGGCCATGGGGCTTTGGGCAGCTTCAGGCTGGAGGTGTTTATAGGGGTTGGGGTTTAAAAGGAGGAGGAAAAAGAAGAGGAGGAAAAAGAGGAGGAGGAAGAGGAGGAGGAGGGGAGGAGGAGGAGGAGGAGGAAGAGCTTTTCCACTCATCCTCGCTGCTCCCCGGGTGGTTTTAGGGGGGGAAATTGTGGGATCAGGGGGGTTTGGGATTATCCAGGGCTTTGGGCAGCTTCAGACTGGACTTTTTTATAGGGGTTGGGGTTTAAAAGGAGGAGGAGGAAGAAGAGGAGGAGGAGGAGGAGGAGGAGGAGGAGGAAGAGCTTTTTTAGGGGAAATTGTGGGATCAGGGGGTTTTAGGATTATCCAGGGCCATGGGGCTTTGGGCAGCTCCAGGCTGGACTTTTTTATAGGGGTTGGGGTTTAAAAGGAGGAGGAAAAAGAGGAGGAGGAAGAGCTTTTCCACTCATCCTCGCTGCTCCCCGGGGCGTTTTTAGGGGGGAATTGTAGGATCAGGGGGGTTTTAGGATTATCCAGGGCTTTGGGCAGCTCCAGACTGGAGGCTTCTATAGGGTTTGGAATTTAAAAGGAGGAGGAAAAAGAGGAGGAGGAGGAAGAGGAGGAGGAAGAGCTTTTCCACTCATCCTCGCTGCTCCCCGGGTGGTTTTAGGGGGGAAATTGTGGGATCAGGAGGTTTTAGGATTATCCAGGGCCATGGGGCTTTGGGCAGCTCCAGGCTGGAGGTTTCTATAGGGTTGGGGTTTGTCAGGAGGAGGAGGAGGGTGGGGTGGGTTGGAGCTCTCCGGGAGCTGCTGGAGGTGGGAAAAAAGAGGGATCAGGACATAATTCCCGCTTTTTCCCCCTCTTTGGGGGGGGATCATGACTTGGACTCTGCGTTGAGCGCTGGGAGGGGTGGGGGGAAGAGGTGGAAAAACCCCCCCAAAAAAATCCCCCTCAAAAAATAAAATTTTATTTTAAAAATTTTTAAATAATAATAATAATAATAATAAAATTTTAAAAAATTAGAAAAAAAAATTTTAAAAATTAGAAAAAAATTTAAGAAATAAAAAAAAAATTTAAAGACATTAGAAAAAAATTAAAGAAATTAGAAAAAATATTTTTAAAAAAATTTTTAAAAACTAAAAAAAATTTTTTTGGAAAAAAAAATTAAAATTAAAAAAAATTAAAATAATTTAAAATAAATTTTTTAAAAAATTTAAAAGACTAAAAAAATTTTTAAAAAATAAAAATAAATTTTAAAAAAATTAGAAAATTTTTTTAAAAAAAATTAGAAAAAATTTTTAAAAATTTTAAAAAATTTAAAAAAAATTTAAAACATTTAAAAAATTAGAAAAAAATTTTAAGAAAAAATTTAAAAAATTAGAAAAAAAATTTAAGAAAAATTTAAAAAATTAGAAAAAAAATTTTTAAGAAAAATTTAAAAAATTAGAAAAAAATTCTTAAGAAAAATTTCAAAAATTAGAAAAATAAATAAATAAATAAATAAAAAAAAAATCCCAGCTCACACGGAGAGAGAAAGAGGAAAAAAAAAAAAAAAAACAGAGGGGAAAAAAAAAAAAAACTAAATAAATTAAAAAAAAAATCCAAGTAAAATGAAGAAGTTCGCCTCCACGCGCAGCCTCAATAAGATCCTGCAGCAGTGCGACTCCTCGTCCCGCGAGTACGAGGAGATCCAGGCGGTGGAGAAGAAGTGGCACCTGCACCTGGCCCCGCCGCGCAAACTCCGCGACCGGCGGTGCAAGATGCCGTCTCTGTTCCTTGCAGCCCCGCCGCCCCCCAAGAGAGCCCCCAGCACGACGCTCACGCTGCGCTCCAAGTCCATGACGGCCGAGCTGGAGGAGCTGGGTAAGGCCCAAGTGGGATGGGGACCTTTGGAGTGGCTTTTCCCTGGTTTTTCTGGTGTTATCCTGGGTTTTCCCAGGATTTTCCTAATTTTTTCCTGGTTTTTTTTCCGGTATTTTCCTGTTTTTTCCCCTTTTTCTTGGTGTTTTTCCTGGTGTTTTCCTGGTATTTTCCGTTTTTTTCCTAGTTTTTTGGTGGTTTTCCCAGTGTTTTCCTGTTTTATCCCAGTTTTCTCGGTGTTATCCTGGTTTTTCCCGGTATTTTCTGGTTTTTGTCCCGGTTTTCTCGATGTTATCCTGGTTTTTCCCGGTGTTTTCCTGTTTTTTCCCAGTTTTCTTGGTGTTATCCCAGTTTTTCCTGGTATTTTCCTGTTTTTTTCCCGGTTTTCTCGATGCTATCCTGGTATTTCCCAGTGTTTTCCTGTTTTTTCCCAGTTTTCTTGGTGTTTTTCCCAGTGTTTTCCCAGTATTTTCCTGTTCTTTCCCGGTGTTTTTCCTGTTTTTTCCCCGGTGTTTCTCCTGTTTTTTTCTCGGTGTTTTCCCAGTATTTTCTTATTTTTCCCCTTTTTTTTCCCAGGTGTTTTCTCTGTTTTATCTCCGTTTTCCCCGGTGTTTTCCCGCGGTTTCCCAGTGGTTTTCTGTGTGTTTTTTCCAGTGGTTTTCTGTGTTTTCCCAGTGGTTTTCTGTGTGTTTTTCCAGTGGTTTTCTGTGTTTTCCCAGTGGTTTTCTGTGTGTTTTTTCCAGTGGTTTTCTGTGTTTTCCCAGTGGTTTTCTGTGTGTTTTTCCAGTGGTTTTCTGTGTGTTTTTCCAGTGGTTTTCTGTGTGTTTTTCCAGCGGTTTTCTGTGTTTTCCCAGCTGTTTTTCCTGGGCTGTTGTTCTGGCGTGTGAGCCCTGGGGGTGTGCTGGTGGTGGGAGGTGTGGGAGGGGAGAGGAGACGAGAATTCTGGTATTTGTCCCAAGAGATGTACGGACAGAGGGATGGCCGGATGTCCAGAGGGATGGACAGAGTGGGGGATGGACAGGGGGATGGACAGAGCAATGGCCACAGGGATGTCCAGAGGGGTGGACAGATGTCTCAGGGTGTGTGTGGAGGGTTTGATGTGCCCTGGCCTTGAGCATCCTGATCTGTCCCTGTCCCTGTTCCTGTCCCTGCTCCTGTCCCTGCTCCTGTCCCTGCTCCATCCCCTGCTCCTGTCCCTGCTCCTGTCCCTGCTCCTGTCCCTGCTCCTGTCCCTGCTCCATCCCCTGCTCCTGTCCCTGCTCCTGTCCCTGCTCCTGTCCCTGCTCCTGTCCCTGCTCCTGTCCCTGCTCCATCCCCTGCTCCATCCCCTGCTCCATCCCCTGCTCCTGTCCCTGCTCCTGTCCCTGCTCCTGTCCCTGCTCCTGTCCCTGCTCCATCCCCTGCTCCTGTCCCTGCTCCATCCCCTGCTCCATCCCCTGCTCCTGTCCCTGCTCCTGTCCCTGCTCCTGTCCCTGCTCCATCCCCTGCTCCATCCCCTGCTCCTGTCCCTGCTCCTGTCCCTGCTCCATCCCCTGCTCCATCCCCTGCTCCATCCCCTGCTCCTGTCCCTGCTCCATCCCCTGCTCCATCCCCTGCTCCATCCCTGCTCCTGTCCCTGCTCCTGTCCCTGCTCCTGTCCCTGCTCCATCCCCTGCTCCTGTCCCTGCTCCTGTCCCTGCTCCTGTCCCTGCTCCTGTCCCTGCTCCATCCCCTGCTCCTGTCCCTGCTCCATCCCCTGCTCCATCCCCTGCTCCATCCCCTGCTCCTGTCCCTGCTCCTGTCCCTGCTCCATCCCCTGCTCCATCCCCTGCTCCTGTCCCTGCTCCTGTCCCTGCTCCTGTCCCTGCTCCTGTCCCTGCTCCATCCCCTGCTCCATCCCCTGCTCCATCCCTGCTCCTGTCCCTGCTCCTGTCCCTGCTCCTGTCCCTGCTCCATCCCCTGCTCCTGTCCCTGCTCCTGTCCCTGCTCCTGTCCCTGCTCCTGTCCCTGCTCCATCCCCTGCTCCTGTCCCTGCTCCATCCCCTGCTCCATCCCCTGCTCCATCCCCTGCTCCTGTCCCTGCTCCTGTCCCTGCTCCATCCCCTGCTCCATCCCCTGCTCCTGTCCCTGCTCCTGTCCCTGCTCCTGTCCCTGCTCCTGTCCCTGCTCCATCCCCTGCTCCATCCCCTGCTCCATCCCCTGCTCCTGTCCCTGCTCCTGTCCCTGCTCCATCCCCTGCTCCTGTCCCTGCTCCATCCCTGCTCCTGTCCCTGCTCCTGTCCCTGCTCCTGTCCCTGCTCCTGTCCCTGCTCCATCCCCTGCTCCATCCCCTGCTCCATCCCCTGCTCCTGTCCCTGCTCCATCCCCTGCTCCATCCCCTGCTCCTGTCCCTGCTCCATCCCCTGCTCCTGTCCCTGCTCCATCCCCTGCTCCATCCCCTGCTCCTGTCCCTGCTCCATCCCCTGCTCCTGTCCCTGCTCCTGTCCCTGCTCCTGTCCCTGCTCCTGTCCCTGCTCCTGTCCCTGCTCCATCCCCTGCTCCATCCCCTGCTCCTGTCCCTGCTCCTGTCCCTGCTCCATCCCCTGCTCCATCCCCTGCTCCATCCCCTGCTCCTGTCCCTGCTCCTGTCCCTGCTCCATCTCCTGCTCCTGTCCCTGCTCCATCCCCTGCTCCTGTCCCTGCTCCTGTCCCTGCTCCTGTCCCTGCTCCATCCCCTGCTCCATCCCCTGCTCCATCCCCTGCTCCTGTCCCTGCTCCTGTCCCTGCTCCATCCCCTGCTCCTGTCCCTGCTCCATCCCCTGCTCCTGTCCCTGCTCCTGTCCCTGCTCCTGTCCCTGCTCCATCCCCTGCTCCTGTCCCTGCTCCATCCCCTGCTCCTGTCCCTGCTCCTGTCCCTGCTCCTGTCCCTGCTCCATCCCCTGCTCCTGTCCCTGCTCCATCCCTGCTCCTGTCCCTGCTCCTGTCCCTGCTCCATCCCCTGCTCCATCCCCTGCTCCTCTCCCTGCTCCTGTCCCTGCTCCATCCCCTGCTCCATCCCCTGCTCCTGTCCCTGCTCCTGTCCCTGCTCCATCCCCTGCTCCTGTCCCTGCTCCATCCCCTGCTCCATCCCCTGCTCCATCCCCTGCTCCAACCCCTGCTCCTGTCCCTGCTCCTGTCCCTGCTCCTGTCCCTGCTCCATCCCCTGCTCCTGTCCCTGCTCCTGTCCCTGCTCCATCCCCTGCTCCTGTCCCTGCTCCTGTCCCTGCTCCATCCCCTGCTCCTGTCCCTGCTCCTGTCCCTGCTCCAACCCCTGCTCCATCCCCTGCTCCTGTCCCTGCTCCTGTCCCTGCTCCTGTTCCTGCTCCTGTCCCTGCTCCTGTCCCTGCTCCTGTCCCTGCTCCATCCCCTGCTCCTGTCCCTGCTCCTGTCCCTGCTCCTGTCCCTGCTCCTGTCCCTGCTCCTGTCCCTGCTCCATCCCTGCTCCTGTCCCTGCTCCTGTCCCTGCTCCTGTCCCTGCTCCATCCCTGCTCCTGTCCCTGCTCCTGTCCCTGCTCCTGTCCCTGCTCCTGTCCCTGCTCCATCCCCTGCTCCTGTCCCTGCTCCTGTCCCTGCTCCTGTCCCTGCTCCTGTCCCTGCTCCATCCCTGCTCCTGTCCCTGCTCCTGTCCCTGCTCCTGTCCCTGCTCCTGTCCCTGCTCCATCCCCTGCTCCATCCCCTGCTCCTGTCCCTGCTCCTGTCCCTGCTCCATCCCCTGCTCCATCCCCTGCTCCTGTCCCTGCTCCATCCCTGCTCCTGTCCCTGCTCCTGTCCCTGCTCCATCCCCTGCTCCATCCCCTGCTCCTCTCCCTGCTCCTGTCCCTGCTCCATCCCCTGCTCCATCCCCTGCTCCTGTCCCTGCTCCTGTCCCTGCTCCATCCCCTGCTCCTGTCCCTGCTCCATCCCCTGCTCCATCCCCTGCTCCTGTCCCTGCTCCTGTCCCTGCTCCTGTCCCTGCTCCATCCCCTGCTCCTGTCCCTGCTCCTGTCCCTGCTCCATCCCCTGCTCCTGTCCCTGCTCCTGTCCCTGCTCCTGTCCCTGCTCCTGTTCCTGCTCCTGTCCCTGCTCCTGTCCCTGCTCCTGTCCCTGCTCCATCCCCTGCTCCATCCCCTGCTCCATCCCCTGCTCCAACCCCTGCTCCTGTCCCTGCTCCTGTCCCTGCTCCTGTCCCTGCTCCATCCCCTGCTCCTGTCCCTGCTCCTGTCCCTGCTCCATCCCCTGCTCCTGTCCCTGCTCCTGTCCCTGCTCCTGTCCCTGCTCCTGTCCCTGCTCCAACCCCTGCTCCATCCCCTGCTCCTGTCCCTGCTCCTGTCCCTGCTCCTGTTCCTGCTCCTGTCCCTGCTCCTGTCCCTGCTCCTGTCCCTGCTCCATCCCCTGCTCCTGTCCCTGCTCCATCCCCTGCTCCTGTCCCTGCTCCTGTCCCTGCTCCTGTCCCTGCTCCTGTCCCTGCTCCTGTCCCTGCTCCATCCCTGCTCCTGTCCCTGCTCCTGTCCCTGCTCCTGTCCCTGCTCCTGTCCCTGCTCCATCCCCTGCTCCTGTCCCTGCTCCTGTCCCTGCTCCTGTCCCTGCTCCTGTCCCTGCTCCATCCCTGCTCCTGTCCCTGCTCCTGTCCCTGCTCCTGTCCCTGCTCCTGTCCCTGCTCCATCCCCTGCTCCATCCCCTGCTCCTGTCCCTGCTCCTGTCCCTGCTCCATCCCCTGCTCCTGTCCCTGCTCCTGTCCCTGCTCCTGTCCCTGCTCCTGTCCCTGCTCCTGTCCCTGCTCCATCCCTGCTCCTGTCCCTGCTCCTGTCCCTGCTCCTGTCCCTGCTCCATCCCCTGCTCCATCCCCTGCTCCTGTCCCTGCTCCATCCCCTGCTCCTGTCCCTGCTCCTGTCCCTGCTCCATCCCCTGCTCCTGTCCCTGCTCCTGTCCCTGCTCCTGTCCCTGCTCCTGTCCCTGCTCCATCCCCTGCTCCATCCCCTGCTCCATCCCTGCTCCTGTCCCTGCTCCATCCCCTGCTCCTGTCCCTGCTCCATCCCCTGCTCCTGTCCCTGCTCCTGTCCCTGCTCCTGTCCCTGCTCCATCCCCTGCTCCTGTCCCTGCTCCTGTCCCTGCTCCATCCCCTGCTCCTGTCCCTGCTCCATCCCCTGCTCCTGTCCCTGCTCCTGTCCCTGCTCCTGTCCCTGCTCCTGTCCCTGCTCCTGTCCCTGCTCCTGTCCCTGCTCCATCCCCTGCTCCATCCCCTGCTCCTGTCCCTGCTCCTGTCCCTGCTCCATCCCCTGCTCCTGTCCCTGCTCCTGTCCCTGCTCCATCCCCTGCTCCTGTCCCTGCTCCTGTCCCTGCTCCTGTCCCTGCTCCTGTCCCTGCTCCATCCCCTGCTCCATCCCCTGCTCCATCCCTGCTCCTGTCCCTGCTCCATCCCTGCTCCTGTCCCTGCTCCTGTCCCTGCTCCATCCCCTGCTCCTGTCCCTGCTCCATCCCCTGCTCCTGTCCCTGCTCCTGTCCCTGCTCCTGTCCCTGCTCCTGTCCCTGCTCCTGTCCCTGCTCCATCCCCTGCTCCATCCCCTGCTCCTGTCCCTGCTCCTGTCCCTGCTCCTGTCCCTGCTCCTGTCCCTGCTCCATCCCCTGCTCCATCCCCTGCTCCTGTCCCTGCTCCTGTCCCTGCTCCATCCCCTGCTCCATCCCCTGCTCCTGTCCCTGCTCCTGTCCCTGCTCCTGTCCCTGCTCCATCCCCTGCTCCATCCCCTGCTCCATTCCCTGCTCCTGTCCCTGCTCCTGTCCCTGCTCCTGTCCCTGCTCCATCCCCTGCTCCTGTCCCTGCTCCATCCCCTGCTCCTGTCCCTGCTCCTGTCCCTGCTCCAGGCCCTGATTGATTCCCTGCTCCTTTCCCTGATCAATTCCTGCTCCTTTCTCTTGTTTTTTTCGCTGGTCTACCCCCTGCTCCTGTCCCTGATTTATCCCCTGAAACATTCCCTGCTTCTTTTCCAGATCTGTCCCCTGCTCCCTCCCCTGTTCCATCCCCTGATCCTTTCCCTGATCAATCCCAGCTCCTTTTCCTGCTTCTCTCCCTGCTCCTTTCCTCACTCCTTTCTGTGCTCCTGCTCCTCTGCCTGTTCCTCTCCTTGTGTCCTTTTCCCTGCTCCTTTTTCTGATCCTCTCTCTTCTCCTGCTCCTTTCCCTGCTTCGTTCCCTCTTCCATTCCCAGCTCCATTCTCCGCTCCTTTCTCTGATCCATTCCCAACACCTCTCCCTGTTTCTGCTCCTTCCCTGCTTCTTTCCTTGTTCCATTCCCTGCTCCTGTCCCTGCTCCATCCCCTGAAACATTCCCTGCTCTTTTCCTCACTCCTTACCTGTTCCTCCTCCTCTCCCTGCTCCTGTCCCTGTTCCTGCTCCTTTCCCTTCTGCTGCTCCTTTTTCTGCTCCTCTCTCTGCTCCTGCTCCTTTCCCTGCTTCATTCCCTCCTCCTTTCCCTGATCCATCCCCTGCTCCATCGTCTGATTGATTCCTGGTCTTTTCCCTTCTCCATTCTCTGCGCCTTTCCCTGCTCCTCTCTCTGCTTCTCTTCTCCCCTTCCTCACTCCTTTCCCTGTTCTCACTCTCTTCCCTGTTCCTGCTCCTCTCCCCCTTCCTCCTACTCCTCATCCTGTTCCTCTCCCTGTTCCTGCTATTCCTCTCTCCCCAATCCTCATCCTCTCCCTGATCTTGCTCCTTTCTGTGATCCTGCTCCTCCCCTTAATCCTCTCTTCACCTTCCCCACTCCTCTCCCTGCCTCTGCTCCTGATCCCTTCCCTGCTTCTGATCCTTTTCCTGCTCCTCTCCTTGTTCCTCCTACTCCTCTCCCTGATCCTCATCCTTTTCCTGCTCCTCTCCCTGATCCTGCTCCTCACCTTCCTCGTTCCTGTCCCTGCTCCTCTCCCTGCTCCTGAGTATTTTCCTACTCCTCATCCTGCTCCTGATCCTTTCTGTGATCCTGCTCCTCTCCCTGATCCTCTCCTCACCTTCCTCACTGCTCTCCCTGCTCCTTTCCCTGTTCCTGCTCCCTTCCCTTCTCCTGATCCTCTTCCTACTCCTCTGCCTGTTCCTGCTATTCCTCTCCCCGATCCTGCTCCTTTCCCTGCTCCCAATCCTCTCCCTGATTCTGAATATTTTCCTACTCTTCTCCCTGCTCCTGCTCCTTTTCCTGCTCTCTCTGTGCTCCTCTCCCTGTTCCTGCTATTCCTCTCTCTCTTCAATCCTCATCCTCTCCTTGCTCCTGATCCTTTCTGTGATCCTGCTCCTCTCCTCACCTTCCTCACTCCACTCTCTGCTCCTTTCCCTGTTCCCACTCCCTTCCCTGCTCCTGATCCCACTCCTCCTCACCGGATTCCTTTTCCTGCTCCTCATCCCTCTGCTCTCCCTCCCTTCCCACACCCGGCAGTCCCAAGTTTTGGTTTCCCATCTCTGGGCAGATCCCAAACCCTGCCAGGAGATCTCCAGGAGAGCTCTGGGAGAATTCCAGGAGAGCTCCAGGAAAAGCTCCAGGAGAGCCCTGGAATTCCAGAACTCCAGGAGAGCTCTATTGCTCTGGGAGAATTCCAGGAGAACTCCAGGAGAGCTCTGGAATTCCAGGAGAACTCCAGGAAAAGCTCCAGGAGAGCTCTGGGAGAATTCCAGGAGAACTCCAGGAGAGCTCCAGGAACAGCAAATTCCCAGCAGGAAGCTCAGAGGTCCCCAAAATCCCTGGACTTGGACACGGGGAATTGCTCCAGGAGCTTTTCCCAGAGTTTTTTTTCCATGATTTAGGACGGAATTCCAGCCAATCCCATTGGATTTCCAGCTTAGGGATGATCCCAAGTTGGGATAAATCCCAAATCCCGGCTCAGAGGGGCGATCCCAGCTGGATAAAGGCTGGAATTCCGGCGTGGCCCACCCAAATCCCACAGGAATTTTGGGAAGAGCCGGGAATGGGGGCGGGAATCGTTCCGCGCCGTTGATTTTTGTGTTTTGTTTCCCATTCCAAGCCTCCATGAGGAGAAGGAAAGGGGGTGAGTGAAACCGGAATTCCCGGGATTCCAACAGGATCCAAACCCGGGGGAAGGGGAGGGGGAAATCCCAGGAATTCATCCGGAATTTGGGAATTTGGGGATGGAGCTGCGACGTCCTCCAGTAGGACTTGGAATGCCAGGAAATTGTGGGAATGAGGAATTCTGCTGGGCAAAGGCAGAATGTTATCCCAAAATCTGTTATCCCAAAATCCGTTATCCCAAAATTCCCGACTCTGCCATTCCCAGCTGTGATCCTGCTCCGGGTTTTCCCCATGGGAATGTTCCGTGTGGGAATTCTATGGGAATGGTGATGTCCAGGTTTATCCCAAATAGCCAAAGCCTCTCCTGGCAAATCCAGGCAGTTTATCCCATTATTCCTGGGATTTTCAGGCAGTTTATCCCACAATTCCTGGCAGTTCCATGGAATTTATCCCACAATTCCTGGGATTTCCAGGGAGTTTATCCCATTTTTCCTGGGATTTCTATGGAATTTATCCCATTTTTCCTGGGATTTCCATGGAATTTATCCCATTAATCCTAGAAGTTCCAGGCAGTTTATCCCGTTATTCTTGGTGGATCCAGAGAGTTTTATCATGTTATTCCTGGGATTTCCAGGCAGTTTATCCTGTTATTCCTGAGATTTCCAGGGAGTTTATTCCATTATTCCTGGTGGATCCAGGGAGTTTATCCCACAATTCCTGAGATTTCCATGGAGTTTATCCCACAGTTCCTAGCAAATTCTGGCAGTTTATCCCATTATTCCTGGGATTTCCAGGGAGTTTATCCCACAATTCCTGGTGGATCCATGTGGGGATTATCCCACCATTCCCACCCCAAGGATGTGCCAGGAATGTGGCGTGAGGGACAGGGGAAAACCGGGAAGTTTTTGGTGGATCCGGACGGGATCGAAGGTCCCCAACCCAATCCTGGGATTTTTCTGATCCGGGATTTTTCTGTCCTGGTGTTTTCCCATTCCCTGTTCCCCACGGAATGTGGGATCCAGTGGGGGACAGGAAAAGTGGGAATCACTTGGAGGTGAATCTGGGATTCTGGGATGTTCTTCCCGGCTGGAAGAGAAGATTCCAGGGAGAACTTCCAGAACATTCCAGGGCCTGAAGGGGCTCCAGGAGAAGCTGGAATTTGGGAAAGGAATGGAGGGACAGGACATAGGGAATGGGGAAATTTGGGATTTTGGGCAGGAATTCCCAGAGAATCCCTGGGAGTGTCCAAGGAAAGGCTGAAACAGCCTGGGATGCCGAGATTGGAATGGGATTGAAAATCCATGGATCCCATCCCAAACCATTCCGGGATTCTGGGATTGAGAAATTCATGGGAAAAAATGGGAAAAAAACCCCAAACCCATGGAGGAAAAATCCACGGTGGGGAAAAAAAAATCCATGAGGGGAAAAAAAATCCATGGGAAAAAAATCCATGGAAGAAGAAATCCATGTTTAAAAAAAAAAAAAATTCCATGGAATTAAAAAAAAATCCATGGGGGAAAAAAAATCCAAGGGAAAAAAAATTCATAGGGAAAAAAAACGTGGAGAAGAAAAAAAAGGGGGGGAAATTGCATGGGAAAAAAAAGAATCCATGGGAAAGAAAATCCATGAAAAAAAAAAAAAAAAAAAAAGGGGGAAAAAAATAGGGGAAAAAAACCAAACCATGGGGAAAAAAAAAGAATCCATGGGGGGAAAAAATCCATGGGAAAAGAAAACATCCATGGAAGAGAAAAAATCCACGGAGAAAAAAAAAATCCCTGGAGAAAAAAAAGGGAGAGAAAAAAAAATGGGGAAAAAATCCATGGAAAACTGCCTAGTTCTGCTCCCCGTTTTCCCCGGGATGAGATGTGGGAATATCTCGCTCCGGGTCTGACCGGGGCCGGTTTTCCCTGGATTCCAGAGAAGCTGGACGAGATCCTGGCGGCGGCCGAGCCGGCGCTCCGGGCCGAGCTGGTGGAGGCCGATTCCAGGGCGGCCACGGTCAAACAGCGCCCGACGTCCAGGAGGATCACCCCCGCCGAGATCAGCGTGAGCAAACACGGGAATTCCGGGAATTCTGTGGGAATGTGGGCAGGGAATGGGATGGGATGGGATGGGATGGGATGGGATGGGATGGGATGGGATGGGATGGGATGGGATGGGATGGGATGGGATGGGATGGGAGAGTCACCCCTGCAGAGATCAATGTGAGCATCGAGAATTCCAGGAATTCCATGGGATGGGAGAGATGGGAGGGAGCTGGAGGGTCACCCCCACTCAGAGATCAGAGTGAGGAAAACCAGGAATTAACCAGGAATTCCGTGGGAATGTGGGCAGGGAATGGGATGGGATGGGATGGGATGGGATGGGATGGGATGGGATGGGATGGGATGGGATGGGATGGGATGGGATGGGAGAATCACCCTTGCAGAGATCAGTGTAAGCATCGGGAATTCCGGGAATTCTGTGGGTGTGGGTAGGGAATGGGATGGGGGAGTCACCCTCACCAAGATCAGCGTGAGCAAACCCGGGAATTCCACAGGAATGGGATGGGAATGTGGGAATGTGGAAATGGGATGGGAAAGTCACCGCTTCCAAGATCAGCGTGAGCCAAGGGAATTTCCCTGGGAATTCCATGGGATGGGAGGGATGGGAGAGATGGAAGAGAGCTGAAAGGTCACCCTCACCGAGATCAGCATGAGGAAAACCAGGAATTCCAGGAATTCCATGGGAATGTTGGCAGGGAATGTGGGAATGGGATGGGAGAGTCACCCTTAAAGAGATCAGTGTGAGCCAGGGGGGATTAACCAGGAATTCCATGGGAAATGGGATGGGAATGTGGGAATGGGATGGGATGGGAGAGTCACCCCTGCGGAGATCAGCGTGAGCCAAGGGAATTAACCGGGAATTCCATGGGAATGTGGGCAGGGGATGGGATGGGATGGGATGGGATGGGAGATTCACCTTTGCAGAGATCAGTGTGAGCAGCGGGAATTCTGGGAATTCCATGGGATGGGATGGATGGGAGAGATGGGAGAGAGCTGGAGGGTCACCCCCGCCGATATCAGCGTGAGCCAGGGAGGATTAACTGGGAATTCCACGGGAATGGGATGGGAATGTCGGAATGGGATGGGAGAATCACGCCTGTGGAGATCAGTGGAGCCAAGGGGATTACCCAGGAATTCCCTGGGAATGTGGGAATAAGATGGGAGGGAACCAGAGGAGATCAGTGTGAGCCAGCGGGAATTCCAGGAATTCCATGGGAATGTGGGGATGGAATGTGGGATGGGAGGGAACCGGAGGAGATCAGCATGAGCCAGCAGGAATTCCAGAAATTCCCTGGAAATGTGGGCAGGAAATGGGATGGGAGGAATCACCCCCACTGAGAGCAGCGTGAGCCGGCAGGAATTCCGGGAATTCCATGGGAACTCGGGCATGGAATGGGATGAGACCCAGGCAATTATCCCAAAGTTTGGAATTCCACTGGACAGAGCAGCAGGAAGGTGGAGACCAGTGGGAAGAGCTCCGGGTGGGAAGTTGGGCTGGGAATGTCGGATCCTCCCGGCCGTATCCGGACTGGGAATTCCCTGTTTTTTCCCTTTCCCAGTCCCTGTTTGAGCGCCAGGGAATGGCCCATCCCGGGGTCCTGGCGGGGACGGAGAAACCCCACGTGTCCCTCCGGAAGGGAATTCCACGGACCAAGTCTGTAGGTGAGGAAAATAAAAAACCAAAAACCCCGGAGAATCCCTTGGGAATGACGAGGGGAAGGTCCCCGCGGGGTGTGGGCCCTTCCTCTTGGATTTTGGAGAATCCCATGGAATTCCCGCTCGGAGCAGAAAGTGGGATTGGAGGATTCCAGGAGAGGATTTTGGGAGAGGATTCCAGGAATTCCCAAGGAATTCCGAGGGGGCTCTGCCATCCCCAGTGCTGGCGCTGGAAATTCCCATCGGGAACGGCGCCTCTGGAACTGGGAATGCTGGAATTGGGGCTTAGGAGGAGCAGGATGGGGTCTGGAGGAGGCGCCGGGATCTGGTGGATCCTGGAGCTTATCCCAAAGGATTTATGGAGTCTCCAACCCCAAAACGGGATGTGGAGGATCCTGGAGCTTGTCCCAAAAGATTTATGGAGTCTCCAAACCCAAAACGGGATCTGGTGGATCTTGGAGCTTATCCCAAAGGATTTATGGAGTCTCCAAACCCAAAAACATCTTTGGTGGGCTCTTGATTCTGTTCCCAAAGGTTGATGGTGCCACCAATCCCAAAATTGGGATTGGGAAGTTCTTGACCCCGTTCCAGAAGGGTTTTGGTGCCACCAAATCCAAAATCCGTCTGTGGTGGGTCCTGGACCTTGTTCCCAAAGATTTATGGAGTCTCCAAACCCAAAACCATCTCTGGTGAGTTCTTGATTCTGTTCCAGAAGGTTTTTGGTGTCGCCAATCCCAAAATCCACCTGTGGGAGGTCCTTGACCCCATTGGTGCCACCAATCCCAAGGTCTGTCTGTGGTGGGTCCTTGACCCCATTCCAGAAGGGTTTTGGTGCCAGAAAACCCCAAATCCATCTGTGGTGGGTCCTGGACTTTGTCCCTAATGGTTTATGGTGGCCCCAAATCCAAACCTGGCTGTGGGATGTCCTGGACCTTGTTCCTAAAGATTTATGGAGTCTCCAATCCCAAAATCCATCTCTGTTGGGTCCTTGACCCCATTCCAGAAGGTTTTTGGTGCCACAAAACCCCAAATCCATCTGCGGACAGGAGCCAGGGAATGGGGAAAGGGGGGATTGGGATGGGATTTTGAGAACTGGGAATTCCTGCCTGGGCTGGAATTCCCAGAGAATCCCTGAAATGTCCAAGGGAAGGTTGGAGCAGCCTGGGAGAGCAGGAGGTGTCCAGGGGATCTTTGGGATGGGCTTTGAGCTCCTCCCAACCCAACCCATCCCAGGATTGGGGAATTGTGGGATCCTGGCCCATGGAATGCCAGAAGGGCCCCCCGGGCTGGGCAGGGACATTTGGGATCATTTCCCCATGGAAAGGGGGGTCAGGCCTGGGCAGGAGGTTTGGAATCCCCATCCCTGGAGGTGTCCAGGGAATTCCTGGAGGTGGCACTCGGGGCTCTGGGGGGCGTCAGGCACAGCCGGGGCTCGGTGCCCTTGGGATTCTCTCCCAGGCTGGAGAATTTGGGAATTGTGTGCTCACACCCCCATGAGAATTCCCAGCACATCCCTGACCATCCCAGAAATTCCCAGCCAAATACCCCTGAAACACACCCCCCCCAAAAAAAAAAAAAAAAAAAAAAAAAAAAAAAAACCACAATTAAATTAAATTAAAACAATTCATTAAATCCCCATCAGGAGATCTCAAATCCCAGGGGGACAATCCCTGCTCCAAGCCAGGAATGGCTGCGGATGCCACAGCACATCCCAAAAAAAAAAATGTATATAAAATCCAGGGAAAAAAAATCCCATCCAGGAGCACCAAATCCATCCCCAAACCCCCTGGAATAACGGAGAGGGGGAGACTCAACCCCAAAACCCCAAAGCAGCAGCTCCTGGGAGAGGAACCAATTCCCGCGGAATTCCAGGAAAAAAACGGGGATGGGAAAGAGGCGGAGAGGGTGGGAACGGGGCTGGAATTAGAAGTCCTTGAGTTGTCATTCCACACCCACGGCCCGGGAGCTGCGCAGTCACTTGATTCCAGGAGGAAAAAAATAAATATTAAAAAAAAAAAATAAAAAAAAAAAAAAAAAAATAGAAAAAAATGGAATAGGAAAAAATAGAATAGAAAAAAAAAAAAAAAATAAAATCCCTGCATGGGTGAGGAAGGAGATGGAAAAGCAGGAAAAAGCTGGGATGAGATTTTTGGGGGTTTTTTGGGGTTTTTTTTTAAGGGAAGAATTGTTCCCTGGTATTTTGCGTGTTCCTGCAGATTCCCAGGGAAGAAAAGATTAAAAAGATTCCGGGGGTGGGGAGAGGAGGGGAAAAAATTCTTGGGATGAAGGTGGTTAACCCTCGGCTGGCTGGGGGAAAAAATGGGAGAAAAGATCAAAAAGATTTCAGGAAAAATTCCCGGGATAAAAGGGGTTAACCCCTGAGAAGCCAAAAACAAAACAAAACAAAACAAAACAAAACAAAAAAAAAACCACCATAAATGGGAGAAAAGATCCAAAAGATTCCAGGAAAAAAAAAAAGAGGCTGGAAAAAAAATTAAAAAAAAAAAAAAATAAAATTAAAGAAAATTTTTAAAAAGTGGAGGAAAAGATCAAAAGGATTCCAGGAAAGATTCTTGGGATAAAGATGGTTAAACCCCCCAGGCTGGCTGGAAAAAAAAAAAAAAAATTAAAATTTGGGAGAAAAGATCAAAAAGATTCCAGGAAAAATTCCCGGGATAAAGGTGGTTAAACCCCCCAGGCTGGCTGAGAAAAAAAAAAAAAGATTAAAAAAATTAAAAATAGGAGAAAAGATCCAAAAGATTCCAGGAAAAATTCCCAGGATAAAGGTGGTTAAACCCCCCAGGCTGACTGGGAAAAAAATAATTAAAAAAAAAAAAATTAAAAAAAAAAAAAAAAAAGCGGATGGGAGGAATTTTTGGATGAAAACGGGAAGGAGTAGAGGGGGAGGGAAAGGGGAGGGAAGATAATTCCTGTCAGACTTCCAAGATTTCTGCCAGCGCCATCTGCTCCAGGCAGCGGAGTTAAAAACGCTCCTGGAGCTGCCATGGCTCCCGGAGAGAATTCCAGAGGGTGGAGAGAATTCCAGAGGGTGGAGAGAGAGAATTCCAGAGGGTGGGGAGAATTCCAGAGGGTGGAGAGAATTCCAGAGGGTGGGGAGAGAGAATTCCAGAGGGTGGAGAGAGAGAATTCCAGAGGGTGGGGAGAGAGAATTCCAGAGGGTGGGGAGAATTCCAGAGGGTGGAGAGAGAGAATTCCAGAGGGTGGGGAGAGAGAATTCCAGAGGGTGGGGAGAGAGAATTCCAGAGGGTGGGGAGAGAGAATTCCAGAGGGTGGAGCCGCTGCCGTGGGAGGGATTTGTGACATCCCGGGATTTTGTGTCCCGGTGTCCAAGTGACATCCCGGGATGGAATCCTGGAATGGTTTGGGGGGGAAAAAGGATCTTGGAGATTCCCTGATTCCATCCCATTCCAAGGGCAGGGACATCTCCTGATAGCACAGGGTGCTCTGGGAATTTTGGGTTGATCCCGAGTGCCAGAGGATGGAGATTCTCATCACTGGGCTCCAAAAATCAGAGATTCCCATTCCTGAATGCCGTAGGACAAATATTCCCATTCCGGGGCTCCAGAGGATGGAAATTCCCATCCCTGGACACCAAAGGATGGAGATTCCCAACCGTGGGCTCCAAAGGATGGAAATTCCCATCTGTGGACTCCAAAAATTGGAGATTCCCATCCCTGGATGCCACGGGACAGAAATTCCCTTCCTGGATGCCATAGGATGAATATTCCCATCCTTGGGTACCAGAGAATGGAAATTCCCATCCCTGGACACCAAAGGATGGAGATTCCCAACCGTGGGCTCCAAAGGATGGAAATTCCCATCTGTGGACTCCAAAAATTGGAGATTCCCATCCCTGGATGCCACGGGACAGAAATTCCCATTCCTGGATGCCATAGGATGAATATTCCCATCCTTGGGTACCAGAGAATGGAAATTTCCATCCCTGGACACACTGGGACAAAGATTCCCATCCTTGGGGGGCAGAAGATGGAGATTTCCAGCCCTGGACACAAAAAGATGGAGATTCCCAATTGTGGGCTCCAAAGGATGGAAATTCCCATTCCTGGACACCAAAAATTGGAGATTCCCATCCCTGGATGCCACAGGACATGAATTCCCATCCCTGGACACAAAAGGATGGAAATTCCCATCCCTGGGTGCCAGAGGATGGCAATTCCCAACCCTGGACTCCAAAAATTGGACATTCCTATCCCTGGATCCCATAGGACAAATATTCCCATCCCTGGACACCAAAGGATGGAAATTTCCATCTCTGGACACAAAAAATTTGAGATTCCTATCCCTGGATGCCACAGGACAGGA
Source organism: Zosterops lateralis (assembly GCF_965231275.1). Classification (NCBI taxonomy): domain Eukaryota; kingdom Metazoa; phylum Chordata; class Aves; order Passeriformes; family Zosteropidae; genus Zosterops; species Zosterops lateralis. The sequence continues at coordinate 73,557,576 of NC_139765.1, forward strand.
ATTTCCATCCCTGGACACAGCAGGACAGAAATTCCCATCCCTGGACACCAAAGGATGGAAATTCCCATCCCTGGACACAAAAAATTTGAGATTCCTATCCCTGGATGCCACAGGACAGGAATTTCCATCCCTGGACACACCAGGACAGAGATTCCCATCCCTGGGCTCCAGGAGATGGAAAATCCTGTTCCTAGATCCCAGAGGACAGAAATTCCCATTCCTGGATACCAAAGGATGGAGATTCCCATCCCTGGATGCCATAGGACAAATATTCCCATCCCTGGACACCAGAGGATGGAGATTCCCATTCCTGGACTCCAAAGGACGGAAATTCCCAATCCTGGGCTCCAAAGGATGGAGATTCCCAATCCTGGATTCCAAAGGATGGAGATTCCCAATCCTGGCCTCCATGGATGTGGATTCCCTCTCCCTTCCCACTCCCGAATTTTCCCCCTTCCTGCTCCAGGTCATTTTTTGGGATTCACTCCCTCATCCCAGCCTTGGGAAGCAGCGGGATCGGGATCCATCCCTAAGGAATGAACGGGATGAGCTTTTCCAGGGATTTGGGCTGTTATGGCAATGGGACCAGCCCCGGGAGCTTTATTTGTGTTTTCCATGGAGATGAATTCCATGGAATTCCGGGAATGGCTCTGGGGGGTTGCCAGGCTGCGCCGGGAGCACCATTCCCATTCCAGGGAAATCATTCCCAGTGCTGAGAGTTGGTCCTTACTGGTCCTTACTGGTCTTTACTGGTGTCTCCATTTGGATTCTGGCTCTTTATTCCCAACCTCTGGAATTTGATCCCCGTGATGTCCCAGTGGGAGTCTCCCACGGCTCCAGGTGGGATTTGAAGGGAATGGAAAGCCAGAATTCCATGGAAAACAGCAAAGCCATTTGGGGTTGGTTTATTTGGGGGTTGAAAATTCCTGGGAATGGGGAGAGGACATATTTGGGATTTTTTTTTTCCCAGAGGATATTTTCCGCTTTTCCCGTCCCTCCTGAGAGCCTGGAGCAGCTCCCAAAATTCCAGATTTGCCAGGAAGCAGAAGGTTTGGACAGCCTGTGCTTTCCTGGGATACAGGGAACGGGGATGGAGATCCAGGGGTGAATCCTGGAATGGTTTGGATGGAAATCCTGGAATGGTTTGGATGGAAATCCTGGAATGGTTGGGGTGGGAATCCTGGAATGGTTTGGGGACCTTAATCCCATCCCATTCCCACCTTTTCCATTCCCCCATCCCAGATTTCTCCAACCTGGCCTTGGACATTTCCCAGGATCCAGGGGCAGCCACAACTTCTCTGGGAATTCTTTCTCAGAGCTGGATGTTCTGGATCTCATCCCTTTTAGGATCCTTTTGGGATCTTTTCAGAGGAAAAATTCCCTTGGGAATTCCGGCATCTCCAGGCTCCAGCTGCTGCAGGGGATGGAGCAAAATTCCCAAAATTCCACGCCTGATCCCAGGGGATCATTTGGTTCCCCTCTGGAGATTCCCAGGCTGGTCCCGTCATTCCATGGAATGTCAGTAAAGCTCGGCTCTGGAGCTGGGAATGAACAGATCCTGCTTTTCCCTGCTCCTTGAAATTCCCACTGGGAATTCCTACATCTGGCAATCCCTTGGGTTTGGCTTTCCATGGTATTCCCTGAACATGGCAATTCCTTGGATGTGGTTTTCCATGGTGTTCCCTGCATTTGGCAATTCCTGGGATTTGGGTTTTCCATGGCATTCCCTGAACATGGCAAATCCTTGGATGTGGTTTTTCCATGGTGTACCCAACATTTGGGAATTCCTTGGATGTAGTTTTCCGTAGCATTCCCTGCCCTTGGATTGGTTTTCCACAGTGCTCCCTGCCCTTCAGCAATTCCTGGGATTTGGTTTCCCATAGTTTTCCCTACATCTGGCAATCCCTTGGATGTGGTTTTTCCATGGTGTTCCCTGAACATGGCAATTCCTGGGATTTGGGTTTTTCATGGTATTCCCTGAACATGGCAATTCCTTGGATGTGGTTTTCCATGGTGTCCCTGCCCTTGGCAATTCCTGGGATTTGGTTTTCCATGGCATTCCCTGAACATGGCAATTCCTGGGATGTGATTTTCCGTAGTCCCCCTGCCCTTGGCAATTCCTGGGATTTGGTTTTCCATGGTATTCCCTACATTTGGCAATTCCTGGAATTTGGTTTTCCATGGCATTCCCTGAACATGGCAAATCCTTGGATGTGGTTTTTCCATGGTGTACCCAACATTTGGGAATTCCTTGGATGTAGTTTTCCGTAGCATTCCCTGCCCTTGGATTGGTTTTCCACAGTGCTCCCTGCCCTTCAGCAATTCCTGGGATTTGGTTTCCTATAATTTTCCCTACATCTGGCAATCCCTTGGATGTGGTTTTTCCATGGTGTTCCCTGCATTTGGCAATTCCTGGGATTTGGTTTTCCATGGCATTCCTTGAACGTGGCAATTCCTTGGATGTGATTTTCCATAGTGTCCCTGCCCTTGGCAATTCCTGGGATTTGGTTTTCCATGGCATTCCTTGAACGTGGCAATTCCTTGGATTCGGTTTCCCATAGTTTTCCCTACATCTGGCAATTCCTTGGATTTGGTTTTTCCATGGCGTCCCCTCCTCATTTAGGGAAAAATGGAGGAGCGCTGGATCCAAGGTTGGGATATCCCAATGTCACCCCTGACCCGGCAGCCACACCCAGGACATTCCAGAGGGACAATCCCTCGTTCTCCCTGGATTTTCCTGCCCCGGCTCAGCCTGACACCACATTCCCAGGACCAGCTCTCCCATTCCACATCCTGGGACATTCCAGGCCCAGGGATGGAGCTCGGAGCATCCCAAATATCCCCGTCTCAGCTCCCTGCCATTCCCAGAAATCTCCAGAAAAGCAGGACTCAGGGTTGGGGGTTTTTTTTGGGATTTTTCCTGCAGCTCCCAGAATATTCCACGGCTCCATCTAGCGCAGGATCCCAAATTCCCAAGGGGAAAAAGGGCAAGGATGGGATCATCCTCCCCAATATTCCCTGCTGGCCTCAGCTCCGGGATTTAAAAAAAAAACAACAAAACCTTGGAAAAAGCACATTTTCCATGGCTTTGTCCAGGCTCCCTTTGAACCTGTTCCGTGCTGCCGGTTCTTTTATTCCCACTGAACATCCCCAATCCCCAAAAATAGCCCAGTTTCCAGCACGACCAACAGCATGGGATGGAATTTCAGTGCCAAATTCCTCCCTTTTGTCCCCATTGGATTCTGCCTCGGGTGGAATCGCTGACGGATTCCGGGCGGAGCTGCCGGGAGCCTTTCAGTGCCACTGGAAAAACGTTTTTTCCATAAAAGAAAAGCTCCAGAGGCCTCTTAAAAAAAAAAAAAAAAAAAAAAAAAAAAATCCCAAATCCTCTCCGGAGTGGATTGAGAAGCTTGGGAAGAGCGGAGCAGGGATTGGGAAGGAGGAATTTTTCCTAAAGGAAGGGTGAGCACGACGGATCCGGGCTCGGGAATGAGGCTGGAGGGAGGGAATCGTGGCGTGGATGGATTTTAGGATCGTGGAACAGCTCGGGTTGGGGAGGCCCTTAAACCAATCCCAATCCACCCCTGATTTTTTCCTGTTTTTTCCATCCGAATCCTCGCGGCGTCTCCGAGTATTCCTTGGGAAAAAAAAAAAAAAAAAATTAAAAAAATCAGGAATTCCTGCTAGACCCTGCGGGGCTCAGTCTGGCGCTGGAGAACAGATGTCACCCCCCGGGAAAAGCGGGAAGTGTGACGGGAGCCGCGCCCGTGCCGGTGGCACTCGGATGTCACTTGGATGTCTGGCACGTTGGCGGTGGTGGCGGCACTTCTGTCACTGGGGAAGGGGTGGGAACAACTGATCCCATGGGAATGTGGCTGTGGGGAGGCTCCCAGGGAATTGTGGAATGATCGGATTGGGGCGGCCTTAAAGCTCATCCCATTCCCGGCCTTTCCATGGGACACCTTCCTCTATCCCAGCCTGGCCTTGGGCACTTCCAGGGGTCCAGGGGCACCCACAGCTTTTCTTGGGAATTCTGGCGGGTTCCTCCAGTCTTGGAGCTTCCACTGGAAGTTGTTCTGAGCATTTTCCAGCGAGGCTTGGAAAGAGGAAAAGTCTCGGGGCGGGAGGAACAACCCCAGCCACTTCCCGGTTTGTCCCACCTTGGGAATTCCCTGGGAATATCCTCTTCACTGCTCTCCTTGTTTTCTAGCTGGAGATGAGAAACTCATTCCCAATTCTGTTGTTTTCCTTGTTTTCCATGTGGGGACCAAAAACTCCTCCCTGACTTTGCTCTTCTCCTTGTTTTCCGTGTGTAGACAACAAATCCATCCCTGACTCCATTTGTCTCCTCGTTTTCCAGCTGGAGACCAGGAACTCATCCCTGATTCCATTGTTCCCCTTGTTTTCCATGTGGAGATGTTAAACTTCTCACTGACTCCACTTCTCTCCTTATTTTCCAAGTGGAGACAAGGAACTCATCCCTGCTTCCATTGTTTCCCTTGTTTTCCTTGGGAAGACAAGAAACTCATCCTCGACTTGGCCCTTTTCCTTGTTTTCCATGTGGAGATTTGAAACTTCTCCCTGCGTCCACTCTTTTCCTTTTTTTTTTTTTCCCAGCTGGAGACAAGGAACTCACCCCTGACTTTGTTCTTTCCCTCCTCGCAAGGGATGACAAGAAACTCCTTCCCTGACTTTTACTTCTCTCCTTGTTTTCCAGCCAGAGACCAGAAGCTCATCCCTGACCCGCCCCATTTTTCCCTTGTTTTCCAGGGGAAGATGAGAAACTCATCCCCGACTCCATTATTTTCCTTGTTTCCCATGTGGAGGCCGGAACCTCATTCCTCACTCCACTTCTCTCCTTGTTTTCCGGTTGGAGACAAGGAACTCATCCCTGATTCCATTGTTTTCCTTGGGAAGACCAGAAACTCATCCCTGACTCCATTATTTTCATTGTTTTCCATGTGGAGACCAGAAACTCATTCCAGACTCCATTTCTCTCCTTGTTTTCCAGTTGGAGACAAGGAACTCATCCCCGATTCCATTTCTCTCCTAGTTTTCCAGTTGGAGACAAGGAACTCTTCCCTGTTTCCATTGTTTTCCTTGGGAAGACCATAAGCTCATCCCCAACTCCATTGTTTCCCTTGTTTTCCATGTGGAGACCAGAAACTCCTCCCTGATTCCATTTCTCTCCTCGTTTTCCAGTTGGAGACAAGAAACTCATCCCTGATTTCATTATTTTCCTTGTATTCCTTGGGAAGACCGGAAACTCATCCCCGACTCCATTGTTTCCCTTGTTTTCCAGGGGAAGACGAGAAACTCATCCCTAAATCCATTATTTTCCCTTGTTTTCCTTGGGAAGACCATAAGCTCATCCCTCATTCCATTGTTTCCGTTGTTTTTCCTTGGGAAGACAAGGAACTCATCCCTGACTACATTTCTCTCCTGGTTTTCCTGTTGGAGACAAGGAACTCAACCCTGATTTCATTGTTTCCTTTGTTTTCCTTGGGAAGACCAGAAACTCATCCCTGATTCCATTATTTTCCTTGTTTTCCTTGGGAAGACCAGAAGCTCATCCTTGACTCCATTGTTTCCCTTGTTTTCCGGTTGGAGACAAGGAACTCATCCCTGACTCCATTGTTTTCCCTTGTTTTAGTTGGGAAAACCAGAAACTCATTCCTGACTCTATTTCTCTCCCCATTTTCCAGTTGGAGACAAGGAACTCATCCCCAATTCCATTATTTCCCTTGTTTTCCTTGGGAAGACCAGAAACTCCTCCCCAACTCTATTTCTCTCCTCGTTTTTCAGTTGGAGACAAGGAACTAATCCCTGATTCCATTGTTTCCCTTGGGAAGACCAGAAACTCATCCCTGACTCCATTATTTCCCTCATTTTCCAGTTGGAGACAAGAAACTCATCCCTGATTCCATTGTTTCCCTTGTTTTCCTTGGGAAGACCATAAGCTCATGCCCGACTCCCCCGTTTCCCCTTGTTTTCCAGGGGAAGACGAGAAGCTGGCGGCATCCTTGCTGGACGGGAAGTTCCCGCGGAGCACCTCCATGACGGACACGGTCCGGGAAGGCCACGGGATCCCCCCTCCCCCTCAGACCGCCCCTCCCCCGCCCCCCTCCCCCTATTACTTCGACACCGGCCCCCCTCCCTCCTTCTCCCCTCCTCCTCCTCCGGGCCGGGCCTACGACACCATCCGCTCCAGCTTCAAGCCGGGCTTGGAAGCCAAACTTCACGGGCTGCCTCAGGTGCTGAGCGCAGCCGAGATGTACGACCAGGCGCGGGGCTCCATGCCCTACCCCGAGCGGCAGAAGAGGGCCCGCTCCATGATCATCCTCCAGGATTCCTCCCACCTCCCCGTGGAACCCACCGAGATCCCGCAGCCCGGCCCGGCGGCGACTCCTCCGGAGAAGCTCAAGAGGAAAGGCCGGGTCATCGACAACCCTTACGCCAACATGGGCCAGTTCAACGTCAGCCTCTTCGCCCCCACCAAGCCGCAGAGGAAGAAGAGCCCGCTGGTCAAGCAGCTCCAGGTGGAGGATGCCCAGGAGCGGGCGGCCTTGGCCATCACCGGCGGCTACTCCTCCCGCGAGCCGTCGCCCACGCGCCGCGGCCACCGCCTGGACTACCAGCACCACCACCCCGGCATCGCTCAGGTGGAAGCCGCCGGCCTCCCCTTCGCCACCGCCATCGCCGCCGCCGGCGTCATGAAGGACCGGGACCGGCGGCTGGACGAGAGGAGGAAATCCACGGTGTTCCTGTCGGTGGGAGCCATCGAGGGGCCGGCGCCGGGCGGCAGCGAGATGCCGTCGCTGCAGCAGTCGCGCTCCATCGACGAGCGGCTGCTGGGCAGCCGGGACGTCCTCCTGCCGTCGCCCGTGTCAGCTTTAAAGCCATTAATCAGCAGCTCCTCCTCGACCTTCATCCACCCCCTGACGGGAAAGCCCCTGGATCCCAACTCGCCCCTGGCGCTGGCGCTGGCCGCAAGGGAACGGGCGCTGTCCACTCAAGTCCCATCCCGGTCGCCCACCCCGATCCACAGCCCCGACTCGGACAGAGCCGCGCCCCTGTTTGTGGACATCCAAACCAAAGAACCGGACAGCAGGGGGGACTTGGAGAGCTTGGTGTCCCCCGCCTACTCCCCCGGAGGGAAGGCGGTGATGGCGGCCGACGCCGGCGCTCTGACCCCCACCAAGAGCCCCTGGGGGACTCCGGCCACGCTGCGGAAGGAGCCCGAGGCGCGAGCGGAGCTGCCGGGCAAGGAGGAGAAGAAGCCCGAGGACAAGAAGTCCATGATCATCAGCATCGTGGACACGTCGCAGCAGAAGACGGCCGGCCTCATCATGGTGCACGCCACCAGTAACGGGCAAGACGAGATCGGCCTGGAGATCAAAGAGGAGAGCCCGGCCGTGCCCGAGGTCTGCGCCGAGCCCGCCGAGTCCCCCAAGGCCGAGCCCCAGCCCAGCCCCGTGGGGAAGCCACCGGTCAGCCCGGCCTCGGAGAAGGCGCTGGGCCAGGGCAGCTCGGAGGAGGAGGTGGAGCCCTACACGGTGACCCTCCCGCCCGCCCAGCTGTCCTCCAGCGACGAGGAGACCCGCGAGGAGCTGGCCAAGATCGGGCTGGTGCCGCCCCCGGATGAATTCGCCAACGGGGTGCTGGTGACCACCCCCGGCACCCCCGTCAGCCACCTGGCCGCGCCCGGAGCGCCGTCCCTGCCAGCGGCAGCAGTAGCACCTTCTCCCCCCGGCGCGACGACACCCTCAGGGAAGCCCTCGGACGCCCCCGCGGCCCCGGAGTCGGCGGCGGACTCGGGAGTGGAAGAGGTGGACACCAGGAGCTCCAGCGACCACCACCTGGAGACCACGAGCACCATCTCCACGGTCTCCAGCATGTCCACGCTGTCCTCGGAGAGCGGCGAGCCCACCGACACCTACACGTCCTTCGCCGACGGCCAAACTTTTCTACTCGAGAAGCCACCAGTGCCTCCAAAGCCCAAACTCAAGTCCCAGCTCAGCAAGGGGCCGGTTACTTTCAGGGACCCACTTTTGAAGCAGTCTTCGGACAGCGAGCTCATCTCCCAGCACCACGCGGCCACGCTGGCGGCCACCAGCGCGGCCCGGCCACGCTACCTCTTTCAGAGAAGGTCCAAGCTATGGGGGGACCCCATGGAGAGCAGGCCCGGCCACGGGGCCGAAGAGGACAAACCAACTGTGATCAGCGAGCTGAGCTCCCGCCTCCAGCAGCTCAACAAGGACACGCGCTCCTTGGGCGAGGAACCGGCCGGCTCCGCCCTGGATCCCGGCAAGAAGTCGCCGGTGGTGGCCGCACGGTAAGAGATGAGGGTTGGGGACGGGTGACGCCGCCGAGGGCCCGGGTGTGGCTTTTGGGGAGGTTTCGGAGCTTGGGGACTTTGGCAGGAGGCTGTGGGGTGTGTGGGGTGCGGCCACTCCTCCCCACTCCGCCCTCCCTGGCGCTCCAGGCTCTGGAATTGTCCAGAGAAGGAAAATGTCACCTGAATGTCCCTCAATGTCTGCCAGGAGCCAGAGGTGGCCTGGAATCCCATGGGGACAGGGAGGTGACCTGGAATTCTACAGGGATGAGGACCCTGAGGTGACCTGGAGTTCCCAAAGGGGACATTGAGGGGTCTTGGAATGCCACAAGGAACAGGGACACTGAGGTGTCCCGGAGTCCCCAGAGAGGACAAGGAGGTGTCCTCCCTGTGTGACAGGGCTGCGGTGACAATGGCAGGGCTGTGGTGACAAATGGCGATGTGGTGACAATGGCAACGCTGTGGTGACAATGGGGACACTGGGGTGATGATGATCATGTTGTGGTGACGATGACAATGTGACGATAACAATGCTGTGGTGACAATGGTGATGTGGTGACAACGGCAATGCTGTGATGACAATGGCAATGCTGTGGTGACAATGACAATGTGACAATGACAGCGCTGTGGTGACAGTGGAGATGCTGAGGTGACAATGACAATGTGATGGTGACGATGAGGATGTGGTGACAATGGGGAGGTGGTGACAATGGCAGTACTGTGGTGACAATGGCGGTGTGGTGACAATGGGGATGTGGTGATGATGACAATGTGACAATGACAGCGCTGTGGTGACAGTGGAGATGCTGAGGTGACAATGATGATGTGGTGACAATGGCAATGCTGAGGTGACAATGTCGGTGCCATGGTGGCAATGACAATGTGGTGACAATGGTGATACTGTGGTGACAGTGGTGGTGCTGAGGTGACAGTGATGAGGCTGTGGGGACAATGACAATGCTGTGGTGACAATGATGATGTGACAATGGTGGTGCTGAAGTGACAATGGCAATGTGGTAACAATGACAACGCTGTGGTGGCAGTGGGGATGCTGAGGTGACAGTGATGAGGCTGTGGGAACAATGACAATGTGACAGTGACAATGCTGTGGCGACAATGACAATGTAGTGACAATGACGATGCTGTGGCGACAATGGGGATGCTGAGGTGACAGTGATGATGCTATGATGACAATAATGATGTGACAATGACAGTGCTGTGGTGACAATGATGATGTTGGGGTGACAGTGATGATGTTTGGTGACATCAATCCAGTCAGTGGTGACAATGACAGTGCTGTGGTGGCAGTGGGGATGCTGAGGTGACAATGATGATTCCGTGGTGACAATGCTGTGGTAACAATGACAATGCCATAGTGACAACGACAAGGCTGTAGTGACAATGATGATGTGATGACAATGACAATGCCGTAGTGACAATGACGATGCTGTGATGACAATGACAAAGCTATGGTGACAATGACAGTGTGGTGACAATGACGATGCCATGGTGACAACGACAGAGCTGTAGTGACGATGGCAATGTGGTGACAATGACAATGCCGTGGTGACAACGACAAGGCTGTGGTGACAATGACAATGTGGTGACAATGATGATGCTATGATGACAATGACGGTGCCATGGTGACAACGACAAAGCTGTAGTGACAATGGCAACGTGGTGACAATGACAGTGCCGTGGTGACAATGACAATGCTGTGATGACAATGGCAAAGAACTGGTGACAATTAAAAAGCCACAGTGACAATGCTGTGGGTGACAATGATGATGCCGTGATGACAATGACAAGGCTGTGGTGACAATGGCAATGCAGTGGTGACAATGTCGAGTCCTGGGTCGCCCCCTCCATGTTCCCTCCTGGCCAAGCACCAAGGACGAGTTTTTCCAGGGTTTTTCTGGGACTTTTCCATTTCTGAGGATCTCCAGCTGTTGTCCCTCTCAGGAGGTGACAAAGGTGGCCCATGTCACCGCCCCCCAGACAGGACATGGCGGCACCAACTCCACCCTGGTTCTGCCTCACCCACCCGACCCTAAAACGATCCCAAACCTTCCAGATCAGAGCCCAAATCCTCAAAAATCATGGGAATGTTAAATCCCAGCAGGCAGCGACACAAAATTCCAGGTCTTGTCCTGCCCTTTCAGGTGCAGCCCCACAGAGCCGGTGTCACCTGGTGTCACCCAGTGTCACCCATGGGTGCCAGGAGCTCTGGATCAGGGGCAGCCCTTCCCATGGGAAAACCTTTTCCAACCAAACCATCCCGGCCACGGATGTGGCGCTGGCACGGGAGGTGACATTTCAAGTGGTGGCCTTGGGGACAAAGTGTCCTGGAGCATCCCGGGGGCTCACTCTGGTTCATCCCAGCAGATCCAAACTGGGAATACTGGGATCTCGTATTGTCATTCCCAGAGGAGACTGGTGTCACCTGAGGTCCCCTCCCTCATCCCAAGGATCCTCTGGAATAGGGGCTGTCCCCATCTCCAGTGGTGCCAGAAATTCGGGAATTCTGGGCTTGTACAAGCCCTGCCAGGATCCCACCACAGTTTGGGGTTCCCTGCTGGGAACCCAGTGACATCAGAATGTCCCTTTCTGTGTCCCCGTCCCTTCCATCCGCGTCCATCCAATCTCCCGGTTTTCCCCTGGAGGGATTTCACCGATTTTGAGGATTTCACCCTTTCTCCATCCTCTTTTCCCTGAAATTCCCAAGGGCTCCATGCCCCCCTCATCCAGTTTTCCAGCACATCCCGTCCTCACTCTCAGCTGGAATCCGGCCCTTCCAGCCATCCCACAGAGTCCCACATTCCCAGGTTTTTTTTCTCTTTTGGGAAAGTCACAGTCTTTAAAAAAAAAAAAAAAAAAAAAAAAAAAAAAAAAAAAAAAAAAAGCTTTTTCCCAAAAAAAAAAAAAAAAAATTTTTGGGATGTCAAAGGCTCGAAGCATTTCCCAGTGAATGGAATTTTTAACGATGGCGGCCGCTCTCCCGCAGTGTCCGAGTTCTCCTGGAAAAGTTGTGGGTTTTTTATGGAATTGCTGTGAATTCAGGGAATAATGAGAACAGGGTTAGGTAAGAGGGGGTTGACCCAGTTTGGGATGCGTTTTCCAGGCGCTGGAATTGTCCACGGAAGGGAAGTGTCACCTGAATGTCCCTCAACGTCTGCCGGGAGCCAGAGGTGGCCTGGAATCCCACAGGGATGGGGACTGGGAGGTGGCCTGGAATTCTGCAGGGATGGGGACACTGAGGTGGCCTGGAGCTCCAAATGGGGACATTGAGGTGTCCTGGAGACCCATAGGGATGGGATCCTGGAATTCTGCAGGGATGGGGACAGGGAGGTGGCCTGGAGTCCCCAAAGGGGGACAATGAGGTGTCCTGGAATGTAGGAATGGGGACACTGAGGTGGTCCCTGAGTCCCCAAAAATGGGGACATTGAGGTGTCCTGGAATCTGGGAATGGGGACACTGGGGTGGCCTGGAGTCCCCAAAGGGATGGGGACACTGCTGTTCCCACACCTGATCCCACCCAGCCCTTCCAGCAGCTCTGGATCCATGGGATCAACAGGGAATCCCCCTGGAATTCCTCCCTCCCCGCATTCATCCTGAATTCCCAGCAATTCCGTGCCAGCTCAGGGAATTCCCGTCCCTGGCGCCTTTCCCTGGCCGATCCCTGTGGGAATCCTCCCTGGGAACCCCGGGAGGCCCCGATCCGTGAGTTTTCCCCAAGCTCTAACTCCGGCTCTGTCTCCTCCCAAGCCGGGCGTCCACGGAAGGACCTTTGAGCCGAGGGACTGGGAAAGAGCCCAAGGAATTCTGACAGTGGCAACGTCAGGTGACAGTTCAGGCCACTGGCGGTGACAATCCCGGGACCGGGGGACACCCGGGGACGGTGACAGTGACAGCGGAGCAAGGGGACAACTTTCCCTTCATCCGTGGTGGCCCTTGGTGGCCGCGTCCAAGAGCAGCTTCCTCGCGTTTAACCCTGGAATTGTTGAGGTTGGAAAAACCCCTCTGATCCCACCAAATCCAGCCATTCCCAGCACTGTCCCATGTCCCCAAGTGCCACATCCACACGGCTTTTAATCCCACCTGGAATTATGGGGGATCCCATCCCTTCCCCGGGTGTTCCCCATTCCAACGCTTCGTCAGCTTCTTGGGAAGGAATTTTTTCCCCAAAAATAATCCAAACTTCACCAGGAGTTGACTCCCCTCTTTTTTCCTCCTGGGAGCAGAGCCCCGGCCTTGCCCCGTCCTCCCGGGCTGGAATTCCTGTTTGGGATTCCTGGAGGATCCCGGGATCACCCCGGGAGAGGTTTGGGATGCGCGTGGCCGTGTGTGACGTCCGCGTCCCCAATAAAGCTGACGGTGACAGTGACAGGCGTGTGTGTGTCATTGGGGGACACGGCCACCTCCCAGGAGTTTGGGAGCCACGTTCCGACGCTCCGGAGCCGGTTCCGGATTTGCTCCTCCAGGCGACATTCCCAAAAAATTCCCACACAATTCCCGTTTGGGATGCTACCACCATCCATAATCCCGACTGGATCCATCTTCCCGACATCTGGGACTCACCTGGAGCATCCCAAACTTCCCAAAAATCCCGCCCCATCTGCTCTGTCCTTTCCAGACTATGGGGAGGATTTGATCACGGTTTAATTCCCAGGAATTTGGGATCCAGGATTTGTCCGGGTCATTCCCAGGTAGAGTTTTGTGTTTCTCTCTGGAATTCAGAGTCCAGAACTTTGGGAGCTTTGCCCATCCCAAGGGGGAAAGTTAAATTTGTTTTTTCCAGTTAAATCCTGCGGATTTCCAGCTTTTCCAGGGTTTTTTTCCTTGGCATTGAGAAATCTTCCATGAGAGTTCCGAGGTTTTTGGGGCTCCGGAGCTTTTCCAAAGGGATCTGGTTGCTGGGGATTTCCAGGAATATCCCAAATATCCCAGTTTGGAGCTCTGGATCCAGACTTGGAGAAGCCTTTTCGAGGTGTTCGGGCTCCTGGGGACTTCCAGGAACATCCCAAACATCCCAATGGATCCAAGGGAAAATTTTCCAAAGTTTTTTTTTGTGTCTTTGCTCATTCCTGTGTTTTCTCTTTGACCCCAAAAAGGGCTCCCGGGAAGCGGAATCGGAGCTTCCAAAGGGGGAGAGGAGCGTTTTCCGGGGGTGCTGCTCTCGCAATTCCACGAATTCCCTTTGTATTCCCACAGATCTGAGGGAGAAGGAGAAGAAACTTGAGCCATTTTGGGGGTTTTTTAGTTCCTTTTTAGGGTAAAGCTGCCTCTTTTTTCTCCCGTCCTACACAAATCCCCCGGAAGCGGCGTCGCATCCCGGCAAAAAAGCTTGGAAAAAAATCAAACCCCCCCTGTTTCCTTGTAGGCTTTGGGTGGGGAAATTCCCGGGGAAATTCCCATGGGGAAAAGGGATTTGGGGTGAAAAATGGGGAAATTGGGTTTGGGGTTGGAAGGGAAAATGAAATTGGGATCGATGAGTGAGGAAGGGGGAGATTGGAGGGGATTTGTAGGGCAAGGAGGGGTGGGGACAAAGTGGCCGCCAACTTTTTATTTAAAAATACGTCAAAAAATAAAAATACAGAATATTCTGTTAAAAGAATAGAAAGATCACTTTTTAAAAACAATTTTAGCAATTATACCCTTTTGTTGGCGCTTTTTTTCACAATGTTAAGAGAAAAAAAATGCAATTTTTAATCTCATATTTCAGTAGGACTCTTCTGAGAAAGATCCTTTGTTAATAATAATAATAATAATAATAAAAATTTGTTAATTTCTTCCTTAAAAATCCCCCCAAAAAACCAGTTTTTAATTTTTTACAACTATAGAAACAGCAGCTCAAATTGTAATTAGAGCCAGAAGAAAATTGCTGACTGTAAATTCCTCTCCTCAGATTGAGTTGGCCACAATCGTTTGGGCTTTTTGGCTCTTTTTAATTTAATTACAAATTCATCGCGAATGAATTTAATTACAAATTCAGTTTACGTTGCTCATATTGTTAAAAGAAGAGAAAAATCAGATTTTAAAAATGTTTCAATGGTATCGTTGGCTTTTGTGTCTTTTATAAAATTTTGCAACACAAAACCAACAAATATTTTGGTTTTTGTATCGATTATTCGTCTCCAAGATTCAGAGCAAAAAGAACAGATGTTGTTGGGACTCCTTGCCACAGCAATTAAAAAAATAAAATACAATAAAATACAATAAAATACAATAAAATACAATAAAATAAAATAAAATAATAAACTAAACTAAACTAAACTAAAATAAAATAAAATAAAATAAAATAAAATATGGTGTCATCACAGAAGTTCAAAATTCTAGACTGGAGATTTCGACATCAAAAATACAAAAGAAAAAAAATCAAAAATACAAAAAAAAGTCCAAAATTCACCATCAAAAATACAAAAAAAAAAAAAAAAAAATCAAAAATACAAAAAAACCCCATCAAAAATTCAAAAATCAAAAATACAAAAAAAAAAAAAAAATCAAAAATACAAAAAAAACCCATCAAAAATTCGACATCAAAAATACCAAAAAAAAAATCAAAAATACAAAAACCCTGTCAAAAACTCAACATCAAGAATACTGAAAAATAAAAAATGCCAAAAAAAACCCCATCAAAAATTCAACATCGAAAATACAAAAAAATCCTTCCACTTAACACATATTTAAATGTTTAAAAATTTTTAAATTATTTAATTTTAAATATTTAATATACCTAAAGTACTTAAATTTTAAATTTAAGTATTTAAATACTTCAATACTTCTGCTTAAATAGAGGTATTTAAGATGCAGATTTTTCTACTCAATTACAAAACACCACCCAGACCAATGAAGGAGAAGGTGAAAAAGAAGAATTTAATCAACACCCTAAAACCTCCCTCTTGCTTTATATATATTATATTATATTATATTATATTATATTATATTATATTATATTATATTATATTATATATATTATACATTATATATATTATATTATATTACATTATATTATATTATATTATATTATATTATATTATATTATATTATATTATATTAGAAGGTGAAAAAGAAGAATTTAATCAACACCCTAAACCCTCCCTCTTGCTTTATATATATTATATTATATTATATTATATTATATTATATTATATTATATTATATTATATTATATATATTATATATATTATATATATTATATATTATATTTTATATATATAATATAATATATATTATATATATTATATATATTATATATATTATATATTTTTTTATATTCTAACCCCTTAAACTGATCCCATTTTTCCTGCAGAGACCCCTCTGATCCCATATTTTATCCTCTTTTTTCCCATTTCTGATCCCATTTTTCCCCCCTGTGCTATCACACAGTTCTGTCCAAACCCCACACCCGCAATCCCAGCGCTGGAATTTAATTTTAGGAACCTTTTCCACGGCCTCAGGTCAAATGTAATGTTTTCTTGAGGGTCTGTTTTGACAAAAAGTTAAAAAAAATTCTCAGTGGCCAGAGTTCCGACAGTCCAGTGATGGGAAAAAACAAATTAAAATATTGGTTTTTGTTAATAAGCTAAGGGAAAAAATAAAGGGAAAAATAAAGGGAAAAATAAAGGGAAAAAAAAAAAGATAGAAAAAAAGAAAAAATAAAGGAAAAAAATAAAGGAAAAAATAAAGGAGGAAGAAAAGGGGAAAAAAAGGAAAAAATAAAGGAAAAATAAAGGGGAAAAAAGGAAAAAAATAAAGGAAAAAATAAAGGAAAAATAAAGGGAAAAAAAAAGGAGGAAGAAAAGGAAAAAAAAAAGGAAAAAATAAAGGGAAAAATAAAGGGGAAAAAAAGGGAAAAATAAAATAAAAAAAATAAAGGAAAAAAAGAGGAAAAAATAAAGGGAAAAAAAAGGAAAAAATAAAGGAAAAAATAAAGGAGAAAAAAAGGAAAAAATAAAGGAAAAAATAAAGGAAAAAATAAAGAAAAAAATAAAGGAAAAAAGAGGAAAAAATAAAGGGAAAAAATAAAGGAAAAAATAAAGGTAAAAATAAAGGAAAAAATAAAGGGAAAAAAAGGAAAAAATAAAGGAAAAAAAATGAAGAAAAAAATAAAGGGGAAAATAAAGGGGGGGAAAAAAGGAAAAAATAAAGGAAAAAAAAAAAAGATTATTTCTGGGATTCCAGTCTGACCTGGTGTTCCAAATCCCAGGTTTGATCCAGGTGGGAATTCTTGGCTCCTCCCCCTGGGTGGAGCATCTCCCCATGGGATGATGGGATTGGATCAGCCCTGCAGTGACCTGGATGGGTCCTGGAAGGGATAAAGAAATTCTTCTCCAATTGATTTGAACACAAGATATTCCCCCAGAGTGATGAGGGATGGGTCCTGGAAGGAATAAAGAAATTCTTCTCCAACTGGTTTGTACACAAGGTATTCCTCCAGAGTGATAAGGGACAGGTCCTGGAAGGGATAAAGCAACTCTTCCCCACCTGGTTTGTACACAAGGTATTCCCCCAGAGTGATAAAGGATGGGTCCTGGAAGGGGTAAAGAAATTCTTCTCCAACTGGTTTGTACACAAGGTATTCCTCCAGAGTGATAAGGGACAGGTCCTGGAAGGGATAAAGCAACTCTTCCCCACCTGGTTTGTACACAAGGTATTCCCCCAGAGTGATGAGGGACAGGTCCTGGAAGGGATAAAGAAATTCTTCTCCAACTGATTTGAACACAAGATATTCCCCCAGGGTGATAAGGGATGGGTCCTGGAAGGGATAAAGAAACTCTTCTCCAATTGATTTGAACACAAGATATTCCCCCAGAGTTATGAGCGATAGGTCCTGGAAGGGATAAACAAACTGTTCCCCAACTGGTTTGACACAAGAGATTCTCCCAGAGTGATGAGGGACAGGTCCTGGAAGGGATAAAGAAACTCTTCCCCACCTGATTTGAACACAAGATATTTCCCCAGAGTGATGAGGGATCAGTCACTTGTTACAAAACAAGTTTATGGTACAATTGTACCACCCCTTTTCCCCTAAAAATAAAACTACTAATCTTAGTAAATTTCCACAGCAATTGCCAAAAATATATTAACTCCTTTATAAAAATAAAACCTAACAAAACAATCTGTCAGAAATTTAAAATAACCCCTGTAACATCAAACAACTCGCTATAATAACACCTAGTATTAAAAAATATATTAAAAAATAAAAAATATTTACCCATCATTATTAAAAAAAAACTATAATAACGATTCCAACCCCTAAAACTCTACAAAACAAGTTATATCAAGTTTATTTATAACTCACCTTAACCATAACAGTAAAATAATTAAACCAATTAAAGTATTAACTAAGCAAAAAAAAAAATCAATATGACTTCCAGTATAATTAGTAATATAATAACAAATATTAATACTATTGAACACACAAACTTACAAAACAAAACCATTGATTTTCTTATACTAGCACTTAAACATAATTATAAATAAAAAAATAATTATATTATAAAAATTTATTTAACCGGTCAAAATCCATCCACAAATAACTTTAAAGAACTAAAAAAAAATAACAAATCCAAATAAAACAATCAACAAACCACATTGAATTTATTTAGATGTTGTTTTGCAGCTTAATTTTTTTAATTTTTTTAAAATTTTACACCTTAACTAAAAAAAGATGTTTACAAAATACGTTTTTATAAATATTAATCATTATAATAACAATAATAATTAATAACAATAACAATAATTAATAACAATATTATTAATAATGTCTTGTATATTTTACTATAAACAACAGACAACAAATAAAGCTGTAAAAAAATATTTTTTTTTTCCATTCAGGAAAGAGAGGGAGATGTGGGCAATGGATTTTCAGGGAATTCTCAAAACCTGACAGAAATCTCACAGGATTTTGTGCATCCGTGTGCAAATTTTGAGATTAAAAAATTCTAATTTTAGAAATGTTATGGAATAAGACAGAAATTATTGAGAGAAAAATTGAACAAGTTTCAAATTATGACCTTGTAAATTTTATTTTAGAGAAATAAAAATAAGGAAAATGTGTTGTAGCAGGACCCACGTGAGGTATTTTTAGATAATTAAAAACATTATCAACAGCATTTTAAATAATTAAAAATAATCAGCAGCACGGTGGGGCAAAAGCCGATGGGCCAAAAAAAATTTTTAAAATTTAATTAGGAATTAATTTGGCTTCCGCTCGTGCTGGCGCGAATCGCAACGTCTGCACAGTTTTACAGGTGTTGCAGTGGAAATCTAAAATTTGCGGTTTTAAAAGATTTTATTCCGTTTTCAGTCTGATAAAATCTCTTAAAACGCCCGTCTGTGAGTCAGGAAATGGTTTGTCCAACAAGGGAGGAGCAGGTGGGAAAGTTAGAGAGGAGGTGGCCAGGATTGGGATGGAGGTGACCAGGATTGGGTTGAAAGTTCCAAGATTGGAATGAAGGGACCAGGTTTGGGAATTATGTGGCCAGGATTGGGATGGAGGTGGCCAGGATTGATTGGGATGGAGATTCCAGGATTGGGATGGAGGTTCCAGGATTGGGAAAGAGGTGGCCCAATTTAGAAAGGAGGTAGCCAGTTTTAGGGAGGAGGTGGCCAGGGTTGGGATGGAGGTGGCCAGGATTGATTGGGATGGAGAATCCAGGTTTGGGATGGAGGTGACAAGATTGGGATGGAGGTGGCCAGGTTTGTGATGAAAGTTCCAGGATTGGGATGGAGGTGGCCAGGATTGATTGGGATGGAGATTCCAGGATTGGGATGGCGGTTCCAGGATTGGGAAGGAGGTGGCCCAATTTGGAAAGGACATGGCCAATTTTAAGGAGGAGTTGGCCAAATTTAAGGAGGAGGTGGCCAGGATTGGGTTGAAAATTCCAAGATTGGGATGAAGGGACCAGGTTTGGGAGTGAGGTGGCCAGGATTGGGATGGAGGTGACGAGAATTGGGATGAAGGTGGCCAGGACTGAGGAGCAGGTGGACAGGTTTGGGAATGAAGTAGCCAGGATTAGGAAGGAGTGGCCAGGATTGGGATGGAGGTGGCCAGGATTGATTGGGATGGAGGTCCAGGATTGGGATGGAGGTGACCCAATTTGGAAAGGCAGTGGCCAATTTTAAGGAGGAGGTGGCCAGGATTGAGATGGAGGTGGCCAGGATTGGGTTGAAAGTTCCAAGATTGGAATGAAGGGACCAGGTTTGGGAATGAGGTGGCCAGGATTGATTGGGATGGAGGTTCCAGGATTGGGATGGAAGTGACAAGAATTGGGATGAAGGTGGCCAGGATTGAGGAGCAGGTGGACAGGTTTGGGAATGAAGTAGCCAGGATTGGGAAGGATTGGCCAGGATTGGGATGGAGGTGGCCAGGATTGATTGGGATGGAGATTCCAGGATTGGGATGGAGTTGGCCAAGTTTAAGGAGGAGGTGGCCAGGACTGAGGAGCAGGTGGCCAAATTTGGAGAGGAGGTGGCCAAGTTTGGGAATGAAGTGGCCAGGATTGGGAAGGAAGTGGCCAGGATTGGGAAGGAAGTGGCCAGGATTGGGATGGAGGTGGCCAGGATTGATTGGGATGGAGATTCCAGGATTGGGATGGAGGTTCCGGGATTGGGAAGGAGATGGTCCAATTTAGAAAGGACATGGCCAGTTTTAAGGAGGAGGTGGCCAGGATTGGGAATGAGGTGGGCAGGATTAAGAAGGAGTGGCCAGAATTGGGATGGAGGTGGCCAGGATTGAGGAGGAAGTGGCCAAGTTTAAGGAGGAGGTGGCCAAGTTTGGGAAGGAGGTGGCCAAGAGTGATTGGGATGGAGGTTCCAGAATTAGGATTGGAGGTTCCAGAATTGAGATGGAGGTTCCAGGATTGGGATGGAGCTTCTAGGATTGGGATGGAGGTTCCAGGATTGGGAATGAGGTTTCAGGGCTGGGATGGAGGTTCTAGGACTGGGAATGAGGTTCCAGGACTGGGAATGAGGTGACCAGGATTGGAAATGAGGTTTCAGGATTGGAAATGAGGTTTCAGGATTGAGATGGAGGTTCCAGGATTGGGATGGAGGTTCCAGGATTGAGATGGAGCTTCTAGGATTGGGAATGAGGTTCCAGGATTGGGAATGAGGTTCCAGGATTGGGAATGAGGTGGCCACACTGCCGACAGCCGCACCCCCTCCCTTCCCCACCCTCCCTCCCACGAGGCTCCACGAATTCCTCTTCCCGTGGGAAGAGGCTTCTCCAGCAGTCCCCAGTGGGATCTCCTGGATCCCCTCTGGGTTCCCATGGAATTTTCCAGGATCTAAAGGAGATCAGGCTGAAGAGTCTTGGGAGAGCTCAGGGAGGTTGAGCCACGGAAAACCGGGAATTCCAGGTGGGCTGCACTGACAGGACCCTTCCAGCCCTTGATCCCGGGTGATCCCGAGGTTCTGTGGGATCTGGGAAGGGTTTGGTTTGATGCCTACAAGGAGACAGGGTCCCAGCACGTGTCCTGTCCCGGTGTCACCATGTCCCCGCGTCACCGCTGCGCTGGCTTGTCCCATCGCCACCTCACCCATCACCCTCATCCCAAGGAAACGGGACTCGGGGGGTTTTTTAGGGGAATTTGGGAAGGGCAGTGAGGGGTGGCTGGAGCTCCATGGGATGAGCTCCAGGTGGGAGGAGTGAGAGTGTTCCTGGCTCGGGATGTTCCCGTCAAACAGGGATTAGTCACCTTTTCCTGGAGGTGGAAATCATAGGGAAAAAAGGTGTTTTTTTTTTTTACTTGGAGAAATCCCAAGGTGGGGATTCCGGATGTTCTGTGGGATCTCCCAAGGGAAGAGATTGGCTTGGGAAGGCCCTGAGGCAGCACTCAAGGAATTGGGAATTTCCCTATGGATTCCAGCCCTGAATTCCCTTTTCCTGCTGGGATCAGAGAAGGGAAAAGGGGAATTTTAGTTACAACATTCCTGACCCTGGAGCTTCCCAGGATTGTCGCTGCTCCAGGATGGGCTCAGGACAGATAAATCCCAATCCCAAAACCTCTCTGGACAAATCCCAGCTGGAGCTTGAGACCCCCCTGGGGGTCTCCTCTCCATTCCTGCTCCACCGTGGTCCCCTTGGGATGGTTTTTCCCAAGGGATAACCAGGCGTCCTTCCCAAAAAAATTCCCAAAAAATTCCCAAAAAAATTCCCCAAAAAATTCCCCCCAAAATTCCCAAAAACTTCCCAAAAGATTCCAAAAAAATTCCCCCCAAAAATTCACAAAAGATTCCCGAAAAATTCCCCCCAAAAAATTCACAAAAAATCCCCAAAATTAAAAAAAAAAAAAAAAAAAATTCCCAAAAAAATCCACATTCCCAAATGTTCCCAGACTCTCCTCCAATGGCAGCTCCCAACTTTGGACATTCCCAAAAATCCACATTCCCAAACATTCCCAGACTCAGCTCCCAACTTTTGCCATTCCCAAGGTGTCCCCACTCCCGGCACAGCTCCAGAATTTCCTGCCTCTTCCAGAAAGGGAAAAAAAAATAAATCAGGAATAATCCAAAGGGGTTTTGGGGGGCGTTTGGAGCCGCCATTCCAAACTCCTGGAAGCTCCTGGTCCTTATCCAGGTGGGATGAGGCCGTTCCCGACAGCACAGCCGAGGGATCCCGGGGATCTTCCACAGGTTATTCCCTCTGGGCAGCTCCGAACCCCCGGGAACATCCCGTGGCCTTTGGGGGTGGCCGATGGCACCGTCACTGTCACCAGCCCCGGGGGGACGTGGAAAAACTTGGGAATTCTGTGTCGGCTGCTCGGTGTTGTTTTGGCTGTGGGGCGTTTTTCTCATGCATTTGTTGTTTCCTTCCTTCCCTCCTTTCCCAAATCCCTCTTTCCCATATCCCTGCCTTTCCTAAATCCCTGTTCCTCCCCAAATCCCTGCTTTTCCCAAATTCCTCTTTCCCATTTCCCTGCTTTTCCCAAATCCTTCTCCTTCCCAAATCCCTGCATTTCCCATTTCCCTGCCTTTTCCAAATTCCTCTCTTTCCCAAATTCCTGCCCTTCCTAAATCCCTGATCCTTTCCCAAATCCCTCTCCTTCCCATTTCCCTGCCCTTCCTAAATCCCTCATTTCCTATTTCCCTGCTTTTCCCGAATCCATCTCCATCCCAAATCCCCACCTTTCCCAAATCCCTGCTTTTCCCATTCCCTTGCCTTTCCCAAATTCCTCTCTTTTCCATTTCCCTGCCCTTCCTAAATTCCCGCATTTCCATTTCCCCGCCTTTCCCAAATTCTTCTCTTTCCCAAACCCTTGTCTTTCCCAAATCCCTGTCTCTTAAATCCCCATTCCTTCCCAAATCCCCGCTTTTCCCAAATTCTTCTCTTTCCCAAATCACCGCCTTTCCCAAATCCCCGTTCCTTCCCAAATCCCTGCATTTCCCATTCCCTTGCCTTTCCCAAATCCTTCTCTCCCAAATCCCCGTTCCTTCCCAAATCCCTGCTTTTCCCAAATCCCTCTTTTTTCCCATTTCCCTGGTTCCTTTCCCCAATCCCTTTCCCCTCTTTCCCCAGCTCTCCCCGCAGCTCTGTCGCTGTCCAACCCTTCCAGGCTTTGGCTGAATCCATGCAATTCCAACCGCCCCATTCCCGGCCTCGCCCATCCCGCGGGAACCATCCCAATTTTTCCTCCCTCATCCCCAATCCCCATCCCCAATCCCAAATCCCAAATCCCCCATCCCCAAACCCAACTTGGGGGTCTCCACTCCAGGGGAACACTGGGGACGCCCCTCAAGGCCGGAATTCCCGCGGGTTCTTCCCCTTTGCCCCCGAAATCCCTCGGGATCGACGTTCCGGTGGCTTCTTTTAATTTTTTTCCGTGTGGCGCTTCCCGGACCGGAGCTAACATTTCTCTCATTGCCTCTTTTCCTGCTTCCATGTGCATGTCCCGCTGCTCTGTCCTAGATCCGCCTCTGGCCTCCGGAGGGTGGGCGAGTTGTGTAAGTGAGCACGTTCCCATTCCATAGCTCCATCCCACCGGGAATCTTCCCATTTCCTCACCTGTCTCTATGAAACCCCCACCCGGTGTGGGCTCCCCTCCTTCGCTTCCCTCCTTCCCACCCCGAGGTTTTTTTTGGGGTTTTGTGGTTTTTTTGGTGTTTTTTTTTTTGGGGGGGAAGCGGAGGGAGCGGCGCCGGCGGCGGGGTGTGCGTGTCCCCCCTTTCCTCGGGAGCATGGCCCTGTGTCCCCTCCTTGTGCTGGTGGTGGCGTGTCCGGCTCTTCCCTCGCTGGTGTTTGTTCCCGCTGAGGAAATTCCCCTCGGGATCCCGGGGAAAGGGGGAATTGGGGTCGTGGGGTGGGGTGGGAGCAGCTCAGTCCTGGGGGAGAGGTCTGGGAAAAGGTGGGAAAGGATCCTGGGACAGATCCCAGGAAGGGTCAGAAAGGTTCACAGGAAAGGTGGGAAAGGATCCCAGGAAAGGATCCCAGGAAAGATAGGAGAGATCCCAGGAAAGGTGGGAAATAATCCCAGGAAGGGTCAGAAAAGTTCCCAGGAAAGGTTGGAGAGATCTCAGAAAAGGTGGGAAAGGACCCCAGGAAAGGTGGAAAAAAAAAATCCTCAGAAGGATGGAAAAGATCCCAGGAAAGGTGGGAAAGACACCAGGAGAAGTGGGAAAGGATCCCAGGAAAGGTGGGAAAGGATCCCAGGAAAGATCAGAAATGTTCCCAGGAAAGGATGGAGAGATCCCAGGAAAGGTGGGAAAGAATCCCAGGAAAGATCAGAAATGTTCCCAGGAAAGGATGGAGAGATCCCAGGAAAGGTGGGAAAGAATCCCAGGAAGGGCAGGAGAGATTCCAAGAAAGGTGGGGAAAAAATTCCCAGGAAAGGTGGGAAAGAATCCCAGGAAAGGTGGGAGAGATTCCAAGAAAGGTGGAAAAAAAATCCTCAGAAGGATGGAAAAGATCCCAGGAAAGGTGGGAAAGAATCCCAGGAAAGATCAGAAATGTTCCCAGGAAAGGTTGGAGAGATCCCAGGAAAGGTGGGAAAGGATCCCAGGAAGGGCAGGAGAGATTCCAAGAAAGGTGGAAAAAAAAAATTCCCAGGAAAGATGGGAAAGGATCCTGGAAAAGGATCCCAGGAAAGCAGGAGAGATTCCAAGAAAGGCGGAAAAACATTCCCAGGAAAGGATCACAGGAAGGGTGGGAGAGATTCCAAGAAAGGTGGAAATAAAATCCTCAGAAGGATGGAAAAGATCCCAAGAAAGGTGGGAAAGATCCCAAGAAAAAGGTGGGAAAGAATCCCAGAAAAGGTGGGGGAAAACCCAGAAGGATGGAAAAGATCCCAGGAAAGGTGGGAGAGACCCCAGGAAGTAGGAAAGGATCCCAGGAAAGGATCTCAGGAATTTCCCCCCTCCTTTTCTCCCAGCAACGATTCCAGGATATCCCAGTGACTTCCAGAACTTCTGGAATCCCTTCCTGAGCTGCAAAGACTCCCCAGGCTGGGATCCTGGGAATTAAAAAAAACCCAATTCCCACTCCAGCTCCCTTGGGCTGGAAAGGACAATCCATGGGATTTGGGGTGGGATCCGTGGGATGGGGAGGGCCGGAGAATTCCCCTTGGGAATTTCCCAGCGTGCATGGCCGGCTCTTGTGCTCCTGGTTGTGCTTCCTCCGTGTTGTCCCCGTGTCCTGGTGTGTGTCCTCGTGTCCCGTGTGCGGAGCTCCGGCTCCATCCGTGTCCCGGAGCCGTTCCCGGTTGGGTTTTTTTGTTTTGTTTTCTTTTTCCTTGTCCTTTTTTATGAATTTCCCGATCCCGGGAGAGCAGCACCGGGATGTCGAGGCTCCGGGAATGGCCCGGGAATGGGGGTGCTGGATGACATTCCCAGGGATTTGCTCTGCTCCCGGATGGGGCGGAGGATTGGGATGTTCTGAAGGCTCCGGGTCTGCTCCGGGATTTTTCCCGGGGTGGTTCCCATGAGGCTCCGTGAGGGGCTCATCTCATCGGATCCAGCTGTGGATTCGTTCCCTCAATCCTGGCGTTGGTGTCAGGGAAATTTGGGGGGACAGCAGGGGGTTTCTGGCCCCTGTGTTGGTGCTGGGGGCACTTGGATCATCCTGTGGATCATTCTGGGGCTCATCCCAGGGTTCCTCCCAGGGCTCATCCCTGGGCTCATCCCAAGGTTCATCCCTGGGTTCATCCCAAGGTTCATCCCTGGGCTCGTTCCAGGGCTCATCCTGAGGTTCTTCCCAAGGTTCATCCCTGGGCTTATCCCAGGGCTCATCCTGAGGTTCATCCCTGGGCTCGTCCCGAGGTTTCTCCCGGGGTTCATTCCAAGGTTCATCCCTGGGCTCATCCCTGGGTTCACCCAGAGGTTCTTCCCTGGGTTTATCCCAAGGTTAATCCCTGGGCTCATCTCAACTCATCCCAGGGTTCCTCCCTGGGCTCATCCCAAAGTTCATCCCTGAGTTCATCCCTGGGCTCCTCCCTGGGTTCACCCAGAGGTTCTTCCCAGGGTTTATCCCAAGGTTCCTCCCTGGGCTCATCCCAAGACTCATCCCAAGGTTCTTCCCAGGGTTCATCTCTGGGTTTCTCCCAGGGCTCATCCCGCAGCTCCTGGGTTCGGGACAGCAGGAATTCCGTGTCCTGCTCCCACACCTGATCCCGGATCCTTTGGGATGGCCACGGCTCATCCACTGGTGGAACCGGGATCAGGAAAACTTTGGACAGTGTTTGATCCTTGTCCAGTATCCCTGTCCCCTCCCAGTATCCATATTCAGTTCCCAGTATCTATTCCTAGTTCCCAGTATCCCTGCCCAGTTTCCAGTATCCCTGTCCAATTCCCAGTATCCCTGTCCAATTCCCAGTATCCATATTCAGTTCCCAGTATCCATATTCAGTTCCCAGTATCCCTGCCCAGTTCCCAGTATCCATATTCAGTTCCCAGTATCCATGTCCAGTTTCCAGTATCCCTGTCCAGTTTCCAGTATCCCTGTCCCCTTCCCAGTATCCATGTCCAGTTCCCAGTATCTATTCCTAGTTCCCAGTATCCATGTCCAGTTTCCAGTATCCCTGTCCAGTTTCCAGTATCCCTGTCCCCTTCCCAGTATCCATGTCCAGTTCCCAGTATCTATTCCTAGTTCCCAGTATCCATGTCCAGTTTCCAGTATCCCTGTCCAGTTTCCAGTATCCCTGTCCCCTTCCCAGTATCCATGTCCAGTTCCCAGTATCTATTCCTAGTTCCCAGTATCCATGTCCAGTTTCCAGTATCCCTGTCCAGTTTCCAGTATCCCTGTCCCCTTCCCAGTATCCATGTCCAGTTCCCAGTATCTATTCCTAGTTCCCAGTATCCATGTCCAGTTTCCAGTATCCCTGTCCAGTTTCCAGTATCCCTGTCCCCTTCCCAGTATCCATGCCCAGTTCCCAGTATCCCTGTCCTGTTCCCAGTATCCATGTCCAGTTCCCAGTATCTATTCCCAATTCCCAGTATCCATAATCAGTTCCCAGTATCCCTGTCCAGTTCCCAGTATCCCTGCCCAGTTCCCAGGAAAAACCGGGAGCAGGGTTAGGGTGAGGATTGGGATCAGGATCAGGATTAGGATCAGAGTTAGGGTTGGGATTAGGATCCAGATCAGGGTCAGGATCTCCTCTGCATTAGGATCAGGATTAGGGTCAAATTTGGGATCAGGGTTAAAGTTGGGGTCAGGTTTAGGGTTAGGACCAGGATCAGAATCAGGATCAGGGTTAAGGTAAATTTAGAGTCAAGGTTCGGGTCAGGGTCAGGATCAGGGTTAAGATCAGGATTAGGATAAAGGTTCAGGTTAATCTTGGGGTCAGATTTAGGGTTAAAATCCGAGTCAGCATCAGGGTCAAGATTAGGATAAGAGCTAAATTTAGGATCGGGTTTAGGGTCAGGGGCAGGGGCAGAGTCAAGGCTGAGATCAGGTTTGCACTTGGGATCAGGGTTGGGATCAGGATTGGGATCAGGGCTGGGATCAGGGTCAGGATCAGGGTCGGGATCAGGATTGGGATCAGGGCTGGGATCAGGGTTGGGATCAGGATTGGGATCAGGGTTGGGATCAGGGTCAGGATCGGGGTCGGGGTCAGGATTGGGATCAGGGCTGGGATCAGGGTTGGGATCAGGATTGGGATCAGGGTTGGGATCAGGGTCGGGATCAGGGTCGGGATCAGGATCAGGGTCAGGATCGGGGTTGGGATCAAGGTCAGGATTTTGTTTGGGATCAGGATCAGGATTATGTTTGGGATCAGCATTGGAGGAAGGTCCACAGGAAGGAAAGAAGATCCACAGGATCCACTGGAACAAAGATCTCTGAGGAAGATCCATAGGACGGTTGGAAAAAGATCCTTGGGAAGGTTGGAAAAACCTCCATTGGAAGGTTGGAGAAAAATCCACAGGAAGGTTGGAAAAGATCCTTAGAAGAGCAGAGGAAGATCCATGAGAAGGTCGGGAAAATGTCTATAGGAAGGTCAGGAAGATCCATGGGAAGGTTGGATGGAAGATCCATGGGAAGACTGGGAAAATTCCCATTGGAAGATTGGATGAAAGATCTGTAGGAAGATTGGATGGAAGATCCATGGGAAGATTGGGAAAATGTCCATAGGACGGTTGGAAGAAGATCCGGAGGAAGATCCATCAGAAGGTTGGGAAAAGTTCCGCACCAAGGTGGGAGAAAGGTGGGCGTGGTCAGAGCCCCTTTGGAATCCGCGATGGGAATCACGGGAGACAATTCCAAACGTTTGGGGGCCACCACAGAACACCGGAGCAGCAGCACGGAGGCCTCGCCAAGGAACAGGGAACGATCCCGGGAACGATCCCAGTGATCCCAGGAATGCTCCAAATGATCCCAGGAATGATCCCAGGAACGATCCCAGTGATCCCAGGAACAATCCAAATGATCCCAGGGATGATCCAAATAATCCCAGGAATGATCCAAATAATCCCAGGAATGATCCCAGTGATCTCAGGAACGATCCAAATAATCCCAGGAACGATCCCAGTGATCCCAGGAACGATCCCAGTGATCCCAGGAATGATCCAAATAATCCCAGGAATGATCCCAGCAATCCCAGGAATGATTTTAGCAACCCCAGGAACAATCCCAGAAATCCCAGAAAGAATCCCAGCGATCCCAAGAACAATCCAAAATAATCCCAGGAACAATCCACACGATCCCAGGGACAATCCCAGGAATTATCCCAGTGATCCCAAGAATGATCCAAATAATCCCAGGAATGATCCCCGTGATCCCAGGAATGATCCAAACGATCCCAAGAATGATCCCAGCAATCCCGGAAATGATCCTAGAATTATCCAGAATGTGGCTCAAAGATGGGAATTATCCGGAACGTGACTCAAAAACGGGAATCATCAGGAACGTGGCTCACCCTGCGGATCTTCAGCCGAGCCGTGGATTTCTGGGATCCTTGGAGCTCATCAACATTCCCAAAACCAGGAGGCAGCGGTGGATCCCAGCAGAATTCCAGAGCGTCCCGGTTTTCCAGGAGGGAGCTGAGATGGGAGTGGCAGGGAAACTGAGGCACGGGGATGTGGGAATTTCACGGGATGGAGTTCTGAGGAGAAAGTGGAGTGGGAGGGGTGGGATGGGATGGGATGGGAGGAACCTCAAAACCCATCCAGGGACACCTCCCACTGTCCCAGGCTCCTCCAGCCCCAATGTCCAGCCTGGCCTTGGACATTCCAGGAATTCCAGGGGCAGCCACATCTTCCCTGGGAATTCCAGCCCAGCCAGGAATTCCTTCCCAAAATCCCACCCAAATCTCCCGTTTCCCATTGGGAAGCCATTCCCTGTGTCCTGTCCTTGTCCCCCAGTCCCTCTGCAGCTCTCCTGGAGCCCCTTTGGGCCCTGGAATGTTCTGGAAGCTCTCCCTGGATCCTTCCCTTCTCCAGGAGAACATTCCCAGTTTTCCCAGCCTCTCCAGAGCTCTGATTTTCTGGGATCCACCGCGGTGTGTCACATCCCTTTCCCATTCCCCGTCCATCCCGCGGGGACGATGGCAGGGTGGGGACAACGCCGAGGCGACACTCAGGAGCCGCGTCCCCATCCAAGATTCCCACAGTGGCACAGCCAGGGGCGTCCCAACACCAGAGGGGACCCCGGCCTGGCCACCCCCAGACCCCTCAGGCCACACTGACCACCAGGTGACCATCACTGGAGTGTCCATCCCGGGAAAACGCCGGGAGTTCCTTTTTATCCCAATTTTTCTCCGCTGGGTCTCTCCCATCCCACGCGGGACCGGGATCAGTGTGGGGTGGGGTGGGGGGTGTGGGGCAGGGATGAGGCACAAGGTCCTTGTCCCCAGGGCTGGGGACATTTTGGGGTTGCCAGGAGGGGCAGGACCAGTCGGGAATCCCCAATCCTGGAGACGCTGCCGGAATCTTTGGGACATCCCCAAAGATGGGGATATCCCACCCACCCGAGAGCCCTTTTTACCCCCATATAACCAACCAACCAACCAACCAAACCCCAAATCCGTGTCCCTGTTCCCAGACCTGGCCTCACCCCTTCCCTCTCCTCTCTCTCTCTCTCTCTCTCTTTTTCTCTCTCTCTCTCTCTCCTTTTTTTTTTGGTTTTTTTGGTTGGTTTTTTTTGGGGGGGGTTTTTTGGGGTTTTTTTTGGGGGGGGGGTTTTGGTTTGGTTTGGTTTGGTTTGGTTTTTTTGTTGGTTTGGTTTTCTGGGTTTTTTGGGGGTTTTTGTTTTGGTTTGTTTTTTTGTTTTTTGGGGGGTGTTTTTTTGGGTTTTTGTTTGTTTGTTTGTTTGGGGGGTTTTTTGGGTTTTGTCTTTTTGGGGTTTTTTTGGGGGGTTTTTTGTTTGGTTTTGGGGGTTTTTTGGGGGCGGTTTGGTTTTTTGGGGTTTTTTTTTTGGCGGGGGGGTTGGGGTTTTTTTTGTTTTGTTTTGTTTCTTTTGGTTTTCTGGGTTTTTTTGTTGCCTTTTTTTTGTTTGTTGGTTTGGTTTTTTGTTTTTTTATTTCTTTTTTTTCTCCCATTTCCCCCCTCTCTCTCTCTCTCTCTCTCTCTCTCTCCCCCCCAACACAGACTTTTCAGCAGTCTAGGCGAGCTCAGCACCATCTCCCAACGCACCTCCAGCGGCACCACCTTCACCGTGCGGCCCGGCAGCCGCTACCCCGTCACCCGCCGCACGCCCAGCCCGGTCAAACCCGCCGCCCTGGAGCGCCCCGAACCCCTCAGCACCGTCCGCCCTTACGGCCTGACCCCTCCGACCATCCTCAAATCCTCCAGCCTCTCCATCCCCCACGAGCCCAAGGAGGTTCGCTTCGTGGTGCGAAGCGTCAGCGCCCGCAGCCGCTCCCCATCACCATCACCGTCACCGTCACCGGCCTTGCACACTCTGCACCCACCCAGGCCCTTCATGCAGAAGCCGCTGCATTTGTGGAATAAATACGACGTTGGGGACTGGCTGGAGAGCATCAACCTGGTGGAGCACCGGGATAAGTTCGAGGACCACGAGATCGAGGGCACTCACCTGCCCGCCTTGACCAAGGAGGACTTTGTGGAGTTGGGGGTGACCCGAGTGGGGCACCGGATGAATATCGAGAGGGCGCTCAAGCAGTTGGTGGACAGCTGACCGCTGGCCGGAGCCGCCGTGGGGTGAAAGGGGCAGGGGTGAGAGGCCCGAGCCAAGAAAAAAAAAAGAAAAAATAATCCATCCTGGAGTTTTTCCTCCTCCTAGCACTGCACTGAGGGTGTGGAGCCTTTCCCCCTCTCCCCAAAACAAAAATTAAGGGCTCCCCGCCTCGCCTCCTCCAGACCAGGAATGTTGCATGAAATTCCTCCTCGTTCCCGTTTTTTTTCCCGGAGAGTTTGGCCTGTAAATCGCTCCCTGTGTGTCCCTTGTCCCCTCCCAGGGGTGGGGGGACAGGCAGGGGACACGTCACTGCGGCTGGTGGCACCTCCTGAGCTGTCCCGGCTGCTGGTGGCAGTGGTGACAGCGGAGGTGGCACCTCCTGGGTTGGCCCTGCCAGGCTCTAGAGGTGGCCCAAGGTCCTGATGAGTCCCCCGGGTGTCCCTGCCAGGAGGTGGCCCCAAGATCCTGAACACTTCCAAATGTCCCTGGCAGGGTCAGAGGTGGCCCAAGGTCCTGAACATCCCCCAAGGTGTCCCTGCCAGGAGGTGGCCCAAAGTCCTTTGTCCCCTCCAAGATGTCCCTGGCAGGGTCAGAGGTGGCTCAAGGTCCTGATGAGTCCCCCGGGTGTCCCTGGCAGGAGGTGGCCCAAAGTCCTTTGTCCCCTCCAAGGTGTCCCTGGCAGAGTCAGAGGTGGCTCAAGGTCCTCACAAGTCCCAGGTGTCCCTGCCAGGTGGTGGCCCCAAGTCCTGTCCCACCCCAGGTGTCCCTACCAGGAGGTGGCCTCAGATCCTGTGTCCTCCCCCAGATGTCCCTGGCAGGGTCACAGTTGTCCCTGCCAGGTTTGGAGGTGACCCAAGCTCCTGTCCCCCCCAGATGTCCCTGCCAGGAGGTGGCCCCAGGTCTTGTCCTATCCCAGATGTCCCTGGCAAGGTCAGAGGTGGCCCAAGGTCTTGAGTCCACCCCCAGGTGTCCCTGGCAGGGTCACAGTCGTCCCTGGCAGGGTCAAGAGGTGACCCAAGGTCCCTTTAAGTGTCCCTGGCAGGGTCACAGGTGTTCCTGCCAGGTTTGGAGGTGGCCCCAAGGTCCTGAACATCCCCAAGGTGTCCCTGGCAGGGTCAGAGGTGACCCAAGCTCCTGTCCCCCCTATCAGATGTCCCTACCAGGAGGTGGCCCAAAGTCTTGAGCATCCCCCAAGTGTCCCTGGCAGGGTCACAGGTGTCCCTGTCAGGCTTGGAGGTGGCCCCAGGTCCTGTGTCCCTCTCCAGATGTCCTTGGCAGGGTCAGAAGTGACCCAAGCTCCTGTCCCCAAGATGTCCCTGCCAGGAGATGTCCCCAGGTGTCCCCAGGCCCTGTCCCTGCCAGGAGATGTCCCCAAGTGTCCCCCAGGCCCTGTCCCTGCCAGGAGATGTCCCCCAGGTCCTGTCCCTGCCAGGAGATGTCCCCAGGTGTCCCCCAGGTCCTGTCCCTGCCAGGAGATGTCCCCCAGGTCCTGTCCCTGCCAGGAGATGTCCCCAGGTGTCCCCCAGGTCCTGTCCCTGCCAGGAGATGTCCCCCAGGTCCTGTCCCTGCCAGGAGATGTCCCCAGGTGTCCCCCAGGTCCTGTCCCTGCCAGGAGATGTCCCCAGGCCCCCCCCAGGTGTCCCCAGGTGTCCCCACCAGGCTCAGAGGCGGCGGCTCCCGGCGAGAGAAAAGAACGAAAGAAAAGAAAATAAAAGAAAGAAAAGAAAGAAAAAAAAAAAAAGAAAGAAAAATACAAAATAAAAGAAGAAAGAAGGGCCGGGGAATCTCCATCTCCGCCTGCACCATCCCGAGCCGAGCCAGAAGAGCCAGGCAGGACCCCCCACCCCAGGACTCTGAGCTGCTGGCCCGGGTGAGAAGGAGCGAGGAGCGAGCGCATGGATTCGAAGCATGTTTTGGGAATTTCGGGAGGCTGGGGGAGGGCACAAACCCCGCAGCAAAAAAAAAAAAAAAGGAAAAAAATTTCACAAAAAAAAAAAAGGGAGAAAAAAAAGCTTTGCCAACGTTTTAAAGGGAGGGAGGGTGGGAAAAGTTTGATTTTTTTGGGGGGTTTGTTTGAGAGGGGGGGGTTTGGTTTTGGTTTGGTTTGAGTTTTTTTTTTTTTCCAAGGGGAGGGAAAAAAGCGTTGATGGGAATAATTATTTAATCTCCGTGCATTTATCTAGAGAGCAGCTGATAAAGCCCCCACGAGATAAAGAATTACAGGATCCTCCCCCCCCCTCTCCCTCCACCACCACCCCAAACACACACACACAAAACCCCCTCCCCAAAAAAAAAAAAACCACAAAAATCCTGCTCATCCCCAATTTTTTGCATCTTTTTAAGCAGCTCTATATTTGGAAAGAGAGATTATCTATATATCTGTATCTCCAGAGCTATAGCCACTTGGGGTTGGGTTTTTTTGGGGGTTAGGAAAATTTTTTTTTCCTAAAAAATAACAACAAAAAAATATAATTATATATATATATATATATTCCTATCTCTGGACTGGAGGAGACTCTCCCTGGGGGAAACCCTTGGGAGTTTTTTAAGCGACTGAATGAATGTGATAAAAACAAAAGAAAAAAAAAATTCTTTTTAAATACACACACAAAAAAAAAAAAAAATCCCTAAAATCCCCCCCTAAAATAAAAAATAAAAAATATATATATAAATAAGCAGCTCTGGATTTGTAAAAATTCAGAGAATCGTATAAAACACATTAAAAAAAATAAATAAAATAAAACCCCAAACTTGGGTTTTGGGACACACCGAGTCTTCCAGGCACACAGCAGGGCTTGTGTCCCCAATTTTTGGGGCTGGTGGTGGCTTTGGGGACACCGATGGGGTTTTTTTTTTTGGGGTGGGGGACATTGCCAGGATCCCGGTGTCCCCCCGAGTGTCCCCAAGTGCCACCACCCGCTTTGTTTTGTCCCCTGGGCTGGAGTGGCCCGGCTGGCCGGGAGGGGAGGGCTCGGTGCTCCCCAAAAAGCCGAGACCCCCCAGGAAGGCATTAAAAAAAAACAAAAAATAAATACACAAAATAAAAATCTCTTGTGGTGCTAAGAGGGGAGGACAGGGAGGAGATTCGTCCTGACCCTCGACCGTCTCTCCGAAACCTTCCCGGAATTGCCAGGGAAAAAAAAAAAATTAAAAAGGGGGGAAAAAAGGGGGAAAAGATCCTGCGGGACACTGGGATGGGCCCTGGGTGTCCCTTGCTCTGTGTCAGGGCACTGGGACATCCCTGGGTGTCCCCAGAGTGTCTCTGAGATGTCCCCTGCCCTGTTTCAGGTCACTGGGATGTCCCCGGGATGTCCCCAGGGTGTCCCCAGGGTGTCCCCTGCTCTGAGTCAGGGCACTGGGACATCCCTGGGTGTCCCCAGAGTGTCCCTGAGATGTCCCCTGCCCTGTTTCAGGTCACTGGGATGTCCCTGGGGTGTCCCCTGCTCTGTGTCAGGGCACTGGGATGTCCCCAGGATGTCCCCAAGGTGTCCCCAGGGTGTCCCCAGGGTGTCCCCTGCTCTGAGTCAGGGCACTGGAACATCCTTGGGATGTCGCCTACCCTGTTTCAGGCATTGGGATGTCCCCAGGATGTCCCCAGGGTGTCCCCAGGGTGTCCCCAGGGTGTCCCTGCTCTGTGTCAGGGCACTGAGATGTCCCCAGGATGTCCCTGAGATGTTCCCGGGACATCCCCTGCCCTGTTTCAGGTCACTGGGATGTCCCCAGGGTGTCCCCTGCCCTGCTTCAGGTCACTGGGATGTCCCCAAGGTGTCCCCAGGAGGATCCCCGGGATGTCCCAGGCACTGGGACCTCCCCAGGATGTCCCTGGGCTGTCCCCAAGATGTTCTGGGGATATCCCCGGGATGTCCCTGGGATGTCCCCAGATGTCCCCTGCCCTGTCCCCAGGATGTCCCCAGGATGTCCCTTGCCCTTTACCAGGCACTGAGATGTCCCCGGGATGTCCCCAGGATGTCCCCAGGATGTCCCCAGGATGTCCCCTGCCCTTTTCCAGGACACCGTGATGTCCCCAGGAGGGTCCCCGGTGCCACCTCCTTGTCCCCGAGCCCTCACCCCGCGTGGCGACTCCTGGAATTGTCCGGAGGCCACCGGGGGGTGGGTGGCCTGTCCCTGTCCCCGGCTGCCACCCCGCTGTCCCCAACCCGGGACGTGTCCCCATTTCCCCGGGGACACGGGGAGTGGCCCGGGGAGCGACCAGCCAGGAAAATAAAAACAAATCCCGGGAAAAATCAAATCCCGGGAAATAAAACCCATCCCGGGAATCCCGGCCACCTGCCCGAGCCCTCCCCTGCGCCACCGCGGTGTCCCCGCGCCCGCCGGGTGTCCCCAGCCCGAGCTCAGGTCCTGCCCCTCGGCCGTGTCCCCGCTGTCCCCGCTGTGTCGCCAATGTCCCCTCCCTGTCCTGTCCCCAGGTCTGCCCCGCCAGCCCCGCTGTGTCACCAAGTGTCACCTTTGGTCCCCGAATCCTCTGT
Organism: Zosterops lateralis; assembly: GCF_965231275.1. Lineage (NCBI taxonomy): Eukaryota > Metazoa > Chordata > Aves > Passeriformes > Zosteropidae > Zosterops > Zosterops lateralis. The sequence goes on from NC_139765.1 coordinate 73,592,965, forward strand.
GCCTGTCACCCCATCCCTCCCCAGGGTCACCTGTGTGCAAACTGCCCTGCTGTGTCCCCAAATCCGGCCCCACACTGTGCCCTGTCACCTCTGTCCCCAGATCTGTCCCCTCTCTTTCCCCTGCCACCTCTGTCCCCAAATCCATCCCTCCTGTGTCCCCAAATCCATCCCACCTCTGTCCTCAAATCCGGCCCCCCTCTCTCCCCAAGTCTGTCCCCCCTCTGTCCCCAAATCCGGCCCCACACTGTGCTGTCACATCTGTCCCCAAATCTGTCCCCCCTCTGTCCCCAAATCCACCCCACACTGTGCCCTGTCACCTCTGTCCCCAGATCTGTCCCCCCTCTGTCCCCAAATCCAGTCTCACACTGTGCCCTGTCACCTCTGTCCCCAAATCTGTCCCCCCTCTGTCCCCAAATCCACCCCACACTGTGCCCTGCCACCTCTGTCCCCAAATCCGGCCCCACACTGTGCTCTGTCACTTCTGTCCCCAGATCTGTCCCCCCTCTGTCCCCAAATCCAGTCTCACACTGTGCCCTGCCACCTCTGTCCCCAAATCCGGCCCCTCTGTGTCCCCAAATCCATCCCACCTCTGTCCCCAAATCCATCCCACCTCTGTGCTCAAATCCGGCCCCCCTCTCTCCCCAAATCTGTCCCCTCTCTGTCCCCAAATCTGTCCCCCCTCTGTCCCCAAATCCTTCCCACCTCTGTCCCCAAATCCGTCCCCCCTCTGTGCTCAAATCTGTCCCCAAATTCATCTCTCCTGTGCCCCTAAATCTGGCCCCACACTGTGCCCTGCCACCTCTGTTCCCAAATCCATCCACTGTGCCCTCAAATTCATCTCAGCTGTGTCCCCAAATCAGTCCCAACTGTGTCCCCAAATCCATCCCACCCAAATCCAGTCCCACTCTGCTCTGCCACCTCTGTTCCAAAATTCATCTAGTCTGTGTCCCCTAATCCAACCCTCCCGTGTCCCCAAATCTGTCCCACCTCTGTCCCCAGATCCATCCCCAACCCCCTCCCCTGGCCGGTGCCACCCTCACCCCATGTCCTCGCTGTGTCCGGCATTCCCGGGACACTCGGGGCACAGGGACAGGCTGGCAGCTCCCACCCCACATCCCGACTCTGATCCCAGCTCCCATCCCAAATCCCATCACCAACCCCATCCCAATTCCCATCCCAGTTCCCATCCCAATTCCCATCTCAGCTCCCATCCCAATTCCCATCACCGATCCAATCCCAATTCCCATCCCCAACCTCACCCCAATTCCCATCCCAATCCAATCCCAATTCCCTCCCCAATCCAATCCCAATTCCCATCCCAATTCCCACCCCAATCCAATCCCAATTCCCATCCCAGTTCCCATCACCGATCCAATCCCAATTCCCATCCCCAACCCCATCCCCAATCCCATCCCGTGCCACCCTCCTGTTCCACTCCTGCCACCTCCTCTCTGTGTCCCCCATGTCCCCCCCGTCCCCAGTGTCCCCTGTGTCCCCCCTGTCCCCTCTGTCCCTCAGCCACCTCCCTCCCTGTCCCCGAGCCCCGCATGGAGCCAGAGCGCGCCGCACGTCCCGGGATTCCCAGCGGGAATGTCGCATGGCGGGAATATGGGAATGTCACATCCCGGGATTCCTGGCAGGAATATGGGAATGTCACATCCCGGGATTCCTGGCGGGAATGTCGCATGCGGGAACGTGGGAATGTGTCACATCCCGGGATTCCCGGCGGGAATGTCGCATGTGGGAATATCACATCCTGGGATTCCCGGCGGGAATGTCGCATGTGGGAATGTGACATGCGGGAATGTGGGAATGTCGCATGCCGGGAATGTCACATGCCGGGAATGTGGCACGCTAGAATGTCACAGGCCGGGAATGTCACAGGCCGGGATGTCGCATGGCGGGAATGTCACAGGCCGGGATGTCGCATGGCGGGAATGTCGCATGGCGGGCGGAGCACGTCCCGGTGGCTCCTTCCCAAGCTCTGGGATTCCCGGGAATTCCTGTGGCTGTCGCTTCCCGGTGGGAGTCCCACCACTGGCACCGCTGGCTGTCCCCGCCTTGGGGACACCGGGGTCCCCCCGAGCCCCTCCCGAGGTCCCCGCACGGCCACCGCGGGTCCCGCCTGTGTCACCCCTGTCCCCTTGTGCTGCCGCTCGGTATGGCCTGGCACTGACCGCACTGACCGCCCTGACCGCCCTGACCAGCTGACCGCACTGACCGCACTGACCGCACTGACCGCACTGACCAACTGACCGCACTGACCACACTGACCACACCGACCGCACCGACCGCACTGACCGCCCTGACCAACTGACCGCACTGACCGCACTGACCGCACTGACCGCACTGACCGCACTGACCACACTGACCGCACTGACCACACTGACCACACTGACCAACTGACCGCACTGACCACACTGACCGCACTGACCACACTGACCAACTGACCGCACTGACCGCCCTGACCACACTGACCGCACCGACCACACTGACCGCACTGACCACACTGACCACACCGACCGCACTGACCGCACTGACCGCCCTGACCGCACTGACCGCACTGACCGCACTGACCGCACTGACCGCACTGACCGCACTGACCGCACTGACCACACTGACCGCACTGACCGCACTGACCGCACTGACCACACTGACCACACTGACCAACTGACCGCCCTGACCACACTGACCGCACCGACCACACTGACCGCACTGACCACACTGACCGCGCTGACTGCACTGACCACCCTGCCTGGCACTGACCGCACTGACCACACTGACCTCACTGACCACACTGACCACACCGACCATACTGTATGCACTGACCGCACTGACCACACTGACCAACTGACCACACTGACCAACTGACCACACTGACCGTGCTGACCGCACTGACCACACTGACCACACCGACCATACTGTATGCACTGACCACACTGACCGCACTGACCGCACTGACCGCACTGACCGCACTGACCGCACTGACCGCACTGACCGCACTGACCACGCTGACTGCACTGACCACCCTGCCTGGCACTGACCGCACTGACCACACTGACCTCACTGACCGCACTGACCACACTGACTGCACTGACCATCCTGCCTGGCACTGACCACCCTGACCACACTGACCACCCTGCCTGGCACTGACTGCACTGACCATCCTGAGCATGCTGACTGCACTGACTGCACTGACCACACTGACCACGCTGACCACACTGACCACACTGACCACTCTGCCTGGCATTGACCGCACTGACCACCCTGCCTGGCACTGACCACACTGACCACTCTGCCTGGCAGTGACCACAATGACCACAATGACCGCACTGACCACACTGCCCACTCTGCCTGGCACTGACCACACTGACCACACTGACCACACTGCCCACTCTGCCTGGCACTGACCACTCTGCCTGGCAGTGACCACACTGACCACACTGACCACACCGACTGCCCTGCCTGGCACTGACCACTCTGCCTGGCACTGACCACTCCTGCCCGCCTTGCCTGGCACTGCCTTGTGCTGACCACTCTGCCTGACCACCCCTGACCAGCCTGCCTGACTCTGCCTGGCACTGACCACTCTGCTGGACATCCTTGCCTGGCACTGACCATTCTGCCTGGCACTGACCACTCTGCTGGACATCCCTGCCTGGCACTGACCGTTCTGCCTGGCACTGACCCCTCTGCCTGACCACCCCGCCTGGCACTGGCACTGACCACTCTGCCTGGCCACCCTGACCTCACTGCCCACCCTGCCTGGCACTGCCTGCCCTCCCTGCCTGTCCCTATGTCCCTGCCTGTCCCTCCCTGTCCCTCCCCTTCCCCTGTCCCATCCCCACCTCCCCTCACCCCCGGCCCCCCCTGGCAGCCCTGGGTGTCCCCTGGCTGTCACCGGTGTCCCCGGTGCCCCCGCCCGGACCCCCCGGTGTCCCCTATAGAGGACTGGGGGACTCCTCGAGCGCTGCCCTTTGCCGGGTGTCGCCCGCGGGTGACACGGGCTGGCGGTGGAAGGTGACAGTGGCGTCCTGAGCCGCGGGCAGCCCGGCGCTCTCCCCGCCGGCTTTCCCCGGGTCTCCGCCCCGTTCCCGCAGCTGTTTTTTGGGGCCGCTCCCCTTGAGACCCGCCCGCGGCCGCCTCTCGCCGCGAGAGGCCGAAAAAATAAAAATAAAAATAAAAAAAATAAACCCCGCGGAGCGCAACCGCTCCGCGCTAAGCTCGCTCTGGGACAGGAGAGCTGGACGCCTTCTCGCCATTTCGGAGGAACCTTCCTCTCCCTCCTTCTCCTCTGATTTTTATTTATTTTTTCCTCCTCTCCCTCCGCGCCCGCGGAAGGTGGAAATGGCCGTGCCCGCAGGGCCCCCCCAGCTCCCGCTGAAGCAGCTGCAGCCGTACCTGTGTTGGCGAACACTGAGTGTCCCCCGCCCCGCGGGGACACCACGGCTCGTCCCAGTCAGGCGCCACGCCCAGAGAAGGCGACTTCCATCCGCCCTGCCCCCGGCCCGGGCCCGCCCGGGGCTGCCACCGACCCGCCCGGGGTGTCCCCGCAGGCTCCTGGTCCTGCTGCTCCTGTCCCCTGTCCTGGTTATCCCTGTCCCTTGTCCTGGTTATCCCTGTCCCCTGTCCTGGTTATCCCTGTCCCCTGTCCCCTTTATCCCTGTCCCCTGTCCTGTTTATCCTTGTCCCCTTTATCCCTGTCCTGCTTATTCCTTGTCCCATTTATCCCTGTCCCCTGTCCTGTTTATCCCTGTCCCGTTTATCCCCATCCCATTGTCCCATTTATCCCTGTCCCATTTATTCCTTGTCCCGTTTATCCCTGTCCCGTTTGTTCCCATCCCATTGTCCCATTTATCCCTGTCCCCTGTCCTGGTTATCCCTGTCCCCTGTCCTGGTTATCCCTGTCCCCTTGTCCCCTTTATCCCTGTCCCCTTTATCCCTGTCCCGTTTATCCCTGTCCCGTTTATCCCCATCCCATTGTCCCATTTATCCCTGTCCCCTGCCTTGTTTATTCCTTGTCCCGTTTATCCCTTGTCTCGTTTATTCCTTGTCCCACTCATCCCTGTCCCCTGTGCCAGTCATCCCTGTCCAGTTCATCCCTGTCCCCTGTCCTGTTCAGGCCCTTTCCCATTTATCCCCATCCCATTGTCTCATTTATCCCTGTCCCCTTGTCCCGTTTATTCCTTGTCCCATTTATTCCTTTTCTCACTTATCCCTGTCCTGTTCCATTAATTCCTGTCCCCCTGTCCCGTTCATGCCCTGTCCCAGTTATCCCTGTCCCCTTGTCCCGTTTATCCCTGTCCCGTTTATCCCTTGTCCCACTCATTCCTGTCCCCTGTTCCATTAATCCCTGTCCTGTTTATCCCTGTCCCCTTGTCCTGTTTATTCCTTGTCCCTTTTATCCCTGCCCCCTGTCCCCTTTATCCCTGTCCTGTTTATTCCTTGTCCTGTTTATCCCTGTCCCCTGTGCCACTCATCCCTGTCTCATTTATCCCTGTCCCGTTTATATTCCTTGTCCCTTTTATCCCTGTCCTGTTTATCCCTGTCCCCTGTGCCATTCATCCCCGTCCCATTGTCCCATTTATCCACGTCCCATTGTCCCGTTTATCCCTGTCCCCTGTGCCGTTTGTCCCTTGTCCCCAGCCCCACTCATCCTTTGTCTCCTGCGCCACCCGTCCTGTCCCCTGCCCTGCTCATCCCCACTCCGTCCATCCCTGTCCCGTTTGTCCCGTTTGTCCCTGTCCCCTGGGCCACTCATCCCTGTCCCAGCCCCTCTCACTTCTGTCCCCTGTGCCACTGATCGTGTCCCCTGTCCTGCCCATCCCTGTCCCCCGTGCCACTCATCCCTGTCCCCGTCCAGTTCATTCCTGTCCCCCACCTTCCTCATTTCTGTCCCCAGCCCTGCCCATCCCTGTCCCCTGTTAACTCTTGTCCCCTGTCCTGCCCATCCCTGTCCCCTGCCCATCTCTGTCCCCCGTGCCACTCATCCCTGTCCCTGTCCAGTTCATTCCTGTCCCCTGCCTTCCTCATTTCTGTCCCCTGTCCTGCCCATCCCTGTCCCCTGCCCATCCCTGTCCCCTGTTAACTCTTGTCCCGTCCTGCCCATCCCTGTCCCCTCGACTCTTGTCGCTTGTCCTGCCCGTCCCTGTCCCTGTCCCTATCCCTGTCCCTATCCCTGTCCTCTGCTCACCCCTGTCCCCTGTCGACTCTTGTCCCCTGTCCTGCTCATCCCTGTCCCTGTCCCCTGCCCACCCCTGTCCCCTGCGCTGCCACGGGGATGTGGCAGATCTGGACGAGGGACATCCAAAAGGACATCAGGGTCCCCGGGAGAACTGGCTTCACCCGGGGTGGCCCCTCCAGCTGCCAGCACAGACCCCCCGTGTCCCTTCCGTGTCCCCTCCGTGTCCCCATGGTGCCACTCCACCCCACGGTGACACCGTGCCCCAGCCAGGGTCACTCAGTGGTGTCACCACCGGGACCCGCGGGTGCCCCACGGCCTCGGTCCGGTCCCGTCCCCAAAGCGCTGCCGTCCCCTTCCCACGGGGACAGAGCCATCCCAGTGTCCCCAGGTCCTGTCCCCGCCCCGGCCATGCCACCAGCCCACTCCGGACATCTCAGAGCCAGGGCCACCTCGCCTTTGGAAAAGCCATCCGGGAGAAGGCAGAGCAGGAGCCCAAGTGACCCCTGACCCCGGCCTGGCCGCTCGGCCATGCTGACCCCTGGGTTACACTGACCCCTTGGCCCTGGGTCACACTGACCACTGGGTCACACTGACCCCTCAGTCACACGGACCCCTGGGTCACACTGACCCCTCGGCCCTGGGTCACACTGACCCCTTGGTCACACTGACCCCTGGGTTACACTGACCCCTTGGCCCTGGGTCACACTGACCCCTGGGTTACACTGACCCCTCAGTCACACGGACCCCTGGGTCACACTGACCCCTCGGCCATGGGTCACACTGACCCCTTGGTCACACTGACCCCTGGGTTACACTGACCCCTTGGCCCTGGGTCACACTGACCACTGGGTCACACTGACCCCTTGGTCACACTGACCACTGGGTCACACTGACCCCTTGGTCACACTGACCCCTGGGTCACACTGATCCCTTGGTCACACTGACCCCTTGGCCCTGGGTCACACTGACCCCTCAGTCACACTGACCCCTTGGCTCTGGGTCACACTGATCCCTTGGCCTTGGATCACACTGACCGCTGGGTCACACTGACCCCTCGGCCCTGGGTCACATTGATCCTTGGGTCACACTGACCCCTGGGTCACACTGACCCTTTGGCCCTGGGTCACAATGACCCCTTGGCCCTGGGTCACACTGACCCCCAGGTCACACTGACCCCTGGGTCACACTGACCCCTCAGCCACCCTGAGCCCTTAGTCACCCCTCAGCTCTGCCAACCCCTGGGTCACACTGACCCCTTGGTTACAACAACACATCGGCCATGCCAAGCCTTTGGCCACACTGACCCCTCGGCCATGCCAACCCCGGGGTCACACTGACCCCTCGGCCATGCCAACCCCGGGGTCACACTGACCCCTCGGCCATGCCAACCCATCGGCTGTGCCGACCCCTTGGCCACGTTGACCCTTTGGCCACGCTGACCCCTTGGCCGTGCCAACCCCTCGGTCATGCCTTGGCCATGCCAACCCATTGGCCATGCTGACCCTTGACCACACTGACCCTTTGGCCACGCCAAGCCATTGGCCGTGCCAAACCCTTGGCCACACCAACCCATCAGCTGTGCCAAGCCCTTGGTCAGCCCTCAGACCCACTGACCCCTCGGCCACGCCAACCCACCAGCCGTGCTGACCCTTTAAGCACCCTTGGCCCCTGGCCACGCCAATCCTTCGGCCACGCCAACACATCGGCCGTGCAACCCCTTGACCACCCCTCGGCCCTTTGGCCACTCCAACCCTTTGGCCACCCCTCGGCCCTTTGGCCATGCCAACCCATCAGCCATGCTGAGCCCTCGGCCACGCCAGTCCTTTGGCCACCCCAACCCCTTGGCCCTGCTGACCCTTTGACCACTCCTTGGCCCTTTGGCCATGCCAATCCTTCGGCCATGCCAACCCATTGGCCCTGCTGACCCTTTGACTGGCCACGCCAACCTATCGGCCATGTCAAGCCCTTGACCGCTTCTTTGCCAGGCCAACCCCTTGGCCGTGCCAACCCCTTGGCCATGCCAGCCCATTGGCCGTGCCAACCCCTTGACCATCCCTTGGCCACAGCAACCTCCTGGCCTTGCCAACCCCTTGGCCACACCAACCCACCGGCCGTGCCAAGCTCTTGACCACTTCTCTGCCAGACCAACCCCTTGGCCACGCCAACCCGTTGGCCGTGTTGACCCCTCGGCCACGCCAACCCATTGGCCGTGCCAAGCCCTTGACCCTTTCTTTGCCAGGCCAATCTCTTGGCCATGCCAACCCATCGGCCGTGCCGACCTCTTGACCACCCCTTGGCCACACCAACCCCTTGGCCACGCCAAGCCCTTGACCACTCCTTTGCCAGGCCAACCCTTGGGCCACGCCAACCCATCGGCCGTGCCGACCCCTTGACTGCGCCAACCCCTCAACCGCGCCAACCCATCGGCCGTGCCGACCTCTTGACCACCCTTGGCCACGCCAACCCCTCGGCCACACCAACTCCTTCGGCCGTGGCAACCCATCGGCCACGCCAAGCCCTCGACCACGTCTTCGCCAGGCCAACCCCTCGGCCGTGCCGACCCCTTGACCGCCCCACCGGCCACGCCGACCCTTTGACCACCGCTCGGCCTCTGGGCCACGCCGACCCCTTGACCACGCCGCCCCTCGGCCACGCCGCGCCCGGGCCACGCCGCCCTGTGCCGCGGCGGTTACTGTGATTCCTCTCATGGCTTCTCCACCACTCGGGTTTTTTCCGCTGTACAAAGGGAGACACTTTTCCTTTTTTTCTTTTTTTCTTCCCCCCCACACCCACCCCCCCGCCGCCGCCGCCGCTTCCAAAGGGGTTTTTTTTGTCCCCCCTCTCTCCCAACAAGTTGTCGATATTTTTTCTGTCGTCCAGCCCGGCGCCATCGCCTTTTTCCCCCCTTCCTTTTCCATCCGCCTGTCCCCCGACTGCGACAACGAGCAAAAAAATAAACAAAAAAACCCTCTCGGGTCACTCAGCTCTCCCCACCCCACCCCGGGGTGGGGTTGGATGGACCCCGCCAAAACCCCCATCCGCGGCGGGGCCGCTGTCCGGCCGGCCGGCCGCTGTCCGGCCACGCCCTCACTGCCCATGCATGTGCCACGCCCTCACGCCCGCTGCATGTGCACAGCCCACACTCTCGGTTCCCCTTTCAAAACCCACCCTGTTCCTCCCACCTCTCCCCAAAGCCGGACTCACCTGTGGGTTTTCGTTCACGTTTTTAATTTCCCAGGGTCAGTTTGACTTCACCCTTAATTTTGTATGGATTTTCGGAGGAGCTTTCTCTCCTTCTCCGGAGTCACGGAGGTGCGGCCATTCGCCTCCCGCCCTTGACGTTGTGATACACATCCCCCACAGAGATCTATGTTTCTTATATTATATTATTATTATTATTATTTATTATTATTATTATTATTATTATGTAATAAATTTATAAGAAAGCTCCGCTTGGTCCTTGTGGTCGATCGGGGTCTGGGGTGGTCCTGGGCCTACACAAGGAGTGGGGACAGAGCCTGGTGGGTGGATTTTTGGGGTGAAACTGAAAAAATTTTGGGTTCCCTGGTGGAATTTTTGGGGTGTCGCCCGGTTGAATTTTTAAGTTTTAATTTTGGGATGTTCCTGGTTAAAATTTGAGGTGCCCTGGATGATTTTGAGGGTGTTCCTGGATGAGTTTTGGGGTGTCCCTGGGTGAATTTTTGGGGTGCCCTGTGTGAATTTTGGGGTGTTCACAGTTAAATTTTGGGGTGTCCCCAGTTGAATTTTAGGGTGTCCCTGGGTGAATTTTGGGGCATATTTGGCTGAATTTTGGGGGACATGGACAAGGGACAAAGGGACAACAGAAAGGGGCTGGGGGTCCCCACTTTTCTTGGTGTCCCCAACTCACCTGGGTGTCCAACCGTGCACCGGATGTCCCCAGCAGTGTCCCCACTGCTGTCCCCAGCAGTGTCCCACCCCTGTCCCCAACACTGTCCCCAGCAGTGTCCCAGTAGTTCTCAGAACTGTCCCCAACACTGTCACATCACTGTCCCCATCATGTGTCCCCAGCATTGTCCCAACACTGTCCCAGCAGTGTCCCCAACACCGTCCCCAGCAGTGTCCCCAGCAGTGTCTCCACAGTGTCCCCAGCACTGTCCCCAGCAGTGTCCCCAGCACTGTCCCCAGCACTGTCCCCAGCAGTGTCCCCAACACCGTCCCCAGCACTGTCCCCAGCAGTGTCCCCAGCAGTGTCCCCAACACCGTCCCCAGCACTGTCCCCAGCAGTGTCCCCAGCAGTGTCTCCACAGTGTCCCCAGCAGTGCCACCAGCAGTGTCCCCATCACTGTCCCCAACAATGTCCCAACACTGTCCCCATACTGCCCCCACCCCTGTCCCCAACACTGTCCCCAACATTGTCCTAGCACTGTCACCAGCAGTGTCACCAGCACTGTCCCCAACACTGTCCCCAACAGTACCCCACCTGTGTCCCCATCACCATCCCTACCCCCAGCAGTGTCCCAGCCATGTCCCCAAAACTGTCTTTAACACTGTCCAACACTGTCCCAACACTGTCCCCAAGACTGTCACCAGCAGTCACCAGCAGTGTCCCCAACACTGTCCCCACACGCCCAGTAGTGCCCCAACACTGTCCCCGTCACTGTCCCCAACAATGTCCCAACACTGCCCCAGCAGTGTCCCCACCCCTGTCCCCAACACTGTCCCCAGCAGTGTCACCAGCAGTGTCACCAGCAGTGTCCCCAGCAGTGTCCCCACCCCTGTCCCCAACACTGTCTCAACACTGTCCCCAGCTGTGTCACCAGCAGTGCCCAGCACTGTCCCATCAGTGTCCCCAACACTGTGCCCAGCAATGTCACAGTAGTTCTCAGAACTGTCCCCAACAATGTCACATCATTGTCCCCAGCACTGTCCCAGCAGTGTCCCCTGCACTGTCCCCAGCACTATCCGAGCTGTGTCCCCAGCATTGTCCCAACACCGTCCCAGCAGTGTCCCCAGGATTGTCCCACCACTGTCCCCAGCACCGTCCCAGTTGTGTCCCCATCACCATCCCACCCCTGACCCCGCCGTGTCCCCACCCTGTCCCCGCACTGTCCCCACCCCTGACCCCGCCGTGTCCCCACCCTGTCCCCGCACTGTCCCCACCCCTGACCCCGCCGTGTCCCCACCCTGTCCCCGCACTGTCCCCACCCCTGACCCCGCCGTGTCCCCACCCTGTCCCCGCACTGTCCCCACCCCTGACCCCGCCGTGTCCCCACCCTGTCCCCGCGCTGTCCCCAGTGTCACACCAAGCATATATTTTATTGAAAGACCAAGTGGGTGACAACGGCGTGGGGACAATCCGGGGCTGGCACAGTGGCTCGGGGGGGGCTCCTCTGGCGGCTGCTGAGTTACAGATAAATATCGGGACATCGAGCGGGTGGCGAGAGAGAGTCACGATAGCGCTGGGCGACAGGGGCCGAAGCGAGGGACCGCCGGGCACAGCCGTGAGGAGGGGGCGGCCCCGGGACCCCCCCCCCCGGGGAGCTCGGTGGTGGCAGGAGGGGACAGCTGGGGACACCGACACCAGGGGCAGCACAGCCGGGGACACGGAGGGCCCTGTTTCTTTTCTTTTTTTGGGGGGGCAGTGAGGGGTTTGGGGGTGTCCCCGTTCTCCCCCTGAGCTGTCCCCAGATCCCCCTCCCCTGGTGCCACCCCCCCCCCCCCCGTCCCCGCGGTGTCCCCAAAGCCGCGGTCCCCGTTGTCCCCCGGGCTGGCCGTGCTCATGCAGGGGGCGCTGCTCTGGCTGTGTCACCCCCCGGCTGGGCTGTGTCACCTCCCCCCGTCCCCACCCCCCCACCGAGGGGACCCCCGGCCCAGGGGGGCGTGTGGGGGACAGTGGGGAGGGGACACGGGTCAGCCAGAGCCTCTGGGGTGACACAGAGTCCCTGGGGTGACACAGAGTCCCTGGAGTGACAGAGAGAGAGGCTCTGGCTGTGACACAGAGTCCCTGCAGGTGACAGAGTCCCTGAGTGTCACACAGAGCCTCTGGGGTGACACAGAGTCCCTGGGGGTGACACAAGAGTTCCTGGAGTGACAGAGAGGCTCTGGGTGTGACACAGAGTCCCTGCAGGTGACACAGAGTCCCTGGATGTCACACAGAGTCCCTGGGGTGACACAGAGTCCCTGGGGTGACAGAGAGAGGCTCTGGGTGTGACAGAGAGTCCCTGGATGTCACACAGAGTCCCTGGGGGTGACACAGAGAGGCCTCAGGTGTCACACAGAGTCTCTGAGTGTCACACACACCATCCCTGGGTGTCACACAGGCGTCACACACAGTCCCTGGGTGTCACACACAGTCCTTGAGGTGACACACGGGTGTCACACACACCATCCCTGGGTGTCACACACAGAGCCCCTGGGGGTGACAGAGCCCCTGGGGGTGACAGAGCCCCTGGGTGTCACACAGAGCCCCTGGGGGTGACAGAGCCCCTGGGGGTGTCACACAGAGCCCCTGGGTGTCACCCAGAGCCGCGGGCGGGTTTGGGGGGGCAGCAGTGACCCCCTACTCCAGGTAGATGTCCTCTGTGGGGCAGGCGTACTCCAGGTGCTCCTGGTAATATTCCTGAAACGCTCGGCTGGGGGCACACGGAGGGGAGGGGGCGTCAGGGAGGGGCACCCCCAAACCCGCTGAGACCCCCACAAATGGGTGTTGGTGCCCCCAAACCCAGCACAGCCCAACCCACAGCCCCCCAAAGTTGGCACAGTCTGACCCACAGCCCCCTCAAAGTTGGCATAGTCAGACCCTGGAACCCCCAGACCCCCAAAGTTGGCACAACCAGACCCACAGCATTCACAGCCCCCATAGCTGGCACCCCCAATCTCCCACTCCCCAGCACCCCAATCCCCTGGCACCCAGACCCCCAGCACTCCCAGCCCCATCAGAGCCAGCCCCCCAGCCCCTTGTCACCCCCTGTCCCCTGAACCCCAGATCCCCCCTCCCCTGGCACCCTGACCCTTCAGCACCCCAATCCCCCAGGACCCCCAATCCCCCTGGCATCCCAAATCCCCTGGGACCCCCAATCCCCGGGCACTCAGACCCCAAATCCCCTGGCACTCAGACCCCCAATCCCCTGGCACCCCAAACGCCCTGTCATCCCAAATCCCTTGGGACCCCCAATCCCCCTGGCATCCCAATCCCCCAGGACCCCCAATCCCCAGGTACTCGGAGCCCCCAAACTGTCCAGCCCAAATTCCCCATCCTCTGTCCCCCTGCCCCATCCCGACCACCCCTCTCCCTCCCCGTGCCCCCCTGTCCCACCGTGTCCCCCATGCCCCCCTGTGTCCTCAATGTCCCTGTCCCCTCTGTCCCCCCCGTGTCCCCCGTACCCCCCTGTCCTCCCATGTCCCTCCATCCCCTCATGCCCCCCCATGTCCCCCTGCCCTTCGTGTCCCCTCTGTCCCCCATGCCCTTCATGCTCTTTGTGTCCCCCCTGTTCCCTCGTGTCCCCCTGTCCCCGCCAAGCTCCTGTCCCCCCCTATGTCCCCATGTCATCCCCTTTCCCCCCTGTCTCCCCATGTCCCCCTCTCCCCCATGTCCCCCATGTCTCCCTGTCCCCTCTGTCCCCCAGTACCACCATAACCCCCCATTCCCCCCTGTGTCCCCTCTGTCCCCCCATGTCCCCCTCTCCCACCCTGTCCCCCCCATGTCCCCTCTGTCCCATGTCCCCCCCGCCCTCCATGCTCCCCATGTCCCCGCTGTGTCCCCGTACCCCTTGTCCCCCCCATGTCCCCTGTGTCCCCTCCATGTCCCCTGTGTCCCCCCGTGTCCCCGTACCCGACACACTCGGCCACATGTCTCATGGACTCCTGGGACACGAACACGTGGCAGGCGAAGCGGCTCAGCACCGGGTGCTTGGTGATGAACCCGAAATAGCTGCGGGGTTTGGGGGGGCACGGGCTCAGGGGGCGCCCCAAAACCTGCCCTGGGCACCCCAAAACCTGCCCTGACACCCCAAAACCTGCCCCAGGGCAGGGGGAAAGGGGGCACCCCCAGAGCCCCCCAAAAGCCACCCCAGGGGGAGCAGGAGTGGCGCCGTGGGGGGCCCTGGATGGGTGGGGGTTCCTTGGGGTGTCCCTGAATGGGGTGGGGGTCCTTAGGGTATCCCTGGCAGGGTGGGGGTACCTTGGGGTGCCCCTGGATGGGTGAAGGTCCCTCGGGGTGCCCCTGAATAGGGTGGATGTCCCTTGGGGTGCCCCTGGATCAGGTGGGGGTCCCTTATGGTGCCTGTGGGTGGGGTGAGGGTTTTTTTGGGGTCCTCCCAGCAGGGTTGGGGTCCCTTGGGGTGTCCGTGGATGAGATGAGGGTCTCTTGGGGTGTCCTTAAATGGGATGAGTGTCCTTTGGGGTTCCTCTGGCAGGGTGGGGGTCCCTGAAGGTGTCCCTGGCAAGTCCCTTGGGGTGCCTCTGGATGGGTGGGGATCTCTCAGGGTCTCTCTGGCAGAGTGGGGGTCCCTGGGGTGCCTCAGGGGGTCTCACCAGCTGTTCCGGGGGTGGCACCCACAGAAGGAGATGTTCTTCATCTGGAAGAAGTGGCTGCAGCGCTCGAACTGGGGGGGCAGGACAGACAGGGGGGCTCTGGGTCAGGGCTGGGGGGCCCAGAGCCCCCCAAAAAATCTGTGCACCCTCCTCCCCCTCAGCACCGGCCCCCAAACCCACAGCCCTGCACCCCTCACCTGCTGGGCACCCCCAAACCCACAGCCCTGAGCCCCTCAAATCCCCCCAAACCCACTCCCCACATTCCTGCTGTCCTGGGCACCCCCAAACCCAGGCCCAAACATCCCTCACCTCCTGGTCATCCCCCAAATCTCCTTTTTTTTGCTCCCCAAACCCGGATCCTTGCACCCCTCATCACGTCCTGGTCACCCCCAAACCTTCTCCTGTCACCCCCAAACCCAGAGCCCTGCACCCTCCACACTCCTGGTCACCCCTAAAACTCCTGTCCCCTCCTCTGGTCACCTCCAAACCTTCTCCTGTCCCCTCTTGGTCACCCCCTGTCCCTGCTGTCCCCTCCTGGTCACCCCCTGTCCCTCCTGTCCTCTCTGTGGTCACCTTTTGTCCCTCCTGGTCACCCCCTGTCCCTCCTGTCCTCTCCTCTGGTCACCCCCTGTCCCTCCTGTCCTCTCTGTGGTCACCTTTTGTCCCTCCTGGTCACCCCCTGTCCCTCGTGTCCCCTCCTGGTCACCCCCAGGCCTCCTTCTCTCCCCTCCTGGTCACCTCCAAACCCTCTCCTGTCCCCTCCTGGTCACCCCCTTGTCCCTCCTGTCCCCTCCAGTTGTCACCCGTGTCCCCGGTGTCCCCGCTGTCCCCTGACCTCGTGCTCGGGGCTGTACTCGGTGACGGTCAGGATGAGTTTGATGCCCTGCAGTGTCACCTCCAGGTCACAGCTGGCCGGGGGCCGCAGGTGAACCGTCAGCTTCCGGGTGGTGGCGATCTGGGGGGACACACAGGGGTCAGGGGGTCATGGTGGGGACAGCGGGGTTCAGGGGGGGACAGGAGGGGACAGTGGGGTCAGGGGGGACAGCGGGGTCAGGGGTGTCAGGGGAACACAGAGAGGTCAGGGGGGACAGAGGTGTCTGGGGCTGTCCGGGGGAGGTCAGGAGGTGTCCAGGGGTGTCCAGGGTGGGGTCAGGAGGAGTCCAGGGGTTCAGGGGGCTGTCCAGGGGCTGGTCAGGGCTGTCCGGGGGTGTCCGGGGGGTGGTCAGGCCTGTCCAGGCTGTTCGGGGGGTGGTCAGGGCTGTCCTGGTCTGTCTGGGGGTGGCACAGAGGGGTCTGGGGGTGACCAGGGGGTGGTCAGGGCTGTCCAGGGGGTGGTCAGGGCTGTCCAGGGGTGGTCAGGGCTGTCCGGGGGGTGGTCAGGGCTGTCCAGGGCTGTCCGGAGGGTGGTCAAGGAGTGGTCAGGGCTGTCCGGGGGGTGACCAGGGGGTGGTCAGGGCTGTCCAGGGGGAGGTCAGAGCTGTCCGGGGGGTGGTCAGGGCTGTCCAGGGGGTGGTCAGGGCTGTCCAGGGGGGTGGTCAGGGGGTGGTCAGGGCTGTCCAGGGCTGACCAGGGGGTGGTCAGGGCTGTCTGGGGGGTGGTCAGGGCTGTCCAGGGGGGTGGTCAGGGCTGTCCGGGGGGTGACCAGGGGGTGGTCAGGGCTGTCCAGGCCTGTCCGGGGGGTGGTCAGGGCTGTCCAGGGGTGGTCAGGGCTGTCCAGGGCTGTCCGGAGGGTGGTCAAGGAGTGGTCAGGGCTGTCCGGGGGGTGACCAGGGGGTGGTCAGGCCTGTCCAGGAGTGGTCAGTGGTCAGGGCTGTCCAGGCCTGTCCAGGAACGGTCAGTGGTCAGTGTCCGGGCTCCAGCCCCCCGCACCTTCTGCATGGCAGCGCACAGGATGCCGTTGCCCTGGTGGTACGGGACCTCCACGGAGCCCAGGAACTGCACGGTGAATCGCTCCAGCCAGCACGGGTTCCGCTTCAGACCTGGGGATGAGGATTAATTAATAACATTAATTAGTGACAGCGTGTCTGAAGTGCAGCATTAATTCATGTCATCCCCTATGAACTTTATGATTCATTAGAGTTATGATGTATGGAGTTTATAATTCAATAATGCCATTGTATATTGAATTTTGCGGATTATTTTTGTATATAGGATGGTTTGTAGTTTGTTTTTAAATGATTGTGGAGTTGTTGGGTTTTGCTTATATATTATACATTATACATTATATATATAAGATATATTATTTATTATATAATATAATATTATATATATATCATATATAATATATATTATATCTCATATATATAATATATATTATATTATTTATATATTATGTATAATATATATAATATATTATATTATGTACCATGTTACATATAATGTTATATAATAAATAATAATACATATTTAATGTTATAAATATAATAAATATAATATACATGTTATATATATCATATTATATATATTATACTAGATACATTATAATGCATATAGTATACAAAATGTAAAATACAAAATATTATATATTATATACTATATATTATATAGTATATGTTATATGTTGTTTGTTATTTATTATATATTATTTATCATTTATTATTTATATTTTATATTATGTAATATATAATATATTATATTATGTACCATGTTATATATAATTTTATATATAATGAATAATAATAAATATATAATGTTATAAATACAATAAATATAATATACATGTTATATATATTATATATATTATACTAGATACATTATAATGCATATAGTATACAAAATATAAAATACAAAATATTATATACTACATATTATATAGTATATCTGTTATTTGTTATTTATTTATTATATATTATTTATCATTTATTATTTATTATATTATGTATTATGTAATATATAATATATGATATGTAACACACAATATAATATATACAACATACAATATGCTTTATATATTATATATCATACATTATATATTATACATTATATATCATATATATAATATAATATAATATAATATAATATATATTATATTATATTATACATTATATCATATATTATACATGATACCATTATGTATTAGATTATAATTAATTAATATCATTATATATTAACTCACAAATTATTTTTATACAGTACAGTTTGTAATCTCTCTTTAAATAACTACACAGTCACTATCTTTCACTATTATATATTACATATTTAATTATATAAATTTAATGTATAAAATTATAATTAATATAATTATTAATCCTATATTTATATATTAATAATATTTATATGTTAAAATTATTATTAATGTCTACTTTATATATTACAACTTTATAATTGATATCATTATATACCAAATTATTTTGCTCTAGTACAGTTTGTAATTTCTTTTTAAATAACTATGCAGTCATTGGCTTTTGTTATTATATAGTGAATTTTGCAAATTATTTTGATATTGTACAGTTTGTAACCTCTTTTTAGATAATTATATAGTCATTGGGTTTGGCTATTATTTTTAATTTTGCAAATTGTTTGCTATAGTGCAGTTTTTAATCTCTTTTTAAATAATTACATAACTATTTTAAATACTGGCATTCCTATTTTAAAAAACACCTGTTTTGGCTAAATTTTAAACAATGTAGCCAATAAAATAAAAATATTTATTTATTTTATTATTAAAATTTATTTTAAAATGAAATAAAGTTTTTATTTTATTGGCTACATTATTTAAAAGGATGGCTTTCACTATTATTTTTAAAATTTGCAAATTATTTTGCTATTGTACAGTGTAATCTCTTTTTAAAATAACTACGTAGCCATTGGCTTTCACTCTTGTATATTATATATATAATTATATAATTATATATTAACTCTATAATTAATTCCTATAATTATATATTAACTTTATAATTTATTAGTATAATTCTATACTACCCTTTGCAATTATTTTGATGGCCTGCAATTTGTAATCCCTTTTTAAATAACTACGTAGTCACTGGCTTTGGCTAATTTATGTTATATAAATAATTATATAACTATTTAATTATATAATTATATATTAACTTTGTAATTAATGTCTTTTTTTTTACTTCTGGAAATTCTTTTGATACAGCACAGTTTGTAATCTCTTTTGGAATAGCTACGTAGTGATTTAAATCATTGGCTCTTTAATTTTATTTTCTGGCTATATTTAAAAAAGAGAATTTTTTAAAAATAGATATTTTACATACTTTTATGTATTTTTAAAAATACAATATTTTTCTATCCTTAAAAACATAAATATATAATATATAAACATGTTTTTAAATTTTTTTAAAAATTAAAATATTTTAATTATTTTTTAATTTATATTTTTAAAAATATAAATATATATTTTGTATATGTATTTTATTAAATAATTATTTTTATATATTAGTATATATTATATATTAATGTATATAGATATGTATATTAAATATTTTTACATATCTAAATTATAATTTATATTTTTAAAAATATAAATATAATAAAAACATTAAAAATATTTTTAATTGTTTTAAAACTATAAGTATTTTTGTATTTTTAAAATCTTATTATATTTTAAATACATAAATATAAACACATATAATTTTTTTAATTTAAAATATAAATATTTTCAAAAGTCGTTTAAATTTTTTTTTTTTTTTTTAGATACAAAAAAATATATAAAATACTTAAATATTTTTAACAACACAGCCAAAAAACCTAAAAAATAAAGTATCAAACAACAGAGCCCAAACACTAAAAAAACCGCATCTCCCGAGCATTAACTCGGGTCTGAGAGAGGAAAAGAAGCTAAAAACCCACAGAGCCCCCTCCCCAAATCCCCGGGGGTCCCGGGTGACCACAGCCCCCTCCCCACGGCCGGGGGTCCCGGGGGTCGCACCGATGCTGTCGCGGGCCTGTCCCACCACCTCGTGGGCGTAGAAGGCGGGGAAGATGCCGCGCTCGCCCGTCCGCATGTTGTAACCGCGGTACCAGTAATCGTCCTCCTCCAGCTCCACCAGGATGGGATCGTCCACGTCCAGCTCCAGCTCGTCCTCGTGTCGTGGGATGAACCTGGGGAGAGCATCGAGGGGTGGGGACGTGGAGCCCCAAAATCCCGGACTGGGCGTCCCTTGGATCATTGTCACCCCAAATCCCAGACCGTGAGTCCCTTGGGTCGTTGTTGTCACCACAAAATCCCGGACTGGGCATCCCTTGGGGTGTCGTTGTCACCCCAAAGCCCAAACCATGAGTCCCTCGGGTCATCATGACCCCAACTCCAAACTCCAAACCCCAACTCTGCATCCTTTGGGGTGTCACTGTCACCGCAAAGCCCAAACTGTGCGTCCCTTGGGTCATTGTCACCACAAATCCCAAACCATGAGTCCCTTGGGGTGTCATTGTCATCCCAAAGACCTGACCTCCTGGTCACCCCTAAATCCCAAACTGTGCATCCCTTGGGTTGTCATTGTCACCCCAAAGCCCAAACTGTGCATCCCTCGGGCCATTGTCACCCCAAAATCCCGGACTGGGTGTCTCTCAGGTCGTTGTTGTCACCCCAAAGACCTGACCTCCTGGTCACCGCAAATCCCAAATTCTGCATCCCTTGAGTCATTGTCACCACAAATCTCAAACTGTGCATCCCTTGGGTTGTCATTGTCACCCCAAAGTCCAAACTGTGCGTCCCTCAGGCCATTGTCACCCCAAAATCCCGGACTGGGTGTCCCTCAGGTTGTTGTTGTCACCCCAAAGACCTGACTTCTTGGTTACCCCCAAATCCCAACCTCTGCATCCCTTGGGTCCTCATTGTCACCTCAAATCCCAAACCATGAGTCCCTTGGGTCGTCGTTGTCACCACAAATCCCAAACTGGGCACCCCTCGGAGTGTCATTGTCACCCCAAAATCCCAGACTGGGCACCCCTCGGGTTGTCATTGTCACCCCAAAGACCTGACCTCCTGGTCACCCCAAACCCCAAACTCTGCACCCCTCGGGTCACTGTCACCCCAAAATCCCCAACTGTGCATCCCTCAGGTTGTCATTGTCACCCCAAACCCCAACTCTGCACCCCTCGGGTTGTCATTGTCACCACAAAGCCACAGCCCTGAGCTACTGGTCATCCCCACATCCCAAACTCTGCACCCCTCTGGTCATCATCACCCTGAAGACACTGCTGTGAGCTCCTGGTCACCCCAAGGCCACATTCCTGTGCCCCTCATCCCCTCCTCATCCCTGCTCAGACCCCTCCCTTATGTCCTGGTCACCCCCAAAGCCACCCCTGTGACACCTGTGGGGTGCCCTGGGGGCCACAACACCCCCAGAGCCACCCCAGGGGGATGGGCAGAGGGCAAGGAGCCCTGGGGTGACACTGAGGGGCCTAGGGGGACACTGAGGGCCCTGGGGTGTCCCTGACAGGGCCCTGGTGTCCCTTGGGGGTCCCCTGGGTGTCCTCTGGGGTCACCTGGGGTGGCCTCACCTGAAGACGGCGCGGTGGGTCTGCTCCCGCTCCTCGCCGTTCACCATGCAGGAGAACAGCCCGAAGGACTCTGTGCCTGCGGGGACAGCAGTGACAGGGACAGGGACACTGCCACCCCACGGGGACAGGGGACACCCTCAGGGGGACAGCAGTGACAGGGGACAGGGACAGCTGCCACCCCACAGGGACAGGGGACACCCCATGGGGACAGCAGTGACAGGGGACAGGGACAGCTGCCACCCCACGGGGACAGGGGACACCCTCAGGGGGACAGCAGTGACAGGGACAGGGACAGCTGCCACCCCACAGGGACAGGGGACACCCCATGGGGACAGCAGTGACAGGGACAGCTGCCATTCCACAGGAACAGCCATGACAGGGGGCACAGGGGACAGCTGCCACTCCCACTGGGACAAGGGACAGCTGTGACCCCCACAGGGACAGGGGACAGCTGCCACCCCCATGGGGACAGGGGACAGTGATGCCAGGGGAACAGGGGGACAGCTGCCACCCCCAGGGGACAACGTGACATTACATGACACACAGAAATGGTGCCAGGGACAGGACAGGGAAGGGCAGCTGGTGTGAGGAGAGCCAGGACAGCATGGCACATGTCACGACATCCAATGATATATCGTGACATATCGTGACACGCCACAACAGCGCACACAGGAATGGCCAGGGCAGGACACGGAGGACAGCCAGCACACCGAGGTCACACAGCCCAGCCCAGGATACCATGACACGTCACCACATGTCACGACACGTCCCCACACGCCACCAGCCACTTACTGGAGGAGCGTGAGGTGCTGTTGACGAAGACATTGAGGAACTTCTTGGAGAACTGCAGGTCGGCCTCGGGGGACGAGTCCTCGGAGGAGCTGCGCGTGTCGGGGGCCACCCCCAGCCCGTCCCCAAAGGCCACCTCGTCGTCACTGGCCCTCAGGACGTCGCTGTCATCACTGAGCACCGACGTGCAGCGCCGCAGGCTGACCAGCTCCAGCTGCGTGTGCTCATCCACCACCAGCGTGTACTTGACTGAGTCGTAGGCCAGAGACTCGTCCAGCTGCTCTGGCGGCACTGTTGTCACCATTGTCACCTCCCCGGTTGGGCTGGCCCGGCGTGAGGCCACCAACGGCGGCTCAGGCTCCTCGTCCAAGGTGAAGCCAAGGTTGGTCTTGGCTGTAGACACGTCCGGCGCGGCGTCGGGGTCACCATCGTCGGGCGCTAACCGGACGTCGTCGATCATGGAGTCGGCCTCCAGCACGCCCGAGTCCAGGGCCCAGCTGTCCCCAACGGTGACAACGCCCTCAGGACTGGGTGACACTCGTGGTGGCGGCGCAGGGCGACATCCCAAAGTGGCCAAGACCTCAGAGGCGTCCAGGCGGTCAAGGGCGACGGGCGCGATGGTGTCGTTGGTGGGGTTGCTGAGGAAGAGGAAGGGCCCCGGCTCCTCGGCCGGCGGCTCCGGCGGCGGCTCGGCGGCCGCGTGCTCGGCCTCGGCCAGCAGCGAGCTCCGCAGCGTCTCCATGTCCACCAGCTCGATGGCGCCGCGCTGGCACTGCGTCGTCGTCACCATTGTGTCACCCCGCGCCGTCACCGGCGAGTCCCGCGGGGGCGGCTCCTCGTCCAGCGGCTCCTCACCCAGGATCTCGGGCTCCAGGTCGGAGGCGGGCGAGATGGTGTCGCACAGGGAGTGGCTGTTCTGGAAACACTCATCCGGGCACTTGATGGGATACGAGCCCTCCGAGATCATCTTGTTCACCAAGTTGCTGAGCAGCCACGGCGAGTCCGAGTCCTCGCTCAGGTCGGGCTCCGACTCCGAGTCGGAGTCGTACTCGCTGTTGTCCTCCTCCTCCTCCTCATCGGCCTCGGGCATCAGCTTGGGCCCCACGGGCAGGTAGAAGGAGCGGCGGATGCTCTCCAGGCTGTGGTCGGGGTCGATTTTCAGGTCCAGGGGGCTGGCGCTGGACACGTCTGTCTGTCCCTGCGGCGCGGCGGGGCCGTCGGCGGGGTCCAGGCTGTCGTAGTAGGCGTCCATCTTCAGCTCGGCCAGGCTCTCCCTTCGCACCACGCCGCTCTCGGCCGGCTCCTCCTCCTCGTCCTCCTTGCCCTTGTCCAGCAGCAGCGAGTCCTTGATGCCCAGCAGGCCGGGCGCCTCCAGCTCGGGCTCCAGCTCTCCCTCGGAGCCAGGCGAGCTGGCCTCCTCGATGGAGTTGGTGAGGTGCGACGAGCGGCCGCTGCTGCTGTCGCTGCTCAGGTCCAGCTCGGTCTCGGAGATGGACGAGATCATGTTGCTGACCAGGCGCCCGCCGGCGAAAGCCACCTCCAGCTCGCCGTCCACGTCCGAGTCGGAGCCCGGCGAGCTCAGCTCGTCCCCTCGCCTCCCTCCGGGCAGGAAAGGCTTGGCCGTGCGGCTCCTCATGTCGGCCTCGATGCCCGGGTCCGAGGAGGGCGAGGTGGTCTCCGAGGAGCCCGAGGGGTGACCGCGCACGCTGGCGGCACGGCCGGACCTGGCGCCCTCGCCGTCGGAGCTCAGCGGCTCCGGGGGACCCTCGGCCTGCTCTGACCTGGGGGGCTGCGGCTGCGGGCGAGGGGACCCCGGGCTGCTGCTGTCACCACCCCGGGGCTGCGTGGGGGCCTGGGGGGCGGCCTGGGGCTGGGGGGCGGCCTCGGGGGCGCCGTGGGGAGCGGCGGGCCCTGTTGGAGAGAGACAGGGGTGAGGAGGGGGCGGCTGGCGGGGGCGCGGCGGGGAGAGTGGAGCTCGGAGCGCAGCGGAGATGAGGTTCATGTTAAAATCGGGCGCGGCTCTCGGGGGCGATGGGTTACCATGTGCCAGGGACTCGGGGCTGTTGCCTTGCGAGTCCAAAGGGGAGGGCGGCAGCGAAGGGGGAGCCCCCCCGGGGCCCGGCGGGCTCTCCAGGCAGGGTCCGTCCAGGATGCAGGCGTGGGGGGACGAGTGTCCTGCGGGGAGGGGGACACGGGGACAGGGTCACTGCAAGGGGCTGGTGGCACGGCCGCGTGGGCAGAGACACAGTGTCACAGCCCAGTGTCACAGCCCAGTGTCACAGCCCCAGTGCCACAGCCCCAGTGCCACAGACCCAGTGCCACAGACCCACTGTCAGAGTCCCAGTGTCACAGCCCCAGTGTCATAGCCCCAGTGCCACATGCCTGCTGTCACAGCCCCAGTGTCACACTCCATTGGCACATCCCCACTGTCACACCCCACTGTCACACCCCAGTGTCACAGCCCCATTGTCACACCCCAGTGTCACAGCCCCACTGTCACACCCCAGTGTCACAGCCCCAGCGTCACACCTGCACTGTCACAGTCGCAGTGTCACACCTCATTGTCACACCTCCCTTGGCACTGCCCCACTGTCACACTGCCATTGGCCCAGTGCCACTGTCACATGCCCTCTGTCACAGCCCCAGTGTCACATGCTGCTGTCACAGCCCTTTGTCACACCTGCCTTGGCACAGCCCCACTGTCATAGTCCCACTGTCCCAACCCCACTGTCCCACATCCCATTGTCACAGCCCCACTGTCACACCACCATTGTCACATCCCACTGCCACACCCCATTGTCACAGCCCCACTGTCACACTGCCATTGTCACAGCCCCACCGTCGCTGTCCCAGCCCCACTGTCACACCCCACTGTCACAGCCCCACTGCCACACCACCATTGTCACAGCCCCACTGCCACACCCCATTGTCACAGCCCCACTGTCCCAACCCCACTGTCCCAATCCATTGTCACATCCCACCGCCACACCACCATTGTCACACCCCACTGTCACACCCCATTGTCACAGGCCCACTGCCACACCACCATTGTCACATCCCACTGTCAAATCCCACTGTCACAGCCCCACTGTCATAGTCCCACTGTCCCAACCCCACTGTCACACCGCCATTGTCACATCCCACCGCCACACCACCATTGTCACAGCCCACTGCCACACTGCCGTTGTCACAGCCCTGCTGTCACTCTCCACTGTCACACCCCACTGCCCTTGTCCCAGCCCCACTGCCCCACTGTCCCACTCTGCTGTCCTTGTTCCCCCCACTGTCCCTGTCCCCCCGCACTGTCCCTGTCCCCCCACTGTCCCTGTCCCCCCGCACTGTCCCTGTACCCCCTGCTCTATCCCTGTCCCAGCCCCTCTGTCCCTATCCTCCTCGCTGTCCCTGTCCCCAACTCTGCCCCTGTCCCAGCCCCGCTGTCCCCCCCACTGTCCCTGTCCCCCCTCACTGTCCTTGTCCCCCTCCACTGTCCCTGTCCCCCCACTTTGTCCCTGTCCCCCCCCTCTGTTGCTGTCCCCCCACCCTCTGTCCCTGTCCCCCCCTGCTGTCCCTGTTCCCCCACCCTCTGTCCCTGTCCCAGTCCCTCACTGTCCCTGTCCCCCCCCTGCTGCCCCCGTCCCCCCTCACTGTCCCTGTCCCCCCCTGCTGTCCCTGTCCCCCCACTCTGTCCCTGTCCCCCCACGCTGTCCCCGTCCCCCCTCACTGTCCCTGTCCCCCCTGCTGTCCCTGTCCCCCCCTGCTGTCCCTGTCCCCACGCTATCCCTGTCCCCCCTCACTGTCCCCGTCCCCGGTGTCCCCTGTCGCTCACCGGTGTGTGAGGAGGAGGAGGAGGAGGAGGAGTGGAGGAGCGCGTCCTGCCAGCTGGGCCGGGGGGCGGGCGGGGCGAACCCGCCGTTGTTGTTCAGGGAATCCTGCGGGGAGAGCACAGGGGGGCGCTCAGGGGGCGGGCAGAACCCCCAGGAATGTTCCAAGACCCCCAGGAATACCCGGAGCCCCAGGATGTTCGGAGCCCCCGGGAATATTCTGAGCCCCCCAGGATTTTAGGACCCAAATAATGTTTGGAGCCCCAGGAATTCTCAGAGCCGCCAGGAATTCCTGAAACCCCAAGAATACCCGGAGCCCCCATGATGTTTGGAGCCCTCAAGAATTTTGCAACCTCCAGGAATTCCTGGAGCCCCCAGGAGTATTTGGAGCCCTCAAGAATGTTCGGGACCCCCAGGAATATTCTGAGCCTCCAGGAATGTTCCAAGCCCCAGGAATGTTGGGACCCCCCAGGAATATTCTGAGGCCCCAGGATGTTCAGAGCCCCCCCAGGAATGTTGGGACCCCCCAGGATGTTCAGAGCCCCCGGGAATGTTCCAAGCCCCAGGAATATTGGGACCCCCCGGGAATATTCTGAGCCCGCCAGGATGTTCAGAGCCCCCCCAGGAATGTTGGGAACCCCAGGAATATCCAGAGCCCCAGGAATTCCTGGAGGCCCCAGGAATATTCTGAGCCCCCCAGGATGTTCAGAGCCCCCCAGGAATGTTGGGAGCCCCCCAGGAATATTCTGAGCTCCCAGGATGTTCGGAGCCCCCAGGAATATTTGGAGCCCCCCAGAATGTTGGGACCTCCCAGGAATATTCAGAGCCCCCCAGGATGTTCAGAGCCCCCCAGGATGTTCAGAGCCCCCAGGAATGTTGGGACTCCCCAGGAATATTCTGAGCTCCCAGGATGTTCGGAGCCCCCAGGAATATTTGGAGCCCCCCAGAATGTTGGGACCTCCCAGGAATATTCAGAGCCCCCCAGGATGTTCAGAGCCCCCCAGGATGTTCAGAGCCCCCCAGGAATGTTGGGACCCCCCAGGATGTTCAGAGCCCCCCAGGATGTTCAGAGCCCCCCAGGAATGTTGGGACCCCCCAGGATGTTCAGAGCCCCCCAGGATGTTCAGAGCCCCCCAGGAATGTTGGGACCCCCCCAGGATGTTCAGAGCCCCCCAGGAATGTCGGGAGCCCCCGGGGATGTTGGGGAATGTCGCGCCGGCAGCTGCGGATTAGCCGGGCCCGGGCAGAGCTAATCCCGGCGGATCCCGGCGGATCCAGGGATTAGGGAGAGCGGCCCCAGCCCCGGGGAAACAACCGGGGCCGCCCTAAAAGGGATTGGGGCGGGCACAGAGGGGATGGGGGAGATGGGGATGGGGGAGATGGGGAGACACAAATGGGGGCTGGGGGGACAGGGATGGGGGGACAGGGGTGGGAGGGGATGGCAGGGGGTGATGAAGGGGTTGGGACACAGGGATGGGGACAGGGGGGACACAGGGATGGGGACAGGGGGGACACAGGGATGGGGGACAGGGACACAGGGATGGGGACAGGGGGGACACAGGGATGGGGACAGCAGGGACACAGGGATGGGGGACAGGGACACAGAGATAAGAACAGGGACACAGGGGTGGGGACAGGGGGGACACAGGGATGGGGGACAGGGACACAGGGATGGGGACAGCAGGGACACAGGGATGGGGACAGCAGGGACACAGGGATGGGGACAGGGGGACACAGGGATGGAGACAGGGACACAGGGATGGGGACAGCAGGGACACAGGGATGGGGGACAGGGACACAGAGATAAGAACAGGGACACAGAGATAAGAACAGGGACACTGGGGTGGGGACAGGGAGGACACGGGGATGGGGACAGGGGGGACACAGGGACCGAGGACCAGGGCAGTGACAGCCACCCCTGGGCTGTGTCCCCTGGCGGTGACAGCCACACCCCTGAGCCCCCCCCCCCCCAGCCCACCAGGGAGGGAAAACAGGGAGGGGGGAGCCCGAAATTCCCAAATTCCCGAGGGCCCCGCGGTTCCCTGGCAACGGCTGCAGCCGCTTCCCACACACTGCGGTGGCGCCTGCGCGGGGACACGGGGACAGCCCCAGCGACATCCCCGGGGGGACCCCAGAGGGGACAGAGGGGGGACACGGGGACAGCCCCAGCGACATCCCGGGGGGACACCAGAGGGGACAGAGGGGGGACACGGCCTGGGGAGGGAGGAGAGGGATGGTGACACCGGGAAGGGACAGTGACACCAGGGAGAGGACAGTGACACCAGAGGAGAGGGGACAGTGACCCTGAGAGTGGAGGGACAGTGACACCAGGGGAGGTGACAGTGACCCCAGAGGTGGGTAGGTGACAATGACCCCAGGGGCGGTAACAATGACCTCAATGATGGGGAGGTGACAATGACCCCGGGGAGGTGACAATGACCCCAGGGCAGGTGACAATAACCAGCCCTCACCTGTGTGCCCAGGGCTGTCAGGTTGAGCGTGGTGGGGCAGTGTGGCTGGGGAGGTGACAGTGACCCCAGGGATGGTGACAGTGACCCCAGTGATGGGGATGTGACAGTGACCCCATGGGAGGTGACAGTGACCTCACCTGTGTGCCAGGGGCTGTCAGGTTGAGTGTGGTGGGCCGGTGACAGTGACCCCAGGGGAGGTGACAGTGACCCCAGGGATGGGGAGGTGACAGTGACCCCAGGGATGGGGAGGTGACAATGACCCCAGGGGTGGGAAGGTGACAGTGACCCCAGGGGTGGGGAGGTGACAGTGACCCCAGGGGAGGTGACAATAACCAGCCCTCACCTGTGTGCCCGGGGCTGTCAGGTTGAGTGTGGTGGGCCGGTGACAGTGACCCCAGGGGAGGTGACAATGACCCCAGGGGTGGGGAGGTGACAGTGACCCCAGGGGTGGGGAGGTGACAGTGACCCCATGGGAGGTGACAGTGACCTCACCTGTGTGCCCGGGGCTGTCAGGTTGAGCGTGGTGGGCCGGTGTTTCTGTGTCTCCTCCAGGGCGGGCGAGGGGATGGGCGAGGCCGATGGGGACGGCGGCGCCTCCAGCCCGTTCCCTTCCTCCTCCTCCTCCTCCTCCTCCTCCTCCTCCTCATCCTCATCGTCATTGTCGTCGATCATCTCGAACTCCTGGAAATCGTCCTGGAAGGTGCAGACGGGGTGCGGCTGCTCCCCGCGCTCCAGCACCAGGCAGTCCTGCCAGGGGACACCGTGTCACCGCGTCAGGGGACATGGGGACAGCCCTGTGTCACCCGCCTGGGGGTGGCAGTGTCCCCAACCCCTCCCTGTGTCCCCTGCCAAGAGGGGACAAGGGACATCAGGCTGGTCCCCTTTGGCTCAGCACGCAGAGAGTCACCCAGGAGGGTGGGAGGTGTCCCCACGTTGTCCCCAAGGTGTCCCCAAGGGCCACCAGGCTCCTGTACCTTCTCGTAGTGGTCCGAGTCGTAGTTGAGGCCGATGCCGCAGTCGTCCGTGATCTCTGAGAGGTCCTCGTCATCAAACTCCTCCAGGCTGATGTCCTGGGGGGGCCTGGGGACAGCGGGACACGGGTCAGGGGACACGGCTTGGGGACAGCGGGACACGGGTCAGGGGACACGGCTTGGGGACAGGGGGACATGGGTCAGGGACAGGGGGACACGGCTTGGGGACAGGGGGACACGGCTTGGGGACAGGGGGACATGGATCAGGGGGACATGGATCAGGGGACAGGGGGACACAGCTCGGGGACATCACTCCGTGTAGGGGTGGCACTGTCGGTGGGGGAGCAGCAGGGACATGTCACCACACCCCTGTCACCCCTGGGTGCTGGCACAGGACACCCACAGGGACATGTCATCATAACACATGAATATGGCACCCAGTCCTGTCACCTCTGGTGCCACTCGGACATGTCACCAAACCCTGTCACCTCTGAGTGCCACAAGGACATGGCACCAGAACACAGGGACATGTCACCACGGCCCTGTCACCTCTGGTATCACAAGGACATCACTACACCCCTGTCACCTCTAGTGCCATATGGACATGTCACCAAACCCTGTCACCCCTGGGTGCTGGCACAGGACACCCACAGGGACATGTCACCGCACCCCTGTCACCCCTGGGTGCTGGCACAGGACACCCACAGGGACATGTCACCACACCCCTGTCACCCCTGGGTGCTGGCACAGGACACCCACGTCACCACTGTCACCACTGTCACCGCTGTCACCGCGGAGGCGCCAAGGCCACCACACATCCCAAACCCCCGCAGCCGAGCCGGGGAGGGGACAGTCCCCTGGGCAGGTTTGGGGCGACCTGGGGGGTCCCTGCGGTGTCCCCCCGGCTCGGCAGGAGGTGACAAAGGGGACCCGGGGCTGTGACACCCCGGGCGCGTTCCCAGGGAACGGGGCTGCCATGGGAACCGGCGGCGGGAAAACGGGACCCGAGACAAAACCCCGCCGGGATTTGGGGCCGGAAAACACAAACCAGGCGGGTCGGGGAGGGAGGGGGGCTCGGGGAGGGGGCAGGGACGGCCTGGGGGACACTGGGACCCTCTGTCACCCTCCGTGGGGTTGGGGACACCCAGGGTGCCTCAGCAGCATCCAGGTGACACTGGGACCCTCTTGTCACCTTCTGTGGGATTGGGGACATCAGGACCATTCCCAGGTGCCACTGGGACCCTTTTGTCACCTTCCATGGGGCTGGGGACACCCAGAACCCCCGAGCTTGTCCCCAAGGGTGTGTGGCAGTGCCTGAGTGCCAATGGGACCCTCTTGTCACCCTCCATGGGGTTGGGGACACCCAGGACCATCCCAGAGGGGTGTGGCAGCACCCAGGGGCCAGCAGGACCCTTTTTCCATGGGGTTGGGGACATCCAGGACCCCCGAGCTTGTCCCCAAGGGTGTGGCAGCATCCAGGTGCCACTGGGACTCTCTTGTCACCCTCCATAGGGTTGGGGACACCCAGGACCCTGTGCCACCACCCTCTGTGGGGTTGGGGACACCCAGGACCCTGTGCCACCACCCTCTGTGGGGTTGGGGACACCCAGGACCCCTGTGTGGGGTTGGGGACCCCCAGGGGGCTCCTGCAGGTGCGGGGTCTCAGGCCGGAGGCGGCAGCAGGGTCAGACCCCCAGGGGGGCTCAGGACTGTCCCCTTGTCCCCCCCCGAGCGCCTGTTCCCGATTCCCGGCAGGAAGATTCCCCTAATCCCATAATTCCCAGAAGTAGGGCACGGCCCAGCCGAATCCGCGCAGATTTGGGGCAAAAAGCGGCAGAAACCGAGACGGGGCCGGGAACGGGGCTGAGCGCGACCCCAAAAACCGGACAGGGGCGGGGGGAGCCCTGGGGCTGTGGGGTGAAGGGTCCTGGAGCCTTTTTGGGGTGCAGAGCCCCGGGGTGTGGGGGAACAGGAATGTTTGGGGTGCAGAGCCCCGGGGTGTAGGGGAACAGGAATGTTTGGGGTGCAGAGCCCCGGGGTGTGGGGGAACAGGAATGTTTGGGGTGCAGAGCCCCGGGGTGTGGGGGAACAGGAATGTTTGGGGTGCAGAGCCCCGGGGTGTGGGGGAACAGGAATGTTTGGGGTGCAGAGCCCCGGGGTGTAGGGGAACAGGAATGTTTGGGGTGCAGAGCCCCGGGGTGTAGGGGAACAGGAATGTTTGGGGTGCAGAGCCCCGGGGTGTGGGGGAACAGGAATGTTTGGGGTGCAGAGCCCTTTGGGGTGTGGGGGAACAGGAATGTTTGGGGTGCAGAGCCCCAGGGTGTGGGGGAACAGGAATGTTTGGGGTGCAGAGCCCTTTGGGGTGCAGAGTTATGGGATGATAAGGTGCAGAACCCTTTAAGGTGCAGAACCCTTTGGGGTATTGGGGTGCAGAGCCCTTTGGGGTTCAGAAGCCTTTGGGGTGCAGAGTTATGGGATGATGAGGGACAGAAGCCTTTGGGGTGCAGAGTTATGGGATGATGAGATGCAGAACCCTTTGGGGTTCAGAATTATGAGATTATGAGGTGCAGAACCCTTTGGGGTGCAGAAGCCTTTAGGGTACAGAATTATGGGATGTCGAGGTGCAGAGCCCTTTGGGGTTCAGAGCCTTCTTGGGGTGCAGAGCCCATTGGGTTATAGGAATCAGAGCCTGGGGTATGGGGGAACAGAGCCCAGGGGTTTTGGGGTGCAGAACCCCAGGATGTCAGGGAGCAGAGCCCAGGGGGTTTTGGGGTGCAGAACCCCAGGATGTCAGAGAACAGAGCCCAGGGGTTTTGGGGTGCAGAACCCCAGGATGTCAGAGAACAGAGCCCAGGGGTTTTGGGGTGCAGAACCCCAGGATGTCAGGGAGCAGAGCCCAGGGGGTTTTGGGGTGCAGAACCCCGGGATGTCAGAGCCCAGGGGTTTTGGGGTCCAGAACCCCGGGATGTCAGGGAGCAGAGCCCAGGGGTTTTGGGGTGCAGAACCCCAGGATGTCAGGGAGCAGAGCCCAGGGGTGTTGGGGTGCAGAACCCCGGGATGTCAGGGAGCAGAGGCCTTTGGGGTGCAGCCCCCAGGATGTCAGGGAGCAGAGCCCAGGGGTGTTGGGGTGCAGAACCCCGGGATGTCAGGGAGCAGAGCCCTGTCCCCAGGGTTGGGATGGTCACAGTGGAGTGGAAGTGACAGAGTGGGATGGTCGCACTGGAATGGGGACACTGGTGGGATGGTCACACTGGGGTGAGATGGACACAGTGGGGTGGGAGTGACCCAGTGAGGTGGGATGGACACAGTGGAATGGGGGACACTGTGGTGGGATGGGCACAGTGGGGTGGGGACACTGTGGTGGGGTGGGATGGTCACACTGGGGTGACATCGACACAGTAGGGTGGGAGTGACACAGTGGGGTGGGGACACTGTGGTGGGGTGGTTGCAGTGGGGTAGGATGGTCACACTGGGGTGGGAGTGACACGGTGGGATGGTCACACTGTGGTGAGATGGTCACACTGGGGTGGGATGGTCACACTGGGGTGGGATGGTCACAGTGGGATGGTCACAGTGGGGTGAGATGGTCACAGTGGGGTGGGATGGTCACAGTGGGGTGGGATGGTCACACTGGGGTGGGATGGTCACAGTGGGGTGGGATGGTCACAGTGGGATGGTCACACTGGGGTGGGATGGTCACACTGGGGTGGGATGGTCACAGTGGGGTGGGATGGTCACAGTGGGGTGGGATGGTCACAGTGGGATGGTCACACTGGGGTGGGATGGTCACAGTGGGGTGGGATGGTCACACTGGGGTGGGATGGTCACACTGTGGTGAGATGGTCACACTGGGGTGGGATGGTCACAGTGGGATGGTCACAGTGGGATGGTCACACTGGGGTGAGATGGTCACACTGTGGTGAGATGGTCACACTGGGGTGAGATGGTCACACTGGGGTGGGATGGTCACAGTGCAATGGTCACACTGTGGTGAGATGGTCACACTGGGGTGGGATGGTCACAGTGGGGTGGGATGGTCACAGTGGGATGGTCACACTGGGGTGGGATGGTCACAGTGGGATGGTCACACTGGGGTGGGATGGTCACACTGGGGTGGGATGGTCACACTGGGGTGAGATGGGATGGTCACAGTGCAATGGTCACACTGGGGTGGGATGGTCACACTGGGGTGGGGACACTGTGACAGCACAGAACCATCAGTGAGATCCAACCCAGCCCCACAATCCCCCGATGGGACCCCCGGGGACCCCTCTGGGGTCAGAGGCAGCGCCCTGGCCGTGGGTCCAGGGACACAACGGGACAGCCCTGGGGACACCCCGGGGACCGAGGGACAGGAGCACAGCCGAGGGCGGGGACAGCTCAGGGGGTCCCACCCAGCCCCACACACCCTCAGAGTGGATGGGGAAGGGCTGGGGGCCACAGGACCTGCCCCACGGCACCCCAGTGTCCCCAGTGCCACCACCCCGAGCCGGAGGGGACCCCAAAGGGACCCCCAAACCGGCCGGGACCCCCGAAACCGGCCGGGACTCCCAAACCGCTCCCGGAGCCGGGTCTGACCCCACGGTCACCCCAAATCGGGCACGGGGGGCTCCCGGCTGCCACCAGGGCCCGGGAGGGAGGTGGGAGTTATCCCAAGGCCCGGCTGCGTGTGCGCCGGGAATTCCCACATCCCGCATTGCCAGGCTGAGAATTCCCAGATCCCACATTTTAGGCCGAGAATTCCCAGATCCCGAATTCCCGGACCAAAAATTCCCACATCCTGAATTCCCAGGCCGAGCATTCCCAGCCCGAGCATTCCCACATTCCTCATTCCCAGGCGGAGCATTCCCAGATATCGAATTCCCGGCCTGAAAATTCCCACATCCCGAATTCGCACATTCCTCATTCCCAGGCCAAGAATTCGCACATTCCTCATTCCCAGGCCAAGCATTCCCAGATCCCAAATTCCCGGCCCGAAAATTCCCGCATCCCGAATTCGCACATTCCTCGTTCCCAGGCCGAGAATTCCCAGCCCGAGAATTCCCACATTCCTCATTCCCAGGCCGAGCATTTCCAGATCCCGAATTCCCGGCCCGAAAATTTCCACATCCCAAATTCGCACATTCCTCATTCCCAGGTCGAGCATTCCCAGATCCCGAATTCCTGGCTCAAGAATTCCCGGCCCAAGAATTCCCACATTCCTCATTCCCAGCCTGAGAATTCCCAGCCCGTCCCCAGGGCCAGGGGGGTCCCACCCCACCGGAGACCCCAAACCGGGCCGGGCACCCCCTCCTCCCCTCCCTGGGGGTTCTGTAGGGAAGGATTTGGGTTCTCGGGCCCATTCCCGGGGGGTCCCGGGATGTTCAGGGAGACCCCAGAGGGGCCACGGGGATTGTTTTGGGGAGAAGCCCCGGCCAGGCCCTTGTGTCCCCTCCCTGCGACACCGCGGGCAGCGACAGCCACGGGCCGGGGGGGGACAGGGACAGCCTGGGGACAGGGGACACCCTGGGGATGGGGACAATCCGGGGACAGGGGACAATCCGGGAAGGGGACAGGGACATCCTGGAGACAGCGACAATCCAGGGGAAGGGGACAGGGACAATCCGGGAAGGGGACAATCCGGGGACAGGGATGCTCAGGGAGGGGACAGTCCGAGCAAGGGGATGGTCAGAGAAGGGGACATCCTGGGGACAGGGACATCCTGGGGACAGGGACAGCCCAGGGACAGGGACATCCTGGGGACAGGGACATCCCGGGGACGGGGACAGCCCGAGCACAGGGATGCTCAGCAAAGGGGACATTTTGGGGACGGGAATGCCAGAGAAGGGGACAGGATGGGGACAGGGATGCTGAGGGAGGGGACGTCCCGGACGAGGGGACATCCCGGGCAAGGGGATGCTCAGGGAAGGGGACATCCTGGGAAAGGGGACATCCCATAGAGGGGCCCCCTGCCCAGCCCAGGCCACAGCCACCCCAGGGCACATCCCGCACAGCCGCGTCCCCTTCTCCCGTCCCCTCATCCCCGGGTCCCCTCCAGGCGCCCCTCACCGCCCCCCCCCATCCCTCCCCACCCCCTGCCCGCCCCCCGGCCCCGCACTGCGCCAGCCCGACCCCGCACCGCGACCCCGCAGCCCCCGAGCCCCGCCAAGGTCAGCGACGGGGCCGAGACCCCTCCCCCGGGACCCCCGGGGACCCTGCGGGGAGGTGACCCAGCCCTGGGACCCCCGGGAAGGTGACCCAGCCCCGGGACCCCCGGGAAGGTGACCCAGCCCCGGGACCCCTGGAGGACCCTGGGGAAGGTGACCCAGCCCCGGGACCCCTGGAGGACCCTGGGGAAGGTGACCCAGCCCTGGGACCCCCGAGGACCCTGCGGGGAGGTGACCCAGCCCTGGGGGCTTGGTGGAACCCCCCTCTGGTATTTCCCCGGAGCCTCGGGGGGTGCTGAGCCCCCTCCCCTCTTTGCCGGGCCTCATCCCATCCCCATCCCCATCCCGGGGCCGCTGCGGCGCCTCGGGAGAGACAAAAGAGGCGGCGGCCGCTCCTCCCGCAGCGGCCCCGGGGATGCGGCGGCTCCAGGAGGCTCCGGGGGAAGGAAAAGGGGCCAGCGGGGACCCCCCGAGACCCCCCAGGCCGCAGGGGAGAGATGGGGAGGGGAGGGGAGGGAGGGATGGATGGATGGATGGATGGAGGGAGGAAAGGAGGGATGGAAGGAAGGATGGATGGAGGGATGGATGGAGGGATGGAGGAAAGGAGGGAAGGATGGAGGAAGGATGGATGGAGGGATGGATGGATGGATGGATGGATGGATGGATAGAAGGATGGAGGAAGGATGGATGGAGGGATGGAGGAAAGGATGGAAGGATGGATAGAAGGATGGAGGCCGCCCGTCAATCCCGGGTAACGGTACCGGGGGCGGGATGAGCCGCCCCCACCCAGGGCCGGTCCCGCATCCCAAGGTGAACGGGCGGGGGGTGTATTTGGGGGGGGTCAGGCCCGGTGTAAGGCCGGGACGGGGGGAAAAGGAGCAGCGCGACCCCCGCACAGCCATCCCACCCTCCCCCCCGGAGCCTCCCCCGCTCCGCTCTCACCGGCAGCCGGGCGGGGACAGCGAGTGGAAGGTGGAGAGCGAGAACATCTCGGCGCGATCCGCCATTTTCTCCGGCCGGGGCTGCGCCGGACTGCGGAGCTGCGGGAGAGCGGGGGGGGAGCGGGAGGAGCTGCGGGAGAGCGGGGGGGGAGCGGGAGGAGCTGCGGGAGAGCGGGGGGGGAGCGGCGGGAGGAGCCCGGGGATGGTGCGGGAGGGGGGACACCGGGGGAGAACGGGAGGAGCCCGGGGATGGGGATGGGGATGGGGAGAGGGGGAGAACAGGAGGAGCTGCGGGAGCGGCGGGAGGAGCCGCAGAAACACGGGGAGGGGGGACACGGGGGGAGCCGCAGGAGGAGCCGCGGGGATGATGCGGGAGGGGAGAGCGGGAGGAGCTGCGGGCACCGGGAGGAGCTGCGGGAACACGGTGGGGAGGGGGACACGGGGAGAGCGGGAGGAGCTGCGGGAACACGCGGGGGGAGCGGCGGGAGGGGAGCGGGAGGAGCCGGGGATGATGCGGGGGGAGCCCGGGGGGAAAACACGGGAGGAGCCCGGAGACACCGGGGCGGGGGACACGGAGGGGACAGGGGAGAACGGGGGGGACACGGGAGGGGTCTGGGCACCGGGGTGGGGGACACGGAGGGGACAGGGGAGAACGGGGGGGACACGAGAGGGGTCTGGGCACCGGGGTGGGGGACACGGAGGGGACAGGGGAGAACGGGGGGGACACGGGAGGGGTCTGGACACCGAGACAGGAGGAGCCGTGGGAACACGGGGGGGAAACACGGGAGGAGCTGCGGGAAAAGGGGGGAGAGGGGCAGGAGGAGCCGGGAGGGGCGGAGGGAGGAGAGAGGAGAGAGGGGAGAGGGGAGAGGGAGGGGAAAGGGAGAGGGAGGAGGGGTCTGGGGGCGGGCGGTGGGAGGGCTGGGGGGTTATGGGGCGGGGTGGGATGAGATCCATGGGATGGGATGGGATGGGATCCAGGGGATGGGACCAATGGGATGGGATGGGGTGAGGTGGGATCAATGGGATGGGACGGGATCCAGGGCATGGGGTCAGATCCATGGGATGGGATGGGTTAATGGAATGGGAAAGGATCCATGGGATGGGATGGGATGGGATGGGATGGGATGGGATGGGATGGGGTGAGGTGAGATGGGATCAATGGGATGGGACCAATGGGATGCGATGGGATAATGGAATGGGACAGGATCCATGGGAGAGAATCCATGGGATGGGATGGGATCCATGGGATGGGATCCATGGGATGGGATGGGATGGTCCTGGGGGGGGGGGGGGGGTCTGGGGGTGTGGGATGGGATTGGGGCAGTTCTGGGGATGGGGGGTGGGATAAGGAGGGAATGGGGAGGGGTCCTGGGGGAATCTCCAGAGGGGAGAGAAGGAGGGGGAGGGAAGGGAAGGGAAGGGAAGGGAAGGGAAGGGAAGGGAAGGGAAGGGAAGGGAAGGGAAGGGATGGGATCAGGGGTTTTGGGATGGGGTGGGATCAGGGGGGTCTATAGGGACAGGGGGTCTATAGGGACAGGGGGTCCATAGGACATGAGGGAATCTATAGTGGGGTCTGCGGGTTTTTAGGGTGGTCAGGGGGTCTGTAGGGCGGTCAGGGGTCTGTAGAGGGGCAGGGCAGTTTATAGGGTGCTCAGGGGCTCTATAGGGTGTTCAGGGGCTCTATAGGGTGTTCAGGGCTCTATAGGGGGATCAGGGGCTCTATAGGGTGTCCAGGGCTCTATAGGGTGTTCAGGGGCTCTATAGGGTGTTCAGGGCTCTATAGGGTGCTCAGGGGCTCTATAGGGTGTTCAGGGCTCTATAGGGTGTTCAGGGGCTCTATAGGGGGGTCAGGGCTCTATAGGGTGTCCAGGGCTCTATAGGGTGTTCATGGGCTCTATAGGGGGGTCAGGGGCTCCATAGGGTATTCAGGGGCTCTATAGGGTGTTCAGGGCTCTATAGGGTGTCCAGGGCTCTATAGGGTGTTCAGGGGCTCTATAGGGTGTTCAGGGCTCTATAGGGTGTCCAGGGCTCTATAGGGTGTTCAGGGGCTCTATAGGGTGCTCAGGGCTCTATAGGGGGGTCAGGGGCTCCATAGGGTATTCAGGGGCTCTATAGGGTGATCAGGGCTCTATAGGGTGCTCAGGGCTCTATAGGGTGTTCAGGGGCTCTATAGGGTGTCCAGGGCTCTATAGGGTGTTCAGGGCTCTATAGGGTGTCCAGGGCTCTATAGGGTGTTCAGGGCTCTATAGGGTGTTCAGGGGCTCTATAGGGCGTTCAGGGGCTCTATAGGGTGTCCAGGGCTCTATAGGGTGTTCAGGGCTCTATAGGGTGTTCAGGGGCTCTATAGGGCGTTCAGGGGCTCTATAGGGTGCTCAGGGGCTCTATAGGGTATTCAGGGCTCTATAGGGTGCTCAGGGCTCTATAGGGTGTCCAGGGCTCTATAGGGTGCTCAGGGCTCTATAGGGTGTCCAGGGCTCTATAGGGTGTCCAGGGCTCTATAGGGTGCTCAGGGCTCTATAGGGTGCTCAGGGGCTCTATAGGGTATTCAGGGGCTCTATAGGGTGTTCAGGGGCTCTATAGGGTATTCAGGGGCTCTATAGGGTGCTCAGGGCTCTATAGGGTGTCCAGGGCTCTATAGGGTATTCAGGGGCTCTATAGGGGGGTCAGGGGCTCTATAGGGTGTTCAGGGCTCTATAGGGGCGCTGTAGGGGCGGGGCCGAGCGGGCCCGGCAGGGAGCTGTCCGCGGTGCTGAAGGCGGCACGCGGGATGTATGGGGGGGGCAGAGGGTCTATAGGGGCTCGGGGGGTCTATAGGGGGGACAGGAGGCTCTATAGGGGATCTGGAGGGTCTACAGGGGGGTTAGAGACTCTATAGGGGATTGGGGGCTCTATAGAGGATCGGGAGGGTGTAAAGGGGATTGGGGGCCCCATAAGGGATCAGGAGTCTATAGGGGATCAGGGGCTCTATAAGGGATCGGGGGGCCTATAGGGCGGTCAGGGAGGATCTATGGGGGATCGGGGGCTCTACAGGGGGATAGGAGGCTCTATAGGGGATTTGGAGGGTCTATAGGGGGCTCAGGGATCTATAGGGGATCAGGGGTCTATAGGGGATCCCGGGGCTCTATAGGGGGGACAGAGGGTCTCTAGAGGATCGGGGGGTCTATACGGGGCACAGGGATCTATGGGGGATCGGGGGCCCATAGGGAGATCAGGGAGGGTCTATGGGCGATCGGGGGCTCTATATGGGATTGGGGGCTCTATAGGGGATGGGAGGGCCTATTGGGGGGTCAGGGGGTCTATAGGGGATGGGGGTCCTGTGGGACTCTATAGGGCCGCCGAGCGGAGCCGGGAGCCGCGCGGGGCCCGCGAGAGGAGCTGTCCCTGGTGCTGGACGGGGACAGGGATGGGGACAGGGACAGGACAGGACAGGACAGGACAGGGACAAGGACAGGACAGGGACAGGGACAGGACAGGGACAGGGACAGGACAGGGACAAGGACAGGACAGGACAGGGACAGGACAGGGACAGGGACGGGGACAGGGACAGGGACAGGGACAGGACAGGACAGGGACAGGACAGGGACAGGGACAGGGACAGGGACAGGGACAGGACAGGGACAGGGACAGGGACAGGGACAGGGACAGGGACAGGACAGGGACAGGACAGGGACAGGACAGGGACAGGGACAGGGACAAGGACAGGACAGGGACAGGGACCGGCGCTGGTGGCCCAAGCGGGGAGGGGACACCAGGGAGGGGCCCAGATTGGGGGGTGGGCAGTGGGACCCCCACACTGCCACCCGCGGGATGTGGGGTCCCCCAGCGTCCCCAGTTCCCTCAGTGCCACCCCCTGTGTGTCCCCAACTCCCTCAGTGTCCCCCATGTCCCCAACTCCCTCAGTGTCCTTCTGTGTCCCCAATTCCCATCCATCCATCCATCCATTCATCCACCCCAACATTCCCAGTTTTCACCCAAACATTCTCGTCTCCAGCCATCCCAACATTCCCATTCCCAGTTTTTACTCCGACATTCCCAGTTCCATCCCATCCCAACATTCCCATCCATCCATCCATCCATCCATCCATCCATCCATCCATCCCAACATCCCCATTCCCATTTTTCACTCCAACATCCCCATCCACCCCAACATTCCCAGTTTTCACCCAGACATTCCCATCCCCATCCATCCCAACATTCCCATTCCCAGTTTTTACCCTGACATTCCCAGTTCCATCCCATCCCAACATTCCCAGTTTCCATCCCAACATTCCCATTCCCATTCCCATCCATTCCAACATTCCCACTTTTCACCCAAACATTCCCATTCCCATTCCCATTCCCATCCATCCATCCATCCATCCATCCATCCATCCATCCATCCCAACATTCCCAGTTTCCAACCCAACATTCCCATTCCCATCCATCCCAACATTCCGAGTTTTCACCCAAACATTCCCATCCATCCATCCATCCATCCATCCATCCATCCATCCATCCATCCCAATATTCCCAGTTTCCATCCCAACATTCCCAGTTTCCATCCCAACATTCCCATTCCCACCTCGGTTTCTTCGGGGTTTTGGGGTTGGACACCAGCCCACGGCCCTGCCCCAGTTGAGATTTGGGGTTCCAGGATTTTCCCCACCCCAGGGGTGTTTGACCCCCCATTCCATGGTGAAAACATTCCCAAAAAAACCTGAGCAGGATCTTCCCAAACCCAAATTTGGGATCCAAATTCCCAAACTCCCACTGGGAATTGTGGCTTTAAAGGGATTTTAATGGATTTCCAGGGACAGACTGGGACCGATGTTCCTTGGGGATCTCACTCCTGATGTTCCGGGATTCCTTTGGCCCCTTCCAAGGTCTGACCCCCATTTTCCATGGAGAAATTCCCAAATATCCAATCCAAATCCCCAAATATCCAATCCAAACCTCCATGGGCAGCTTCTTCCAAGGCCTGACCCCACTTTCCATGGAAAAATTCCCAAATATCCGATCCAAACCTCCCCTGTCTGGGCTGAGGCCGTTCCCTCTTTTCCCAGGGCTCATTCCCTGGATAACCGGGATGTGCTGGGAATTCTCATGGGGGTGTGAGCACACAATTCCCAAATTCTCCAGCCTGGGAGAGAATCCCAAGGGCACCGAGCCCCGGCTGTGCCCGACGCCCCCCAGAGCCCCGAGTGCCACCTCCAGGAATTCCCTGGACACCTCCAGGGATGGGGATTCCAAACCTCCTGCCCAGGCCTGACCCCCCTTTCCGTGGGGAAATGATCCCAAATGTCCCTGCCCAGCCCGGGGGGCCCTTCTGGCATTCCATGGGCCAGGATCCCACAATTCCCCAGTCCTGGGATGGGTTGGGTTGGGAGGAGCTCAAAGCCCATCCCGAAGATCCCCCAGGATCCAGGAGATCCCACGGGATCGCAGCACAGGGGGTTTTCCAAGCGTTTTCCATTCCCAGGATCTGCCAATTCCACCCTGGGCCCATCCCAAACCTTCAGCTCCAGAGGATCCACCCGGAGCCACAAAGGCTCAGGAAAAACGGGAGAAATTCCCACTGGGACCATCCA
Source organism: Zosterops lateralis (assembly GCF_965231275.1). Taxonomy (NCBI): domain Eukaryota; kingdom Metazoa; phylum Chordata; class Aves; order Passeriformes; family Zosteropidae; genus Zosterops; species Zosterops lateralis. The sequence continues at coordinate 73,634,837 of NC_139765.1, forward strand.
GCCCGAGGAAAATTCATCCCTGAAATCCTCCCTGCCTTCCTCATTCCCGGTTTTCCCTCATCCCTCTCCCTCCCAGCTCAGCCCTTCCCATGGGGTCTCCTCGTTCCCAAATCCAGGAATTTTTGGGATTTCCCCTCATCCTCATTTTCCAACCTCCCAAAATTCCCACCCAAAATTCCCACCCAAAATTCCCACCCAAAATTTCCACCCAAAATTCCCACCTGGCTCCTGGAAGCAGCAGCAGCAGGTGGAAATTCCACAAAAAAAAAAAAAAAAAAAAAAAAAATTAAAATAAAGGATTTTCTCCTTTTTTTCCCCTTTTGAGGCAGGAAAAGCCCAAAGCAGGAAAATCCTCGGATCTGTGTGTGAGTGAGCCCAGCCCAATCCCAATTTCCCAAAAAGGCAAATCCCATGGGAATGAGGGAGGCCCGGAGCTGTCCCGGGTGCTTCCAGAAGATTCCCGAGTTCCTGAGAATCCCGGGATGAGCCAGAGCCCAGAGCCCATCCCGAAAATTCCCCGGGAGCCTCCTTTGCTCCAGGCTGATCAAAACCCTTCCCAAATCCCCCGGGAGTTTTCCAGCCCTTTCTCAAATCCCTCCAGAGTTTTCCAGCTCACTCCCAAATCCCTCCAGAATTTCCCAGCCCCTTCCCAGCTCTCTCCAAAATTTTCCAGTCCCTTCCCAAATCCCCCAGGAATTTTCCAGCCCCTCCCCAAATTCCTCAGGAATTTTCCAGGCTCTTCCCAAATCCCTCTGGAGTTTCCCAAATCCCCCAGGAGTTTTCCAGCCCTTTCCCAAATCCCTCCAGGAGTTTTCCAGCCCTTTCCCAAATCCCGCAGGAATTTCCCAGCCCTTTCCCAAATCCCTCCAGAATTTTCCAGCCCCATCCTAAATCCCTCTGGAGTTTCCCAGCCCATTCCCAGCCCCCCCAAGGATTTTCCAGCCCTTTCCCAGCTCTCTCCAAAATTTCCCAGCCCCTCCCCAAATTCCTCAGGAATTTTCCTGCCCATTCCCAAATCCCCCAGTTTTCCAGCCCCTTCCCAAATCCCGCAGGAATTTTCCAGCCCTTTCCCAGCTCCTCCAGGATTCCTCCTGGGGCCCCACCAAGGCCACCAGAAATGGAGAATTCTTCTGAAAATTCGGGAAAACCGGGAAAGGTTCAGAATCCCCATCCCCAGAGGGATTCCCACCCCCGGGGAGGTGACACTTGGGGACACAGGGGTGACACTTGGGGACACGGGGGTGGCCTTGACCCTCTTGGATTCCAGGGGATTTTCCAGCCTCGATTCCCCCGCAGCTGGCAGAGATGCCACCACCCCCCTTGTCACCTATCTGTCACCTCCCGCAGCTGGCAGAGATGCCACCACCCCCCTTGTCACTCATCTGTCCCCTCCTGCCCCTCCTGCAGCTGGCAGAGATGCCACCACCCCCCTTGTCCCCCATCTGTCCCCTCCCACAGCTGGCAGAGATGCCATCACCCCCCTTGTCCCCCATCTGTCCCCTCCCACAGCTGGCAGAGATGCCACCACCCCCCTTGTCCCCCATCTGTCCCCTCCCACAGCTGGCAGAGATGCCACCACCCCCCTTGTCACCCATCTGTCCCCTCCTGCAGCTGGCAGAGATGCCACCACCCCCCTTGTCCCCCATCTGTCACCTCCCCAGACTCCATAATCCGGGCTCGGGGCTGGGCGTCGCTGTCACCCCCCACCCCGAGCCCCCCCAGGATGTCACCACCCACTGGAGGTGACACGGGGAGGTGACACGGGTGGCCCTGAGGCCGTGGGAACAGACAGAGCCGGACACGGGGTGGGCACAGAGTTTATTGGGGACGGAGGGGACATGGTGGCATTGGAGGGGACAAGGTGGCCATGGATGAGGACAGGGTGGCACTGGGAAGGGACAGGATGGCCCTAGAGGGGACACAGTGGCACTGGGATGGGACACGGTGGCCCTGGGGACAGTGTGGGGTTTCTGTGGGGAGCTTTAGGGCACAAGGTGTTTATAGGGTGGGCACAGGATGTTTATGGGGTGGACACAGAGTATTTATGGGGTGGGTACAGGGTGTTTATGGGGTGGGCACAGGTTGTCCATAGGGTCACAGGTGTTTATAGGGTGGGCACAGAGTATTTATGGGGTGGGTATAGATTGTTTATGAGGTGGGCACAGGGTATCCATAGGGACACAGAATGTTTATGGGGTGGCACAGGATGTTTATGGGGCCATACAAGGCACAGGATGTCCATAGGGGCAAAGAGTGTTTATGGAGTGGACACAGGCTGTTTATGGGGTGGACACAGGCTGTTTATGGGGTGGGCACAGGGTGTTTATGGGGTGGGCACAGGAAGTTTGTGGGGCAGCACAAGGCACAGGCTGTCCATGGAGGCACAAGGTGTTTATGGGGTGGCACAGGATGTTTATGGGGTGGGCACAGGGTGTTTATGGGGTGGGCAGAGGATGTTTATGGGGCAGCACAAGGCACAGGCTGTCCATAGGGTCACAGAGTGTTTATGGGATGGACACAGGATGTTTATGGGGCCACACAAGGCCCAGGCCATCCTTTAGCCAGACACACCCACCCCACCCCATCCCCTCACCCCTGCTGTCCCTCCCCATCCAGGAGCTGCCCCTGGTGACTGTCCCCACTGTCCCCAGTGTCCCCCTGTGCCAGCAGCAGGTCCAGGTAGGCCCCAGAGATGAGATCCTGTTCCCCGATCCCAAATTCCCCCAGCAGCTCCAGCGCCACGCGCCGCCCGTCCTGCTCGCTCTGCTCCGGCCTCAGCACCACCTGCCACCGCCCGGGGGACACCAGGGTCACCCAGGGGACACCCAGAGGTGCCACCACCCCCCTGGCAGTGTCCCCAGCCGTGTCCCCTCACCTCCAGCTCCAGGAAGTCCCCGAGTCCCTGCACTCGGTCCAGGTGTACCCGAGTCTGCCCCAGCAGGAGCAGCAGCCGCTCCTTGGTCACCGTGCCCAGGACACCCAGGGACTGGGACAGCACTGACTGCGGGGACAGAGGGGACAGGGGTGACATAGGGGACACACAGGGGACACAGGGGACACACAGAGCCCAGGACACCCAGGGACTGGGACAGCACTGCCTGGGGACAGAGGGGACAGGGGTGACACAGGGGACACACAGAGCCCAGGACACCCAGGGACTGGGACAGCACTGACTGCGGGGACAGAGGGGACACGGGGTGACACAGGGGACACGGGGTGACACAGGGGACACACAGAGGACACAGGGGACACACAGTGCCCAGGACACCCAGGGATTGGGACAGCACTGCCTGGGGGGACAGAGAGGGGACAGGGGTGACACAGGGGACACACAGTGCCCAGGACACCCAGGGACTGGGACAGCACTGACTGCGGGGACAGAGGGGACATGGGGGTGACACAGGGGTGACAGAGTGCCCAGGACGCCCAGGGATTGGGACAGCACTGACTGGGGTGACAGAGAGGGGACAGGGGTGACAGGGATGGCACAGGACACCCCACACCCCCAGGACACCCCAGAGCCCCCAGGACACCCCCAGGACACCCCAGAGCCCCCAGGACACCCCCAGGTCACCCCCAGGTCACCCCAGAGCCCCCAGGTCACCCCCAGGTCACCCCCAGGACACCCCCAGCCCGGTCCCCGCTCACCTGCAGCCCCTCGGGGTCGGCCGTGGGGGTGATGCTGAACTGGGACAGTTTGGGGCCGGCGCTGTCGGGGCGCTCGTAGAAAATCAGCTGCCCCCGGCCCTCCTGGGGACAGGTGGGGACAGGTGAGCACAGGGACAGGTGGGGACAGGGACAGGTGGGGACAGGGACAGGTGAGCACAGGGACAGGTGGGGACAGGCACAGGTGGGGACAGGCACAGGTGGAGACAGGGACAGGTGGGGACAGGGACGCCCCCTTCAGCCACCCCTCACCTGCATCCTCCGCAGCTTCAGCCGTCCCCTCGGCACTCGGAAGAACGTGTCGGTCTGGAGGAGCACCTGTCCTATGCCGGGACACACCTGGGGCAGCTCCTGCCCCTCACCCGTGCCCTGCCCCGCCCCAGGACACACCTGGCCGGGTTCCTGCCCTGCCCCAGGACACACCTGGCCCGCCCCATGCCCTGTCCCGGAGCAAACCTCGTGTTCCCCCCTCAGCCTCAGGGCCACCCTCAGCGCCTCCTCCCGCGCCCTCAGCCGAGCCTTCACCTCCACGTTCCTCCTCATCCCGCCGAGTGCTCCCATTGGCCGCGGGGCGCGCGCCACCTCCCCGATCCTCTTTCCCATTGGTTAGGTGAACTATCGATCAGCGAGGCGTGATTGTTATTGGTTAGAACCAGCCTGAGCCCGCCCCGCCCTGGCCGAGCGGGGACAGGGCGGGGGCGACCATGGCGGCGGCGGCGGGGGGCCGGGGAGGCGGCGGCGAGGAGGGCGATGTCCCCGCCGCCACCCGCCTGCAGGCCTACGCCTGGTGCCGAGAGTTCCTGGCGGGGTCCTGGAAGCTGGTCAGTCCGGAGGAGTTCGGGATCTGGCCGGTCAGGTAGGAAGCGGAACCAGGGGAGAGGAGCGCACACCCCCCCCCCCTGTCCGCGGTGGTCTCGTCCTGGGTTACGGGTGGGGACGGCTGTGCCTGGGGCGGTGGCATTGTCACCTCCCTGGGGCCTGTCCCTCTCCCTGGGTCCTGTCCCCCTCCCTGGGTCACTGTCCCCCTCCTTGTATCCCGGGGCGGTGTCATTGTCACCTCCCTGGGTCCTGTCCCCCTTCCTGGGTCCCTGTCCCCCTCCCTGGGTCCTGTCCCCCTCCCTGGGTCCCTGTCCCCCTCCCAGTGTCACTGTCCCCCTCCCAGTGTCACTGTCCCCCTCCCTGTGCCTGGGGTGGTGTCATTGTCACCTTCCCTGGGTCCTGTCCCCCTCACTGGGTCCTGTCCCCTTCCCTGGGGCACTGTCCCCGTCTCAGTGACCACGGCTGTGCCTGGGGTGGTGTCATTGTCACCTTCCGTGGGTCACTGTCCCCTTCCCTGTGTCACTGTCCCCTCCTTGTGTCCCTCCCAGTGTCCCCAGTTGCCCCTCGGACTGGTGTCCCTGTCCTCCACCCAGTGTCACTGTCCCCTTCCCTGTGTCACTGTCCCCTTCCCTGTATTCTTGTCCCGCTGTGTCACTGTCCCCCTCCCAGTGTCACTGTCCCCCTCCCGGTGTTCCTGTTCCCCTCCCTGTGTCACTGTCCCCAGCCCCGTGTCACTGTCCCCCTCTCGGTGTCCCTCCCAGTGCCCCCAGTTGACCCCCAGATCGGTGTCCCTGTCCCCCGGTGTCCCTGTCCCCATCCCGGTGTCCCCGTTGTCCCCGGATCAATGTCCCAGCTGCCCTCCCTGACCCTTGTCCCCATCCCTGTCCCGGTGTCTCTGATTGCCCCACCCCGATCCAGTGTCCCTTACCCCAGTGTCCCTGTCCCCAGTGTCCCTGTCCAGTGTCCTAGTCCAGTGTCCCAGTGTCCCCCAGTGTCCCTGTCCCCAGTGTCCCTGTTCAGTGTCCCCCAGTGTCCCCAGGTCCATGTCCCAGTGTCCCCGCCCAGCTGTCCCCCAGACCAGTGTCCCTGTCCAGTGTCCCAGTGTCCCCAGTGTCCCTGTCCAGTGTCCCAGTGTCCCCGCCCAGCTGCCCCCCAGACCAATGTCCCTGTCCCCCACAGTGTCCCTGTCCAGTGTCCCAGTGTCCCTCAGTGTCCCTGTTCCTGTCCAGTGTCCCTGTCCCCCAGTGTCCCCCAGTGTCCCCAGGTCCCTCTCCCAGTGTCCCCAGTCTCCCCCCAGGCCGGTGTCCCTGTCCCAGTGTCCCCCATCCGCTGTCCCCGGTGTCCCTGTCACCTGCCCTGTGCCCTGGCACATCCCGAGCGGGGCTGTCACTGTCCCCACAATGTCCCCACAATGTCCCCACGGTGTCCCCTGGTACCCTTTGACCTCCCAAAATCCCTCAGCAGGGTTTCAGTAACCTCCTGTACAGTGAAGACTGGGCGGGTGGGTCCCTGTCCCCCGATGTCCCTCGGTGTCCCCCGGTGTCCCCCGGTGCCCTCTGACCCCCCGTTCCCGCAGTGGGGGTCTCAGTAACCTGCTGTACAAGTGCGCGCTGCCCGAGCACATCCCGAGCGTGGGGGACGAGCCCCGGCAGGTGCTGCTGCGCGTCTATGGGGCCATCCTGCAGGTGAGGGGGCACCCCAAATCCCTGGGCACCCCGAGGGAACCCCAAAGGAACCCCCCAAGACCCCAAACCCCAAGGGAACCCCATGGGAAGCCCCCAGGTTTAGGGATTTTTGGGTTTTCTCCCACTGGGTTTGGGGGTTTCGGGGCCATCCTGCAGGTGAGGGGACATCCCAAACCCCAAATCCATTGAGGGGGGGCCCAGGGGAACCCCCGAGACCCCAAACCCCATGGGAAGCCCCCAGGTTTAGGGATTTTTGGGTTTTCTCCCACTGGGTTTGGGGGTTTCAGGGCCATCCTGCAGGTGAGGGGACACCCCAAACCCATGGGAACCTCTGAGACCCCAAACCCCATGGGAAGCCCCCAGGTTTAGGGATTTTCAGGTTTTCTCCCACTGGGTTTGGGGGTTTTGGAGCCATCCTGCAGGTGAGGGGACACCCCAAACCCATAAGGGACAACCCCAAGACCTCAAACCCCAAGGGAACCCCCCAGGTTTAGGGATTTTCAGGTTTTCTCCCACTGGGTTTGGGGGTTTCAGGGCCATCCTGCAGGTGAGGGGACACCCCAAACCCATAATGGACAACCCCAAGGGAATCTCCGAGACCCCAAACCCCAAGGGAACCCCATGGGACCCCCCAGGGTTTAGGGATTTTCAGGTTTTCTCCCACTGGGTTTGGGGGTTTCGGGGCCATCCTGCAGGTGAGGGGACACCCCAAACCCCAAATCCATTGAGGGGGGGCCCAGGGGAACCCCCGAGACCCCAAACCCCATGGGAAGCCCCCAGGTTTAGGGATTTTCAGGTTTTCTCCCACTGGGTTTGGGGGTTTCGGGGCCATCCTGCAGGTGAGGGGACACCCCAAACACATAAGGGACAACCCCAAGGGAAGCCCCAAGACCTCAAACCCCATGGGAACCCCAGGGGAATCCCTGGGATTAGGGATTTTTGGGTTTTCTCCCATTGGGTTTGAGGGTTCCGGGGCCATCCTGCAGGTGAGGGGACAGTGACACCCCAAGAGAACCCCCTGAGACCCCAAAGCCTGAGGAACCCCCCGGGTTTAGGGATTTTTGGGTTTCCTCCCTCTGGGGCGGGGGGTCCTGGGTTTGGGGTCCTGGGTTTGGGGGTGCCTCTGTTGGGGTCTTGGTTTTGGGGGGTGCCGGGTTGGGGGCCCATTTTGGGGGCTCCTATTTGGGGTCGTGTTTTTAGGGCCCCTATTTATGGACCCATTTTTTGGGTCCCATTTTTTGGGTCCCGTTTTTGGAGGTCCCTATTTGTAATCCCATTTCTGTGGTCCCATTTTCGGGGTCCCTATTTATGGTCTCTATTTGTGGTGCCGTTTTGGGGGGTCTCATTTTGTGGTCTCTGTTTGTGATTCCATTTTTTGGTGATCCCGTTTCTGTTGTCCCGTTTTGGGTGTCCTGTTTTTGTGGTCCTGTTTTTGGGGTCCCTATTTGTGATCCCTATTTATGGTCCCGTTTTTGGGGTCCCATTTTTGGGATCTTTATTTATGGTCTCGTTTTTGGGGTCCCTATTTATGATGTCCCTGTTTGATGTCCCCTCTCTGGTGCCCCGTTTTTGGGATCCGTTTTTGGGGTCCCATTTCAATGTCCCCTATCTGACATCCCATTTTCGGGCTCCTATTTTTAAGGTCTCCTTTTTGGGGTCCCCTTTTTGGGGTTCCTATTTTCAGTCCTGTTTTTGTGGTCTCCCATTTTTGTAATCGTGTTTTTGGGGTCCCGTTTTGGGTGTCAGGTTTTTAGGATCCCTATTTCTAGTCCCATTTTTGTTGTCCCTATTTATGATGTTCCCTATCTGGTGCCCCATTTTTGGGATCCTGTTTTTAGGGTCTCCTTTTTGGGCTCCCTTTTTTGGGGTTCCTATTTTCAGTCCTGTTTTTGGGGTCCTGTTTTTGGGGTCCCTATTTATGATGTCCCTGTTTGACGTCCCCTCTCTGTGCCCCATTTTGGGGTCCCTATTTATGATGTCCCCTATCTGGTGCCCCCTTTTTTGGGGTCCCTGTTTATGATGTCCCCTCTCTGTGCCCCGTTTTTTGGGTCCTGTTTTTGATGTCCCTATTTATGATGTCCCCTATCTGGCATCCCATTTTCGGGGTCCCGTTTTTTGGATCTCTATTTATGGTCCCGTTTTCGGGGTCCCGTTTTTGGGATCCCTATTTCTGGTCCTATTTTTGGTGTCTCTATTTTGATGTCCCCTATCTATGCCCCGTTTTTGGGATCAGTTTTTGGGGTCCTATTTATGATGTCCCCTCTCTGTGCCCCGTTTTTGGGGTCCTGTTTTTGGTGTCCCTATTTATGATGTCCCATTTTGATGTCCCCTGACTGTGGCCCGTTTTGGGGTCCCCCCTGTTTTAGGGCGTGGACTCCCTGGTGCTGGAGAGTGTGATGTTTGCCATCCTGGCCGAGCGCGCGCTGGGCCCGCGCCTCTTCGGGGTCTTCCCACAGGGCCGCCTGGAGCAGTACATCCCGGTATGGCTGGGGGCCCCCAAACCTCCCCGGGCACCCCAAAATCCCCTGAGCCCCCCCCGACAGCCCCAAACCTTCCTGAGCTCCCCCGGACACCCCTAAACCTCCCCGGGCACCCCAAAATCCCCTGAGCCCCCCCCTGACAGCCCCAAAATCCCCTGAGACACTCCTGACAGCCCCAAACCTTCCTGAGCCCCCCTAGACATCCCTAAACCGGCCTGGACACCCCTGAGCCCCCCCTGGACACCCCAAAACCCCCTGTCCCCCCCCGTGACCCCCCTAAATCCCCCCTGGACACCCCCAAACCCTCCCTGACCCTCCTGGCCACCCCAAAATCCTCCCCTGGACACCCCAAAATCCCCCCTGTCCCCCCAGAGCCATCGGCTGCTCATGGAGGAGCTGCAGGACCCCGCGGTGTGACACCCCAAAACCTTCTGTGACCCCCCTGGCCACCCCAAACCCTCCCTGACCCTCCTGCACACCCAAAAATCCCCCTGTAACACCCTAAATCCCCCTGTGACACCCTAAATCCCCCTGTGGCACCCCAAATCCCCCCAGAGCCATCGGCTGCGCACGGAGGAGCTGCGGGACCCTGCGGTGTGACACCCCAAACCCTCCCTGACCCCCCTGGACACCCCAAAAAAGCCCTGTACCCCCTCTGTGACCCCCCCTAAACCCCCCCTGGACACCCCAAAACCCCCTGTGACACCCCCAAAGCCCCCCAGACACCCCAAAAATCCCCGGTGTCCCCCCAGAGCCGGCGGCTGCGCACGGAGGAGCTGCGGGAGCCCGCGGTGTCGGCCGAGATCGCGGCCAAGCTGTCGCGGTTCCACGGGATGGAGATGCCCTTCAACAAGGAGCCCAAGTGGCTCTTCGGGACCATGGAGTGGTGAGGGGACCCCAAATCCCATTGGGAATGGGGTGTGGGGGCCTGAAATCCCATTGGGACCATGGAGTGGTGAGGGACCCCAAATCCCATTGGGAATGGGGTGGGGGGTCTGAAATCCCATTGGGACCATGGAGTGGTGAGGGGACCCCAAATCCCATTGGGAATGGGGTGGGGGGCCTGAAATCCCATTGGGACCATGGAGTGGTGAGGGGACCCCAAATCCCATTGGGAACAGAGAGTGGGGACACAAATCCCATTGGGAACAGGGAGTGGTGAGGGGACCCCAAATCCCATTGGGAACAGGGGGTGGGAGCTCCAAAATCCCATTAGGACCATGGAGTGGTGAGGGACCCCAAATCCCATTGGGAACAGGGTGTGGGAGACCTCAAGTCCTACTGGGAACAGGGTGTGGTGAGGGACACCAAATCCTACTGGGAACAGGGTGTGGGAGACCCCAAATCCTACTGAGAATGGGGAATGGAGGCTCCAAAATTCCATTGGGAACAGGGAATGGTGAAGGAGAACCCAAATATCATTGGGAATGGGGTGTGGGGGGCCTGAAATCCCATTGGGAACAGAGTAGGGACACAAATCCCATTGGGAGCAGGGAGTGGTGAGGGGACACAAATCCTACTGGGAATAGGAAATGGGGGGCCCAAAATCCCACTGGTTCAGGTACCTGCAGCGGATCTCTGAGCTGTCCCCACAGTGTCCCCTCACTGTCCCCATGTCCCCATGGTGTCCCCAGGTACCTGGAGCAGATCTCAGAGCTGTCCCCACACTGTCCCCAATGTCCCCATGGTGTCCCCAGGTACCTGGAGCAGATCTCTGACCTGACGTTCCCGGACCAGCCCCGCCTGGAGCAGCTGCAGCAGCTCCGGAGTTACAACCTGGAGCAGGAGATGAGGAGCCTCAGGTCACTGTCCCCCCTGTCCCCTGCTGTCCCCTGCTGTCCCCCCCTGTCCCCCCTGTCCCCTGCTGTCCCCTCCTGGGCGGGGCTCCGGGGGTGGCCCTGTGTCCCCTCTGTCCCTGTGTCCTTGTGTCACTCTATATTTGTGTCCCCAATGTCCCCTGTGTCCCTATTCCCATGTCCCTGTGTCCCCTGTGTCACTCTGTTCATGGTGTCCCTGTGTCACTTTATCTTTGTGTCCCCTGTGTCACTCTGTCCCTGTGTCCCCGATGTCCCTGTGTCACTGTGTCCCTATGTCCCTGTGTCCCTGTGTCACTCTGTCCCTGTGTCCCCAATGTCCCCTGTGTCACTGTCCCTGTGTCACTTTATTCCTGTGTCCTTGTGTCACTTGTGTCACTCTATACTTGTGTCCCCAATGTCCCCTGTGTCACCATTCCCGTGTCCCCAATGTCCACTGTGTCATTCGGTCTCTATGTCCCTTGTGTCACTCTGTCCCTATGTCCCTGTGTCACTTCATTCCCATGTCCTTGTGTCACTTGTGTCACTCTATACCTGTGTCCCCAGTGTCCCCTGTGTCACTCTGTGCCTGTGTCACTGTTCCCATGTCCCCAGTGTCCCCTGTGTCACTATTCCTGTGTCCCCTGTATCTGTGTCACCTCCATGTCCTGGTGTCACCCATGCCTTTGGTTCTCTGTGTCCCCAGTGTCCCTGTGTCCCATGTCCCTGGGCTGTCCCAAGGCTGTCCCCATGTCCCCAAGCTGTCCCCAAGCTGTCCCCTGTCTGTCCCCAGGGCCCTGCTGGAGTCCACGCCATCCCCGGTGGTTTTCTGTCACAACGACGTGCAGGAGGGTGAGTGACACTTGTCCCCTGTCCCCATGTCCCCATGTCCCCCAGAGCCCCCCAAAAAAACCCCAAAAAATCCCAAAAACCCCCTGGATCCCACAAACCCCCTGTCCCCACATTGTCCCCACATTGTCCCCACTGTCCCCATGCTGTCCCTGCTGTCCCCACATTGTCCCCACACTGTCCCCACTGTCCCCGTGCTGTCCCTGCTGTCCCCACATTGTCCCCACACTGTCCCCACTGTCCCCGTGCTGTCCCTGCTGTCCCCACACTGTCCCCACACTGTCCCCACTGTCCCCACCCCAGTTTAAGGACCCTGAAATCTCCCCAGGACCCCCCAAATCCCCCTGGGACCCCCTAAACCCCCCCAGGGTCCTCCAGGACCCCCCAAACCCTCCCAAAATCCCCCCCAGGGACCCCCCAAACTCTCCCAGGGGCACCCCAAATCCCCCAGGAACCCCCCAACCCCCCCCAGGGTCCTCCAGGACCCCCCAAACCCCCCCAAAATCCCCCCAGGGAACATCCTGCTCCTGGCGGGGCGCGAGGGCTCCTCAGACCAGCTGATGCTCATCGACTTCGAGTACAGCAGCTACAACTACAGGTGGGGGATTGGGGGGTTTGGGGGCTCCCTGGAGGATTTGGGGGTCTCTGGGGGAATTTGGGTGAAGTTTGGGGGGTCCCTGGGGGGGTTGGGGGAGGTTTGGAGGGGTCCCCAGGTGAATTTGGGGGAGGTTTGGGTGGTCCCTGGGGGGATTTGGGGAGTCCCCAGGGGAATTTGAGGGAGGTTGGGGGGTCCCAAGGGGTGTATGGGGAGTCCTTAGGGGGGTTTGGGGGGTCCCTGGGGGTATTTGGGGGAGATTGGGGAGTCCCAGGGAGGTTTGGGGGGTCCTGGGGGTGTTGGGAGAGGTTGGGGGGTCCCTGTGGGGATCTGAGGGGTCCCCAGGGAAGTTTGGGGGGTTTCTGGGGGAATTAGGGGGGTTCCTGGGGGTGTTGGGGGAGGTTTGGGGGTCCCTGGGAGAGTTGGGGGATCTTTGGGGGTGTTTGGGGAGGTTTAGGGGGTGTTTGAGGGGTCCCTGGGGGATTTGGAGGGTCCCTGGGGGTCCCTCCTGCCCCTCACATTCATTAATCTCAAGGGGATTTGGGGGGCTTTAATTCCTTCTCCATGATCCCAGTGGGATTTGGGGTTTTTTGGGGTTTTTTGGGGGGTTTTTTTGGGTTTTTTGGGGTTTTACCCCCTCTCCCAGCTGATTTTCCCCCATTTCCCAGGGGGTTTGACGTGGGCAATCACTTCTGTGAGTGGGTTTACAGTTACACCCACAGCTCCTGGCCCTTCTTCCAGGCCCGCCCCGAGCACTACCCCAGCCGGGAGCAGCAGGTGGGGGGTCCTGGGGGTCTTTTGGGGGTCCTGGGGGTCTTTTGGGGGTCCTGGGGGTCTTTTGGGGGGCCTGGGGGGGTCCCTTGGGGGGCTGAAGGGTTTTTTTGGGGCTGGGGGTGGGTTTATTTGGCTCAGGGAGGGTCCCTTGATGGGCTGGGGGGTCCTTTGGGGGATCTTTTGGGGTCCTGAGGGGATCCTGGGGGTCTTTTGGGGGTCCTGGGGGTCTTTTGGGAGTCTTTTGGGGGGCTGAAGGGGTCCCTGGGGGACTGAGGGGGTATTTATGGGGTTTGGAGGGGGGTTTGGGGTCTGGGGATGGGTTTATTGGGCTTGGGGAGGGTCCCTTGAGGAGCTGGGGGGTCCCTTGGGGGGGTCCTTTGGGGGGCTGAGGGGGTTTTTTGGGGTTGGGGGGTCCCTTGGGGGTCTTTTGGGGGAGCTGGGGGGTCCCTGGGGGGGCTGGGGGGTCTTTAGGGGAGTTGGGGGGGTTTTGGGGGGATTTTTTCGGGGACTGAGAGGGTTTTTGGGGTCTGGGGGGTGGGTTTATTTGGCTCAGGGAGGGTCCCTTGAGGAGCTGGGGGGTTCCTTGGGGGATTCTTTGGGGTCCTGGGGGGGGCTGGGGGTCTTTTGGGGTCCTGGGGGTTTCTTGGGGGAGCTGGGGGGTCTTTTTGGGGTTCATTTGGCTCAGGGAGGGTCTCTGTGGGGTCCTTGGGGACTGGGGAGTGATTTGGGGGATTCTTTGGGGAGCTGAGGGGGTTTTTTGGGGTTGGGTTTGTTGGGTTTTTTTTGGGGGGGGTCTCTTGGGGGGCTTTGAGGCTGGGGGTGGGTTTATTTGGCTTGGGGAGGGTCCCTTTGGGGATTCTTTGGGGGTCCTTGGGGGGCTGGGGGTGATCTGGGGGGGGACTTTGACCCTAAAATTTGGGGGGTTTGGATGGTCTCAAATTAGGGTTCATTGGGCTCGGGGTGGGGGCGGTTCTTTGGGTCCAGGATATTTTTTAGGGCTGGGGGTGGGTTCACTGAGGTCTGGGGATGTTTTATGGGGGTCCAGGAAGGTTTTTGGGGGTCTGAGGGGGGTGTCCCATCCCTTTTCATCCGGCATTACCTGCCCGAGGGCTCAGGGGGTCCCTTGGCTCCAGGGGAGTTTTGGGGGGGGGGATTTTGGGGCCGGGGTGGGTTCATTGAGGTCCAGGGTGGTTTTTGGGGTCCAGGGGGGTATTTTGGGACCCCAATCCCAGCCCTTTTCCCCCCCACCTCCATTTCATCCGGCACTACCTGCCCCAGGGCTGGGGGGGATTTTTGGGGCCGGGATGGGTTCATTGGGGTCTGGGGGTGTGGTTTTTGGGGGGTTTTTGGGGTGTCCCATCCCTTTTTCTCCCCCCCAGCTCCATTTCATCCGGCATTACCTGGCCGGGGGCTCGGAGGGGCCTCGTCCCCCCCAGGAGCAGCAGCAGCTGGAGGAAGAAATGCTGAGAGAGATCGACCGGTACGGGGGGCTGGGGGGATCTGGGGGGTCCTGGGGCACTTTTGGGGTCCTCTGTGTGATTTTGGGGGGTCTTTGTACCTTTTTTTGAGGTCTCTGTGCCCCCATTTGGGGTTTTGGTACCCCTGTTTGGGGTCTCTGGGACACTTTTGGGGTGGTTTTGGGGTGCACAGGGATGTTTTGGGGTGCCTAGGGTGGTTTGGGGGTTTTTGGGATGCACAAGGAGGTTTTTGGGGTGATTTTGGAAGGTTTGGGGGTGGTTTGGGGGTTTTTTAGGGTGCCCAGGGAGGTTTTGGGGAGGTTTTGGGGTGGTTTTGGTGGTGCCCAGGGAGGTTTTTGGGGTGGTTTGGAGGTTTTTGGGGTGCACAGGGAAGTTTTTGGGGAGGTTTTTGGGAGGTTTTTGGGGTCCCCAGGAAGTTTTTGGGGTAGTTTGGGGTGGTTTTGGTGGTGCCCAGGGAGGTTTGTGGGGTGGTTTTGGAGTTTTTTGGGGTGCCCAGGGAAGTTTTTGGGCTGCCCAGGGAGGTTTTTGGGGTGGTTTTGGAGTTTTTTGGGGGCTCCAGGGAGGTTTGGGGCACCCAGGGAGGTTTTGGGGTGGTTTTGGAGTTTTTTGAGGTGCCCAGGGAGGTTTGTGGGGTGCTTTGGGTGGTTTTTGGGGTGCCCAGGGAGGTTTTTGGGGTGGTTTTGGAGGTTTTTGGGGTGCCCAGGGAGGTTTTTGGGGTGGTTTTGGAGGTTTTTGGGCTGCCCAGGGAGGTTTTTGGGGTGGTTTTGGAGGTTTTTGGGATCCCCAGGGAGGTTTTTGGGGTGGTTTTGGAGGTTTTTGGGCTGCCCAGGGAGGTTTTAGGGTTTTCTCACCCCGTTTTTCCCCTCCCCAGCTTCGCCCTGGCCTCACATTTCTTTTGGGGTCTGTGGTCGGTGGTGCAGGCCAAGATCTCCACCATCCACTTCGGCTACCTGGTCAGCTGGGACCCCAATTTGGGGTTTGGGGGGGCTGGGGATCCCAATTTGGGGTTTGGGGGGTTTGGGATCCCAATTTGGGGTTTGGGGGGTTTGGGATCCCAATTTGGGGTTTGGGGGGGCTGGGACCCCAAATTTGGGGTTTGGGGGGTTTGGGGTCCCAATTTGGGGTTTGGGGACCCCAAATTTGGGGTTTGGGGGGTTGGGGACCCCAATTTGGGGTTTGGGGGGTTTGGGATCCCAATTTGGGGTTTGGGGGGCTTGAGGACCCCAAATTTGGGGTTTGGGGGGGCTGGGGACCCCAATTTGGGGTTTGGGATCCCAATTTGGGGTTTGGGGGCTTTGGGATCCCAATTTGGGGTTTGGGGGGTTGGGGACCCCAAATTGGGGTTTGGGGGGTTGGGGATCCCAATTTGAGGTTTGGGGACCCCAAATTTGGGGTTTGGGGGGGTTTGGGGATCCCAAATTGGGGTTTGGGGGGTTTGGGATCCCAATTTGGGGTTTGGGGGGGCTGGGACCCCAAATTTGGGGTTTGGGGGGTTTGGGACCCCAATTTTGGGTTTGGGGGCTTTGGGATCCTAATTTGGGGTTTGGGGGGTTGGGGACCCCAAATTGGGGTTTGGGGGGTTTGAGATCCCAATTTGAGGTCTGGGGATCCCAAATTGGGGTTTGGGGGGTTTGGGATCCCAATTTGGGGTTTGGGGACCCCAAATTTGGGGTTTGGGGGGTTGGGGGTCTCCAGGACTCCCTGACCCCCCTTTTCTCTCCTTTTTTTCCCTTTATTTTCCCTTTCATTCCCTCTTTTCCCTCCTTTTCTCCTGCTTTTTTCTGCCCTTTCCGTTTATTATTTCCCCCTTATTATTATTTCCGCCTTTATTATTTTCCCTTTATTTTCCCCCCTTTATTTTCCCCCCTTTATTTTCCCCTTCATTATTTTCCCCTTTATTATTTCCCCTTGATTTTCCCTTTATTATTTCCCTTTTATTTTCCCCTTTAATATTTTCCCTTTAATATTTCTCCTTTATTTTCCCTTTATTTTTTCCCTTTTTTATTTTCCCTTTATTATTTCCCCCTTCATTTCCCCCTTTCCCCCCCTTTTTTTCCCTTCATTTCCCCTTTATTTTTCCCCCTTTATTATTTCTCCTTTAATATTTTCCCTTATTTTTCCCTTTATTTTCCCTTTTATTTTCCCCTTCATTATTTCCCCTTTATTTATTTTTCCCCTTAATTTCCCCTTAATTTATTTTCCCCTTTATTTGTTTTCTCCTTATTATTTCTCCCTTAATTCCCCATTAATTCCCCTTTAATTTCCCATGAAATTCCCCCTTAATTCCCCTTTTTTCCCCTTTTTTTTCCCCTTTATTTCCCTTTTTTCCCCCATTTCCCCAGGACTACGCCCAGAGCCGTTTCCAGGCTTATTTCCAGCACAAATCTCGCTGCTCCTGAGGAGGGGAACCCCCAAAATCGGGACCCCCAAAATTGGGACCCCCCTGAGCCCCCAATTTGGGGGTGGAACCGCTGGGACCTTTTTTGGGGGGATAAATTTTTTTTTAGGGTTAAAACGGTTTTTTGGGGGGTTTAAAACTGATTTTTGGGGGTTTAAAACTGATTTTTGGAGGTTTAAAACTGATTTCAGGGGGTCAAAACTGATTTTGGGGGGTTTAAAATGATTTTTGGGGGTTTAAAACTGATTTTTTTTAGGGTATAAAACGGTTTTTTGGGGCAGCCAGGACCCCCCTTCCCTTACAGGGTGTTTTTTGGGGAGGGGGGACCCCCAAATCCGCTCCCCTGGCCAGTAATGGGGTTTGGGGTGGGTTTTTTTGGTTTTTTAGGGGGGATTTTTGGGGTGTCGCTGTTTGTACCTCATTGTGTCCCCACCCCCCAAGTTTTGGGGGGGTTTTTTGGGGGGTTTCACCCCAAATTTCGACGGCAGAATGTAAAACTCAGACCAATAAAAGCCGCGCTGGGGCCGGCGCTGGGAGTGGGGCTTGTCCCTGAATGAGCCCTGAAATTCCCAACGCCCCAAATCCCACCCCAAAATCCCCCCTTCACAAATCCCATCCCTTAAAACCCCCTTTCCCAAATCCCCCTCCCCAAATCCCACCCCAAATTCTCCCATTCATAAATCCCGCCCCAAATCCCACCCCTCAAATTCCCCCTCCTCAAATCCCACCCCTCAAATTCCCGCCCCAAATCCCACCCCTCAAATTCCCCCTTCTCAAATCCCACCCCAAAATCCCACCCCAAATCCCACCCCAAATTCTCCCTTCTCAAATCCCACCCCAAATTCTCCCTTTCCCAAATCTCACCCCAAAACCCCACCCCAAATTCACTCCCTTAAATTCCCCCTCCTCAAATTCCCCCCGCCCCAAATCCCACCCCAAAATCCCCCTTCACAAATCCCGCCCCAAATCCCACCCCTCAAATTTTCCCCTTCCCAAATCCCACCCCAAATCCCGCCCCTCAAATTTTCCCTTTCCCAAATCCCACCCCAAATCCCACCCCTCAAATTCCCCCTTCCCAAATCCCGCCCCAAAATCCCACCCCTCAAATTCCCCCTTCTCAAATTCCCTGTTCCCAAATCCTGCCCCAAATCCCACCCTGAAATTCTCCCCTTTCCCAAATCTCACCCCTCAAATTCCTCCCGCCCCAAATCCCGCCCCCAAATCCCCTCTCCAAATCCCACCCTTAATTTCCCCCTTTCCCAAATCCCACCCCAAAATCCCACCCTGAAATTCTCCCCTTTCCCAAATCCCGCCCCAAATCTCACCCCTCAAATTTTCCCCTTCCCAAAAACCCGCCCCAAATCCCCCTCCCCAAATCCCGCCCTTCAAATCCCCCTCCCCAAATCCCACCCCAAAATCCACCCCAAATCCCCCTCCCCAAATCCCTGTCCCGGGTCCGTGTCCCTGTCCCCTGTCCCTGTCCCTGATGCGTGTCCCTGTCCCGGGATAGGTGTCCCTGTCCTGTCCCCTGTCCCTGTCCGGGGCTGTGAATCCCCCCGAGAGTGTCAGGACCCGCCCGGGGCTGCCCCTCTCCCCGGGATGGCGTGTCCCCTCTGTCCCCCGGTGTCCCTGGGTGTCCCTGGCTGTCCCCGCTGTCCCCGCTGTCCCCGCTGTCCCCCCGGGCTGTTGGTGTCGCCCCCTCCCCGGGGATGCCCGTTCTGTCCCGGGATGGGACACCCGGGGATGTCGCTGTCCGTGTCCCGACAAGTCGCCGTCCCCAACCCGGGGATCCCTGTCCCCAAACCAGGGATGTCACTGTCCCCAACAATGTCACTGTCCCCAAACCAGGGATGTCACTGTCCCCAACAATGTCACTGTCCCCAAAACAGGGATGTCACTGTCCCCAACCTGGGGATAACTGTCCCCAAACCAGAGATGTCACTGTCCCCAACAATGTCACTGTCCCCAGTCCCGGTGTGTCACTGTCCCTCCGGTGTGTCACTGTCCCCAGTCCCGGTGTCACTGTCCCCAATCCCGGTGTGTCACTGTCCCCAATCCCGGTGTGTCACTGTCCCCGGTGTGTCACTGTCCCCCATGGTGTGTCACTGTCCCCAGCCCCGGTGTGTCACTGTCCCCGGTGTGTCACTGTCCCCAGTCCCGGTGTGTCACTGTCCCCAGTCCCGGTGTGTCACTGTCCCCAGTCCCGGTGTCACTGTCCCCAATCCCGGTGTGTCACTGTCCCCAATCCCGGTGTGTCACTGTCCCCGGTGTGTCACTGTCCCCCATGGTGTGTCACTGTCCCCAGCCCCGGTGTGTCACTGTCCCCGGTGTGTCACTGTCCCCAGTCCCGGTGTGTCACTGTCCCCAATCCCGGTGTGTCACTGTCCCCGGTGTGTCACTGTCCCCCATGGTGTGTCACTGTCCCCAGTCCCGGTGTGTCACTGTCCCCAGTCCCGGTGTGTCACTGTCCCCAATCCCGGTGTCACTGTCCCCAGTCCCGGTGTCGGGTCCCCCCCGGTGTGTCACTGTCCCCGGTGTGTCACTGTCCCCAGCCCCGGTGTCGGGTCCCCCCCGGTGTGTCACTGTCCCTCCGGTGTGTCACTGTCCCCAATCCCGGTGTGTCACTGTCCCCAGCCCCGATGTGTCACTGTCCCTCCGGTGTGTCACTGTCCCCAGTCCCGGTGTGTCACTGTCCCCAGCCCCGATGTGTCACTGTCCCTCCGGTGTGTCACTGTCCCCAGTCCCGGTGTGTCACTGTCCCCAGCCCCGGTGTGTCACTGTCCCCCATGGTGTGTCACTGTCCCCAGTCCCGGTGTGTCACTGTCCCCAGCCCCGGTGTCGGGTCCCCCCCGGTGTGTCACTGTCCCCCCTCGGGGCGGGGCCGCGGTGTCCCTGTTGTCCCCTCCCGGTGTCCGGTTACCGGCTGGTAGGCGGCCGCAGGACCCGCCGTCCCCCGGAGCCGCCCCCGCTCAGGTACCGGCAATTCGGGGAGGGGGCGCCCAGGGGGGACCCCCGGGACGGGAAAACCCCCGTTTGTCCCTCCAGGGGGGTCCCACGAGTGTCCCTGGGGATCCCCCCCCGCCCCACCGGGGGTCCCTCCGTGTGTCCCTTGGCGGTGTCACCTCTGGGGGTCCTGGGGGGTTCTGGGGGGCTCCAGGGGGTCCTGGGGGTTCCAGGGGGTCCTGGGGGGTCTCCAGGGGGTCCTGGGGTGTCCTGGAGGGTTCTGGGGGGTTCTGGGGGGTCCCAGGGGGTCCTGGGGTGACACTGCGGGGCTGCGGGTCCCGGCCCCGGGCCCGTGGTGACCTTGGGAGGGGACAGAGGGGACACTCGGGGGAGTGTCCGCGGGACACGGAGGGACACGCGGGGGGTGCGGGGACACGGCCCGGGCAGGGACAGGGACAGGGACAGCGCCACGCGCGGTGTCACAGTGTCACAGTGTGTCACACAGTGTCACAGCGCCTTGCGGGGTGGCACAGGGGGTGGTGGCACTCAGGGTGGTGGCACAGGGGGTGGTGGCACAAGGGGTGGTGGCACAGGGGGTGGTGGCACAGGGGGTGGTGGCACAGGGGATGGTGGCACAGGGGGTGGTGGCACAGGGGGTGGTGGCACACACAGCTGTCCCCAGCAGTGTCACACACAGTGGTGGCACACACAGCTGTCCCAGGCATTGTCGCACGGTGGTGGCACAGGGGGTGGTGGCACTCAGGGTGGTGGCACACACAGCTGTCCCAGGCGGTGTCACACACGGTGGTGGCACACACAGCTGTCCCCAGCAGTGTCACACACACAGTGGTGTCACACACGGTGGTGGCACACACAGCTGTCCCCAGCAGTGTCACACACGGTGGTGGCACAGGGGGTGGTGGCACACACAGATGTCCCCAGGCGGTGTCACAGCCCCCTGCAGGGCCGGGGGATGGGGTGATGCCACCAGGGTCAGAGGGCACAGGTCGTGCCAAGCTGTCCCTGTCACCCTCAGCCCAAGGCCACCCCTGAGCCACCCCGTGTTGGGGACAGGGGTGTCACCCCCTCCCCGAGGCTCCCTGGGCTCGGCCCCGGCTGTGCCCAAACCGGGGGGTCCCGGGGCTGTGGGGACACCCCTGGGGCAGAGGGGCGTCTCTGGGGACCCCCGTGGTGACACAGTGACTTTGTGCCACTCCAGGGCCACCCGTGGTGACAGAGTGACTTGGTGGCACTCCAGGGACCCCCGGGCTGTGTCTGTGCCACCTCTCCTGCAGGGGACACAGGGCAGGGGACACAGGAGAGGGGACACGGGGAGGGGACACAGGGCAGGGGACACAGAGAAGGGACACAGGGCCTGGCGTGTCCCCCCCGCTGTCCCCTCCGGGCTGGTGACAGCTCTGACCCTTTCCCTCAGTGGGCGCCGCGCCAGCGCCACGTGAGGCCGCTGCGACACCGCGGTGACAACAGGGGGACACCGGGGGGACACCGGGCTGGGGGGACCCCGCGGGCCACCGCCGGGTGACAGCGGGGAGGGGACACAGGGGAGGGGACACCGGCAGTGACAGCGGGGAGGGGACACCGGCAGTGCCACCATCCCGAGTGACACCGAGGAGCAGTGCCACCATCCCGGCTGACACCGTGGAGGGGACACAGGGGAGGGGACACCCGCAGTGCCACCATCCCGGGTGACACCGTGGAGGGGACACAGGGGAGGGGACACCCGCAGTGCCACCATCCCGGGTGACACTGGGGAGCAGTGCCACCATCCTGGGTGACACTGGGGAGGGGACACCAGCAATGCCACCAGGGAGGGGACACCGGCAGTGCCACTATCCCGGGTGACACCGGGGAGCAGTGACACCATCCCGGCTGACACCAGGGAGGGGACACCCCATAGTGCCACCAGGGAGGCTGACCCCGGGGAGCAGTGCCACCACCCCAGGTGACACCAGGCAGGGAACACCCTCAGTGCCACCATTCCGGGTGACACCGGAGAGCAGTGCCACCATCCCTGGTGACACTGGGGAGCAGTGCCACCATCCTGGGTGACACTGGAGAGGGGACACCAGCAGTGCCACCATCCCGAGTGACACCGGGGAGCAGTGCCACCATCCCTGGTGACACAGGGGAGCAGTGACACCATCCCGGATGACACCAGGGAGGGGACACCCCACAGTGCCACCAGGGAGGGGACACAGGCAGTGCCACCATGCCAGGTGACCCCAGGGGTGGCCGTGCCCTCTCCCACGGCCCCGCTGTCCCCCGCAGGTGTCACCGCAGGTCCCCAGCCATGGCGGAGGCTCACCAGGCCGTGGCCTTCCAGTTCACGGTCACCCCCGAGGGCTTGGACTTCCAGCTGAGCCGCGAGGCCGTGCGCCAGCTCTACCTGGCCGCCGTCCACTCCTGGAAGAAGCGCCTGGTCCGCGCCAAGGTGCGCCCGGAGTGACCCCTGACCCCTCCCCGCGGTGGGTGAGGTGACACCTGGCTGTCCCCAGGCTGAGCCGGCTGTGCCCACAGAACAGTTTCCTGAGCGGCGTGTACCCCGCCTCGCCCTCCAGCTGGATGGTTGTGGTGTTGGCCACCGCCGGGTCCTGCTACTGCCAGGTGGATCCGTCCCTGGGGCTGATCGCGCGCATCCAGCACTGCCTGCCCAGGGGGTGAGCGGGGACAGGGGACAGGGAGGGGACAGTGAGGGGACAGTGAGGGGACACAGCCTGGGGACACGGCCTGGGGACACGGCCTGGGGACACCACGGGGACAGTGTGGGGACAGTGTGGGGACAGTGTGGGGACAGTGAGGGGACAGTGAGGGGACACAGCCTGGGGACATGGCCTGGGGACATGACCTGGGGACACCACGGGGACAGTGTGGGGACAGTGAGGGGACACAGCCTGGGGACATGGCCTGGGGACACGACCTGGGGACACCACGGGGACAGTGAGGGGACAGTGCGGGGACAGTGCGGGGACAGTGCAGGGACAGTGAGGGGGCAGTGCGGGGACAGTGCAGGGACAGTGCAGGGACAGTGAGGGGACAGTGCGGGGACAGTGCGGGGACAGTGTGGGGACAGCGTGGGGACAGGGAGGGGACAGTGCAGGGACAGGGAGAGGATAGTGCGGGGACAGTGTGGGGACATGGCCTGGGGACAGGGAGGGGACAGTGCAGGGACAGTGTGGGAACAGTGTGGGGACAGTGTGGGGACAGTGTGGGGACATGGCCTGGGGACATGGCCTGGGGACAGTACGGGGACAGCGTGGGGACAGTGAGGGGACCTGGCCTGGGGACACGGCCTGGGGACAGTGCAGGGACATGGCCAGGGGACATGGCCACGATACATGGCGTGGGGATAGCGCGGGGACAGTAACAGGGATGGGGACAAGGGACAGGCAAAAGGGACAAGACAAAGGATCAGGGGACAAGGAATAAGGGGACAGGGGCAGGAACAGGAATGGAGACAAAGAACGAGGACAGGGGACAGAGAGACGGGACAAGGGACAGGGGCAGGAACAAGGATGGGGGCAGGGAATAGAAATGGGGGACACAGAGAGAGGGGACAAGGGACAGGGGCAGGAACGGGGATGGGGACAAGGGACAGGCAGAGGGGACAGGACAAAGGGTGAGGGGACAGGGCCAGGAACAGGAATGGGGACAAGGAACGGGGACAGGGGACAGAGAGACGGGACAAGGGACAGGGGCAGGAACAAGGACAGGGAATAGAAATGGGGGACACAGAGAGAGGGGACAAGGGACAGGGGCAGGAATGGGGACAGGGACAGGGAATAGGAATGGGGGACACAGAGGGAGGACAGGAACAAGGGTCAGGAGACAGCGACAAGGACAGGAGACACCAGGGCTGGGGACAGGTGACAGGGACACAGACAGGGCACAGAAAGCAGCGGTGTCACCGCTCCCTGAGCGCTGTCCCCGTGTCCCCAGCGAGGCGCTGGGCCCCGAGGCGCGGGCGGTGGTCAGCACGGTGCTCTTCTCCACCGGGGCCTGGCTGGCGGCCGTGCTGCTCTTCCGGAGGGTCCTGCGCCTGCTGCTCTCCTACCACGGCTGGATGTTCGAGCCCCACGGCCGCATGAGCCGCAGCACCCGCCTCTGGATCGTGAGAGAGATGCGGGACAGGGGGGAGATGCGGGAAATTTGGGGAGTTTTGGGAGATGCGGGAAATTTGGGGAGGTTTGGGGAGATGCGGGAAATTTGGGGAGTTTTGGGAGATGCGGGAAATTTGGGGAGTTTTGGGAGATGCGGGAATTTGGGGAGTTTTGGAATATACGGGAATTTGGGGAGATTTGGGAGATGCGGGGATTTGGGGAGTTTGGGAGATGCGGGAATTTGGGGAGTTTTGGGAGATGCGGGAAATTTGGGAAGTTTGGGAGATGCGGGAATTTTGGGGAGTTTTGGGAGATGCGGGAATTTTGGGGAGTTTTGGGAGATGCGGGAAATTTGGGGAGATTTGGGAGATGCGGGAATTTTGGGAAGTTTGGAAGATACGGGAATTTGGGGAGTTTTGGAGGATGCGGGAAATTTGGGGAGATTTGGGAGATGCGGGAATTTGGGGAGTTTTGGGAGATGCGGGAATTTGGGGAGTTTGGGAGATGCGGGATCTGTAGGAAGTTTGGGAGATGCGGGAAATTTGGGGAGTTCTGGGAGATGCGGGATCTGTGGGAAGTTTGGGAGATGCGGGAAATTTGGGGAGATTTGGGAGATGCGGGGAATTCGGGGAGTTTTGGGAGATGCGGGAAATTTGGGGAGATTTGGGAGATGCGGGAGTTTGGGGAGTTTTGGGAGATGCGGGATCTGTGGGAAGTTTGAGAGCTTTGGGAGCTGTGGGATCTCTGGGAACTGCGGGAGTTTTGGGAGCTGCAGGAGCTGTGGGAGTTTTGGGATCTGTGGGAAGTTTGGGAGCTTTGGGAGCTGTGGGACTTCTGGGAACTGCGGGAGTTTTGGGAGTTTTGGGAGCTGCGGGATCTGTGGGAAGTTTGGGAGCTGCAGAAGCTGCGGGAGATGTGGAAGATGTGGGAACTGCGGGAGTTTGGGGAGTTTGGGGAGTTTTGGGAGCTGCAGAAGCTGCGGGAGTTCTGGGAGCTGTGGGAACTCTGGGAGTTTTGGGAGATTTAGGAGCTGCAGGAGTTGCGGGAGGTGTTGGAGATGCGGGAGCTGTGGGAGCTGCGGGAGCTGCAGGAGCTTTGGGAGCTGTGGGATCTCTGGGAACTGCGGGAGTTTTGGGAGTTTGGGGAGCTGTGGGAGTTTTGGGAGGTGTTGGAGCTGCGGGAGCTGTGGGAGCTGTGGGAGTTTTGGGAGCTGTGGGATCTGTGGGAACTGCGGGAGCTTTGGGAGTTTGGGGAGCTGTGGGAGCTGCAGGAGCTCTGGGAGCTGCCGGAGTTTTGGGAGCTTTGGCAGCTTTGGGAACTGCGGGAGATGTGGGAGCTGCAGGAGTTTGGGAAGTTTTGGGAGCTGCAGGAGCTCTGAGAGATGCGAGAGCTTTGGGAGCTGCAGGAGCTGTGGGAGATGCGGGAGTTTTGGGAGCTGCGGGAATTCTGGGAGCCATGGGCACTTCAGGAGCTCTGGGTGCCTGGAGTTCTCTGGGAGCTGCGGGAGCTCTGGGAGATTTGGGAGTTTGGGAAGGTTTGGCAGCTCTGGGAACTGCGGGAGTTGGTGCGGGAGCTGCAGGAGCTGCGGGAATTTGGGAGTTTTGGGAGCTGTGGGATCTGTGGGAGCTGCGGGAGTTTGGGGAGTTTTGGGAGCTTTGGGAGCTGCAGGAGTTTTGGGATCTGTGGGAAGTTTGGGAGCTTTGGGAGCTGCAGGAGCTGCGGGAGATGTGGGAACTGCGGGATTTTGGGGAGTTTTGGGAGCTTTGGGAGCCGCGAGAGCTCTGGGAGATGCAGGAGCTTTGGATCCTGTGGGATCTGTGGGAGCTGCGGGAGCTGTGGGAGTTTTGGGAGGTGTTGGAGATGCGGGAGCTGCGGGAGTTTTGGGAGTTTCAGAAGCTTTGGGAGTTCTGGGAGCTGCGGGAATTCTGGGAACCGTGGGTGCTTCAGGAGCTGTGGGTGCCTGGAGTTCTTTGGGAGCTGTGGGAGTTTTAGAGCTGTGGGAGCTGTGAGACTTGTGGGTGCTTTTGGAGCTGTGGGTGCTTTGGGAACTGTGGTACCTCGAGTTTCTTGGGAGCTGCGGGAGCTTCGGGAGCTGCGGGACCTGCGGGTGCCTGGAGATCTTTGGGATCTGTGGGATCCATGGGATCTATGAGAGATGTGGGATCCGTGGCATCTGTGGGATCCATGGGACCTGTGGGAGCGCTTTGGAAACTGTGGATGCTTCAGGACCTGTGGGTGCCTGGAGATCTTTGGGATCTATGGGAGCTTTGGGAGCTTTGGGATCTGTGGTATCCATGGGACCTGTGGGAGCCTGAAGCACTTTGAAAACTGTGGATGCTCTGGGAACTGCGGGTGCCTGGAGAACTTTGGTTGCTGTGGGAGCTTTGGGATCTGTGGGAGCTTTGGGATTTGTGGGATCTATGGGATCTATGGGATCCATGGGACCTGTGGGAGCCTGGGGCACTTTGGAAACCATGGGTGCTCCAGGAACTGTGGGTGCCTGGAGATTTTGGGTGCTGTGGGATCTATGGCATCTGTGGGATCCATGGGACCTGTGTGAACCTGGAGCACTCTGGAAACCGTGGGTGCTCCAGGATCTGAAAATGCCTGGAGATCTCCGTGAGCCGCCAATCCTCACCCCATCATCCCTCCTCCTCCTCCTGGGGCTCCTGCAGGTGCTGATGAAGGTCATGTCCATCCGCAAGCCGCTCCTCTACAGCTTCCAGAGCTCCCTGCCCAAGCTGCCCGTGCCCCCCGTGAAAGCCACCATCGCCCGGGTACGCCGTCCCCGGGGGGCTGGGGGGGTCCTCGGGGTGACAGTGACAGTGACACGGGCCGTGTCCCCTCCCCGCAGTACCTGGAGTCGGTGAGGCCGCTGCTGGACGATGACAAGTACGCGGAGATGGCGGCGTTGGCCAAGGAGTTCCAGGAGAAGACGGCGCCGCGGCTGCAGCGCTACCTGCGCCTCAAGGCCTGGTGGACCACCAACTACGTGAGCCTGGGGACAGCCGGGGGACGGCGGGGACAGCGGGGACAGCGGGGACAGCCAGGGGACAGCGGGGACACCCTGTGGGACAGCAGGACAGGGAGCCGGGAATGGATGTCCCAGGGGTTTGGGGTGTCCTGGCTGGAGCAGGAGGGGCAGAGGGTGTTGTGCTCTGTCACTGTCCCTTATCTTTGTCCCTGTTTCCTGTCCCCATCTCTGTCCCTGTCACCTGTCCCCATCCCTGTCCCTTCCTGCTGTGTCCTGTCTTTGTCCCTGTCTTCTAACCCCTGTCACTGCCCTCTCTCTGTGTCCCCATTCCTATTTCCTGTCCCCGTTCCTGCCCCTGTCCCTTGTCCCGTCTCTCTGTCCCCTGTCCTCGTTCCTTGTCTCCATTCCTGTTCCTGCCCCTGTCCCCTTATTTCTTGTCCCCTGTCCCCTCACCCTTTGCCCTGTCCCCTCTGCCTGTCCCCTGTCCCCTTCCCTGTCCCCATCCCTGTCCCCTATCCCTGTCCCTTTGTCCCTGTTCCTTGTCTCCATTCCTGTTCCTGCCCATCTCTTTTCCCCTTCCTTGTCCTCTCACCCTTACTCCTATCCCATCTCCCTGTCCCCGTTCCTTGTCTCCATTCCCATCCCTGCCCTTGTCCCCTCTCCCTTTTCCTTGTCCCCATCTCTGTCCCCTATGCCATGTCCCCCTCCCTGTCACTTTTCCTTGTTCCCTCTCTCCATCCCTGTCCCTGTCTTCTCTCTCTCCCCCTGTCCCTGTCCCCTGTCCCTCTCCTCTCTCCATCCCTGTCCCCTGTCCCTGTCCCCTGTTCCCTCTCTCCATCCCTGTCCCCTGTCCCCATCCCTGTCCCTGTCCCTGTCCCCTGTCCCTGTCCCCTATCCCTGTCCCCTGCCCCTGTCCCCTGTCCCTGTCCCCATCCCTGTCCCTGTCCCTGTCCCCTGTCCCTGTCCCTGTCCCCATCCCTGTCCCTGTCCCCTGTCCCTGTCCCCTGTCCCTGTCCCCTGTCCCTGTCCCCATCCCTGTCCCTGTCCCTGTCCCCTGTCCCTGTCCCCTGTCCCTGTCCCCATCCCTGTCCCTGTCCCTGTCCCTGTCCCCTGTCCCTGTCCCCTGTCCCCATCCCTGTCCCTGTCCCCATCCCTGTCCCCATCCCTGTCCCTGTCCCTGTCCCCTGTCCCTGTCCCCTGTCCCTGTCCCCATCCCTGTCCCTGTCCCTGTCCCTGTCCCTGTCCCTGTCCCTGTCCCTGTCCCCATCCCTGTCCCGCAGGTCAGTGACTGGTGGGAGGAGTACATTTACCTGCGCGGCCGCAGCCCCCTCATGGTCAACAGCAACTACTACGCCATGGTAAGGGGGCTCCGGGGACCCCCAAACCTGCCCCCCAACCCCGGGGATCCCCCGACGCCACCCGCCACTCGCGGCGTGTCCCTTTGTCCCTTTGTCGCCAGGATTTCCTGTACGTGACCCCCAGCACCGTCCAGGCTGCGCGGGCGGCCAACGTGGTGCACTCCATCATCCTCTACCGGAAACGTCTGGACCGAGGGGAGATCCCCCCGGTGAGGGGCTGGGGGGCTTGGAGGGGTCCCGGGGGCCTGGGGGGGTCCAGGGGGGCTGGGGGGTCCAGGGGGGTCCCATGGGGTTGAGGGGTCCTGGAGGGAGTGAGGGTCTTTGTTGTACTGAGAGCAGCTGGACCTCAGGGAGATCCCCCCAGTGAGGGGCTGGGGGGCTTGGAGGGGTCCCGGGGGCCTGGGGGGTTCAGGGGGGTCCCATGGGGTTGGGGGGTCCCAGAGGGAGTGGGGTCTTGTTGTACTGACAGCAGCTGGAACACGGGGAGATCCCCCCAGTGAGGGGCTGGGGGGCTTGGAGGGGTCCCGGGGGGCTGGGGGGGTCCAGGGGGGCTGGGGGGATCCATGGGGTCCCATGGGGCTGGGGGTTTCGGGGAATCCCAGGGAAATGGGGGAGTTGTGGCGTTCCATGGGACTAGGGGGTTTGGGGGATCCCAGGGGAACTGAGGGGTTTGTGGGATCCCAGGAGTTGGAGGGTCTCATGGGACTAGGGGGTTTGGGGGATCTCAGGGGAACGGAGAGGTTTGGGGGGGGGGTCCCAGGAGTTGGGGGGTCCCATGGGACTGGGGGTTTGGGGGATCCCAGGGGAACTGAGGGGTTTGTGGGATCCCAGGAGTTGAGGGTCCCATGAGGTTGGTGGATTTGGGGGATCCCAGGAGTTGGGGGGTCTCAGGGGACTGGGGTACTTGGGAGGTCCCATGGGACTGGGGGGCTTGGGTGATCCCAGGAGTTGGGGGGTCCCATGGGGCTGGGGGTTTGGGGGATCCCAGGGGAACTGAGGGGTTTGGGGGGGTCCCAGGAGTTGGGGGGTCCCATGAGGTTGGTGGATTTGGGGGATTCATGGGGAACTGAAGGGTTTGGGAAATCCCAGGAGTTGGGGGGTCCCATGGGACTGGGGGATTTGGGGGATCCCAGAGGACTGGGGGATTTGGGGAATCCCAGAGGAATGGGGGATTTGGGGGATCCCAGAGGACTGGGGGATTTGGGGGCTCCAATGGGGCTGAGGAACCTACGGGGACCCCCTGGATTTTGGGAACCCCATGAACTTCAGGAGAACTCCATTTGACAGAAGCAGGGGCAATGTCACCACGGGGTCACCTGGGGTGGGGAGGTGACAGCGACAGAGACGGGGACACCGCCACCCCCCTGTGACCCTCCCTGTAACCCCCCCTGACCTGTGACCCCCCTGTGACCCCCTGTGACCTGTCCCCCTCCCCAGATGATGGCGCTGGGCGTGGTCCCCATGTGCTCCTACCAGTCGGAGCGGATGTTCAACACCACCCGCATCCCTGGCAAGGAAACAGGTACGGCCACACACCAGGGGAGGTGACACCGCTCCGGGGACACGGAGGTGACACCGGGGGCCACTCTGACCCCCCGTGTCCCTCCTGCTCCCCAGACACTCTGCTGCACCTGGCGGACAGCAAACACCTGGCCGTGTACCACAAGGGCCGCTACTACAAGGTGTGGCTGTACTACGGCGGGCAGCTGTTGGCCCCCGCAGACCTGGAGATGCAATTCCAGAGGATCCTGGAGGATCCGTCCCCTCCACAGCCCGGGGAGGAGCGGCTGGCAGCGCTCACGGCCGGGGACAGGTGGGCGGGAAAAGGGGATAATGGGAATGGTGGTGGGGATAATGGGAATGGTGATGGGAATGACGGGAATGGTGGTGGGGATAATGGGAATAATGGGAATGACGGGAATGGTGGTGGGGATAATGGGAATGGTTGTGGGGATAATGGGAATGGTGGTGGGGATAATGGGAATGGTGGTGGGGATAATGGGAATAATGGGAATAATGGGAATGGTGATGGGGATAACGGGAATGGTGGTGGGGATAATGGGAATAACGGGAATGACGGGAATGGTGATGGGGATAACGGGAATGGTGGTGGAGATAATGGGAATGGTGGTGGGAATAGCGGGAATAATGGGGATGGTGGTGGGAATGACAGGAATGGTGGTGGGGATAACGGGAGTGGTGGTGGGGATAATGGAATAATGGGAATGACGGGAATGGTGGTGGGGATAACGGGAATGGTGGTGGGAATGACAGGAATGGTGGTGGGAAAAACGGGAGTGGTGGTGGGGATAATGGGAATAATGGGGATAATGGGAATGGTGGTGGGGATAACGGGAATGGTGGTGGGAAAAACGGGAATGGTGGTGGGAATGACAGGAATGGTGATGGCAATAATGGGAATAATGGGGATAATGGGAATGGTGGTGGGGATAATGGGAATGGTGATGGGGATAATGGGAATGGTGATGGAATGACAGGAATGGTGGTGGGGATAATGGAAATGGTGGTGGGGATAATGGGAATAATGGGAATGGTGGTGGGAATGATGGGAATAACAGGAATAGTGGTGGGAATAACAGGAGTAACGGAACTCACGGGAATAACGGGAATAATGAGAATGGTGATGGGAATAATGGGAATAACAGGAATGACAGAAATAACGGGAACGATGAGAATAACGGGAATAGTGATGGGAGTAACGGGAATGACGGGAATAATGGGAATGGTGATGGGAATAATGGGAATGACGGGAATGATGGGAATAACAGGAATAGTGGTGGGAATAACAGGAGTAACGGAGTAACAGGAATAACGGGAGTAACAGGAATGGCAATGGGAATAATGGGAATAACGGGAATGACGGGAATAACGGGAATGGTGGTGGGAATGAAGGGAATAATGGGAATGGTAATGGGAATAATGAGAATGGTGATGGGAATAACGGGAATAGTGGTGGGGGTAATGGGATTAATGGGAATGATGGGAACGGTGATGGGAATAACAGGAATGACAGGAATAACGGGAATGGTGATGGGAATAACGGGAATAGTGGCGGGGTGACAGGAACGGTGGTGGGAATAACGGGAATCATGATGGGAATAACGGGAATAACAGGAATAGTGGTGGGGGATAACGGGAATGACAGGAATAACGGGAATGGTGGTGGGGATGGTGGGCACCTGGCAGCTCTGGGAATAATCGGGATACTTGTAGTAATGGGTATCCGGGAAGTTTAGGAACACTGGGATTAATGGGAATAATGGGCATGCTGGAAATACTGAAAACACTGGGCAGCTGGGAACTCTGGGAATAATGGGGATAACGGCAATAAATGGGGATACTGGAGACACTGGGCATAATGGGAATAATGGGGATGCTGGGAATATTGGGGATGCTGGGCATCATGGGCTCCTGGAAACTCCAGGAAAAATGGGGATAACTGGGAACACTGGGAGCATTGAGAACCCTGGGCCATCAGGGTGTCCTGTCCCCATCCCTGTCCCCTGTCCCCATTCCCCTCCCTGTCCTCATCCTTGTCCCCATCCTTGTCCCCATCCCTGTCCCCCGTTCCCATCCCTGTCCCCTGTTCCCATCCCCATTCCCATCCTTGTCCTCATCCCTGTCCCCCATCCCCATCCCCATCCTTGTCCTTATCCCTGTCCCCTTCCTGTCCCTTCTCCCCATCCCCATCCCTGTCCCCATCCCTGTCCACTGTCCCCATCCCCATTGCTGGCCCCATCCCCATCCTTGTCCCCATCCTGTCCCCTGTCCCCATTGCTGTCCCTGTCCTCGTCCCACCCTGTCCCCATTGCTGTCCCCTGTCCCCATTGTGTCCCCATCCCTGTCCCTTCTCCTCATCCCTGTCCCCTGTCCCCGTCCCCATCCTCACCCCGTGGGTACCACCCATGGGTGGGGGTCTCGGGGGGTCTCAGGGAGTCCCCGCGGTCCCGGGGGCCCCGGTGCTGACGGGGGTGCACAGGGTGCCCTGGGCCGAGGCCCGGGAGCGTTTCTTCAGCCGCGGCCCCAACAAGACTTCGCTGGACGCCATCGAGCGCGCCGCCTTCTTCCTCACCCTGGACGAGGAGGAGCACGGCCACGAGCCTGCCCAGCCCGGCTGTATGGACCGCTACGCCAAGTCCCTGCTGCACGGGCACTGCTACGACCGGTGTGTGCCCCAAAAATACCCCGGGCCCTAAACCTGCCCTCAGTGCCCATAGACACCCCAAATCCCCGCTACGCCAAGTCCCTGCTGCACAGACACTGCTACGACCGGTGTGTGCCCCAAACACAGCCCCGGGCCCCAAAACACACCCTGACCCTAAAACATCCCCTCAGTGCCCATAGACACCCCAAATCCCCCCCAGCCCAGTCCCTGCTGCACGGGCACTGCTATGACCGGTGGGTGCCCCAAAAATATCCCCCGATCCCAAAAACCTGCCCTCAGTACCCATAGATACCCCAAATCCTGCCCAGCCCAGTCCCTGCTGTGCAGGCACTGCTATGACCGGTGTGTGCCCCAAATATACACTCGGACCCCAAAAACCTGCTCTCAGTACACACAGACAGCCCCAGTACCCATAGAGACTCCAAATCCCCCCCAGCCCAGTCCCTGCTGCACAGACATTGCTACGACTCGTGGGCACCCCAAAAACACCCTCAGACCCCAAAATATCCTAACAGTACCCATAGAAACCCCAAATCCCCCCAGCCCAGTCCCTGCTGCACGGACACTGCTACAACTGGTAGCACCCCCGGACCCCAAAACATCCCCACAGTACCCCCATACACCCCAAAGCCCCCCAGATCCCCCAAATGCCCCTTCAAACCCTGCACCCTCCGCGGCCACCTCCCCAAATCCCCCCACCAGTGCCCCCCAAACTCCCCAGTGCCTCCCAAACCCCTCTCAGTGCCTCCCCAATGTCCCCCAAACCCCCCAAATCCCTTGTGCCGCCCCCCAGTGCCCCCCAAACCCCCCAACCCCCGTTTCCGTCCCCAGCTGGTTCGATAAATCCTTCACGCTGGTGGTCTACAAGAACGGCAAGGTCGGCGCTAACGCCGAGCACTCCTGGGCCGACGCCCCCATCGTGGGGCACCTCTGGGAGGTACCGGGACCCCCGGGCTGGGGGGACACCCCGATGGGACACCCCCAGTGGGACACCCCAATGGGACACCCCCAGTGGGACACTCCAAACTGGGCACCCCAAGATCTGGGGATGCCCAATTTGGGGACCTCCAGTTGGGGAACCTCAGTTGTGGACCCCTGTAGGGCACCCCAAATGTTGGGGACCCTCAGTTGGGGACCCCCATTGGGTGCCCCAAGAACTGGGGACCCCCATTTGGGGGTGGGACGGGGAAGAAGATGTGGGAGGCCTGCCTGGGGGTGTGGGGTGAGGGTCGGGATTCTGGGGGGCCACGGGGGCTGGAATTGGGGGGCTCAGGAGGTTTGGGGGACAGGGGTGGTCGAGGGGAGACTGGAGGGGTTGTGGAATTGGGGGGTCAGAGGGATTGGGGATTTGGGGTCGGGGGGACCACGGAATTGAGGGACCAGGGGATTTGGGGATTCGGGTGGTTAGAGGGTCATGGAATTGAGGGGTCAGGATTTGGGGAGCTCAGGTTTTGGGGGGCCATGGAATTGAGGGGCCAGGGGATTTGGGGTCTGGGGGACCATGGAACTGGGGAGGCCGGGGGATTTGGGTGTTGTAGGGTTGTGGAATTGGGGGGTTGGGGGGCCTTGAAATTGGGATTCTGGGTGGGAACAGAATTGGGCAATCCTGGGGGGTCTTGGGAATTTGGGGTTGGGGGGTCATGGATTGGGGAGTCGGGATTTGGGGACTCAGGGTTTGGGGAGCTCAAGGTTTGAGGAATTGGGGGGCTGAGGGTCCTGGGGGTTTGGGGTCTGGTGGAATTGGGGCTCTGGGGGGGTTCTGGAATTTGGGGCCGGGGGTTTTGGGGGGCCAGGAGTCATTGCCCCCCTCAACCCCAATGTCCCCATGTCCCCCCAGTTCATGCTGGCCACAGACACGTTCCAGCTGGGGTACACCGAGGGGGGGCACTGCAAGGGGGACCCCAAGAGACACCTGGCCCCCCCCCAGCGCCTGCAGTGGAACATCCCCCCCGAGGTGGGTGACAGCTGGGGACAGGGGTGGGGACAGGTACAGAGGTGGGACAGGTTCAGGTGAGGGCACAGGTGAGGGTGCCACACCGCGTGTTGTCCCCAGGGTGGTGGTGGCCATCGAGGGGTCACTGGGGGTGGCACAGGTGAGGGTACAGGTGAGGGTGCCACACCATGCCATGCTGTGCCAGGTCGTGCCATGTCCCCAGGGCGTGGTGGCCATCGAGGCGTCCCTGTGGGTGGCACAGGTGTGGGTTCAGGTGTGGGTACAGGTACAGGTACAGGTACAGGTACAGGTGAGGGTGCCACACCATGCCATGCTGTGCCAGGTCATGCCATGTCCCCAGGGCGTGGCAGCCATCGAGGCGTCCCCGCAGGTGGCACAGGTGTGGGTACAGGTTCAGGTGTGGGTACAGGTACAGGTGAGGATGGCATGCCATACTGTGCAATGTCCCCAGGGCATGGTGGCCATCGAAGCGTCCCTGCAGGTGGCACAGGTGTGGGTTCAGGTGTGGGTACAGGTACAGCTGAGGGTGCCAGGCCGTGTGTTGTCCCCAGGGCGTGGCGGCCATCGAGGCGTCCCTGCGGGTAGCGCGGGCACTGGCCGAGGACGTGGATTTCTGCTGCTTCCCCTTCTCCACCTTCGGCAAGGGGCTCATCAAACGCTGCCGCACCAGCCCCGACGCCTTCATCCAGATCGCCCTGCAGCTGGCACACTTCAGGGTGAGCCATGGGATAATGGGATCCATGGGATCATGGGGTCATGGGATAACGGGATCCATGGGATCCATGGGATAATGGGATAATGGGATGGGATGGGGTCCATGGGATGGGGCAGACCAGCCCCAACGCCTTCATCCAGATCACCCTGCAGCTGGCACATTTCAGGGTGAGCCACGGGGTATGGGATCATGGGATAATGGGGTCATGGGATAACGGGATCCATGGGATTATGGGATCATGGGATTATGGGATTGGATCCATGCGATGGGATGGAATCCATGGGATGGGGCAGACCAGCCCCGACGCCTTCATCCAGATCGCCCTGCAGCTGGCACATTTCAGGGTGAGCCATGGGATTATGGGGTCATGGGATCCATGGGATAATGGGATCCATAGGATGGGGCAGATGAGCCCCGACACCTTCGTCCAGATCCCCCTGCAGCTTGTGCGCTCCCATGTGAGCACCAGGAATGGGAATGGGGTGGGAACGGGGCAGGATGGGGCCGAGATGGGGTTGGGGTAGGTATGGAATGGGGATGGGAATGGGATGGGGTAGGGTGGGATGAGGATGGGATGGAGACAGATGGAGACAGGGGTGAGACGGGGATACGGACAGAATGGGGTGGGGTGGGATTCATGGGATTGATGGGGTGGGGTGGGATAATGGGATGGGATGGGATGTGATGGGATAATGGGATGGGACAGGATGGGATAATGGAGTGGGATGGGATAAGGTAATGGGATGGAGTGGGATGGGATGGGA
Organism: Zosterops lateralis; assembly: GCF_965231275.1. Taxonomy (NCBI): domain Eukaryota; kingdom Metazoa; phylum Chordata; class Aves; order Passeriformes; family Zosteropidae; genus Zosterops; species Zosterops lateralis. Next base: position 73,670,386 of record NC_139765.1, read on the forward strand.
CGGGACGGGACGGGACGGGACGGGACAGGATGGGATGGGATGGGATGGGATGGGATGGGACGGGATGGGATGGGATGGGATGGGATGGGATGGGATGGGATGGGACAGGGCAGGACCAGGACAGGATGGGATGTTCAAAGAGATCAGGGCAGGGCCATGACCAGGACGAGGTGGGCCATTCCCAGAGGGATGAGCCGTCCCCTCCCCGTCCCCCCGCAGGACAAGGGCTCGTTCTGCCTGACGTACGAGGCGTCCATGACGCGGCTGTTCCGCGAGGGCCGCACCGAGACCGTGCGCTCCTGCACCGCCGAGTCCACGGCCTTCGTGCGCAGCATGGCCAACCCCCAGATCAGCGTGAGTGACACCGGGCACGGGGCTGGCACCGGGGTGACACTGCCACGGGCACGGGCACAGGGATGGCCTCAGCCTCATGGGGTGCCACGTCAGGCCAGGGGGGCCCCAGCCCTCATGGGGGTCTCCTTTCTTCAGGGAAGTTCACATCCATCATGGGTGTCCCCGTCCCTTGTGGATGTCCCCATCCCTCCTGGGGGTCACCATCCTTCATAGGAGTTCCCATCCCTCATGGGCATCCCCATCCCTTGTGGATGTCCCCATCCCTTGTGGGTGTTCCCATCCCTCGTGGGTGTTCCCATCCCTCATGGATGTCCCTATCCCTCATGGATGTCTCCATTCCCTGTGGATGTCCCCATCCATCACGGATGTCCCCATTCCTTATGGATGTCCCCATCCTTCAAGGAAGTTCCCATCCATCGTGAGTGTCCCCTTCACTCGTGGATGTCCCTGTCTCTCACAGTTGTCCCCATCCCTCGTGGGTGTCCTCATCCCTCGTGGGGGTCCCCATCCCTTCTGGGTATCCCCATCCTTCATAGGAGTTCCCATCCCTCACAGATGTCTCCATCCCTCATGGGTGTCCCCATCCCTTGTGGATGTCCCCATCCATCGTGGATGTCCCCATTCCTTATGGATGTCCCTGTCTGTCACAGTTGTCCCCATCCCTCATGGATGTGTCCCCATCCCTCACAGATGTCCCCATCCCTTGTGGGTGTCCCCATCCTTCACGGTTGTCCCCGTCCCTCACAGATGTCCCCACCTTTCACAAGAGTTCCCATGTCTCATAGATGTTCCCTTTGCTCGTGTATGTCCCCATCCCTCATGGATGTCCCCATCCCTTGTGGATGTCCCCATTCCTTATGGATGTCCCCATCCTTTCAGGAAGTTCCCATCCATCGTGGGTGTCCCCTTCACTCGTGGATGTCCCCATCTCTCACAGTTGTCCCCGTCCATCGTGGATGTCCCCATCCCTCACGGATGTCCCCACACCTTGTGGATGTCCCCATCCCTTGTGGATGTCCCCGTCCCTCATGTGTGTCCTCATCCCTCCTGGGGATCCTCATCCTTTATACAGGTTCCCATCCTTTATAGAAGTTCCCATCCCTCATGGATGTCCCCATCCATTGTGGATGTCCCCGTCCCTCATGGGTGTCCCCATCCCTCACAGATGTCCCCACCCCTCATGGGTGACCCCGTCTTTTATCCAAGTTCCCATCCCTCGTGGATGTCCCCATCCCTCACAGATGTCCCCGTCCCTCATGGGTGTCCCCACCCCTCGCAGATGTCCCCGTCCCTCATGGGTGTCCCCATCCCCTGCAGAGGTCCCTGTCCCCATGGGGTGCTGGGTGCCTGATTGGGGCGCACTTTGGGGTGCACTTTGGGGTTCAGCCCCCTGACCCCTCCCCAGCATCCAGAGGGGCAGCAGGGGCTGTTCAAGGTGCAGATTTGGGGTTCAGGTTTAGGATGTCGGTATGAGATGTTTTTGGGGTTCAGGTGTGGGGTGCAGGTTTTGGGGTTAATTTTGGGGTCCCCAGCGCTCGGAGCAGCAGCGGCTGTTCAAGGGGCAGATTTGGGGTTCAGGTTTTGGAGTGCAGGTTTTGGGGTGCAGTTTGGGGTTAATTTTGGGGTCAATTTGGGCCCCAGCGCTCGGAGCGGCAGCGGCTGTTCAAGGGGCAGATTTGGGGTTCAGGTGTGGGGTGCAGGTTTTGGGGTTAATTTTGGGGTCCCCAGCGCTCGGAGCGGCAGTGACTGTTCAAGGGACAGATTTGGGGTTAATTTTGGGGTTAATTTTGGGGTCAATTTGGGGCCCAGCGCTCGGAGCGGCAGCGGCTGTTCAAGGGGCAGGTTTGGGTTAATTTTGGGGTTAATTTTGGGGTCAATTTGGGGCCCAGCGCTCGGAGCGGCAGCGGCTGTTCAAGGTGCAGATTTGGGGTTAATTTTGGGGTTAATTTTGGGGTTAATTTGGGCCCCAGTGCTCGGAGCAGCAGCGGCTGTTCAAGGGGCAGATTTGGGGTTAATTTTGGGGTTAATTTTGGGGTTAATTTGGGCCCCAGTGCTCGGAGCAGCAGCGGCTGTTCAAGGGGCAGATTTGGGGTTCAGGTGTGGAGTGCAGGTTTTGGGGTTAATTTTGGGGTCCCCCAGCGCTCGGAGCGGCAGCGGCTGTTCAAGGGGCAGGTTTGGGGTTAATTTTGGGGTTAATTTTGGGGTTAATTTTGTGGTTAATTTTGGGGTTATTTTTGGGGCCCCCAGCGCTCGGAGCGGCAGCGGCTGTTCAAGGGGCAGGTTTGGGTTTAATTTTGGGGTTAATTTTGGGGTTAATTTTGGGGTTAATTTTGGGGTCAATTTGGGGCCAGCGCTCGGAGCGGCAGCGGCTGTTCAAGGGGCAGGTTTGGGTTAATTTTGGGGTTAATTTTGGGGTTAATTTTGGGGTCAATTTGGGGCCCAGCGCTCGGAGCGGCAGCGGCTGTTCAAGGCGGCGGCAGAGAAGCACCAGCAGCTCTATCGCCTCGCCATGACCGGCTCGGGCATCGACCGCCACCTCTTCTGCCTCTACCTGATGTCGCGATACCTCGGGACACAGAGCCCCTTCCTGGCCAAGGTCCGCCCGGGGGGACAGGGACAGGGGGAGGGGACAGGGACAGGGACAGGGACAGGGACAGGGGGAGGGGACAGGGACAGGGACAGGGACAGGGGACAGGGGATGGGGACAGGGGATGGGGACACAGGGGGAGGGACAGGGGACACAGGAGAGGGACAGGGACAGGGGAGGGGGACAGGGACACGGGACAAGGACAGGGGAGGGGGACAGGGACAGGGGACAGGGGACAGGGATACAGGGGGAGGGACACGGGAGGGGGACAGGGACACGAGACACGGGACACGAGGGGACACAGGGCACTGGGGGGTACAAGGGGACGCGGGACAGGGACACGGGATGGGGACACGGGTGGGACAAGGGACACAGGGAGACATGAAGGGACAGAGGATACAGGGACATGGGGACAGGGGACAGGGGACACGGGACATGTTGGGGACAGGGACACGGGACACAGGAGGACACAGCGGCACACAGGGCAGGGGACAGGGGAGGACAAGAGGGGGACAGGTGGGGACACGGGGAGAGCACATGGAGCCACTGTGGGATGTGGGCACGGGGGGACACTTGGAGACTCTGGGTGACACTGAGTGACACGGGGGACATGGGGGGACACTGAGTGACACGAGGGACACGGCCAGCCACACAGGGGGGCACAGGGGGCAGCTGCCACCCACGCCCTGGTGTCACCGCACAGGGAGTCCTGCTCTGGGACTGGGGCACAGTGGGTGCCATGGGGTACAGCGGGGTTCCCCAGGGTGCCATGGGGTGCCCTGGGGTGCAGTGGGGCGCCCCGAGGTGCAGCGAGCCGCCCCACAGGTGCTGTCGGAGCCCTGGGGTGCCATGGGGTCCTATGAGGTCCCATGGGGTGCTATGGGTTCCCATGGGGTCCCATGGGGTGCCATGGGGTCCTATGGGGTCCCATGGGGTGCTATGGGTTCCCATGGGGTCCCATGGGGTGCCATGGGGTCCTATGGGGTCCCATGGGGTGCTATGGGTTCCCATGGGGTCCCATGGGGTGCCATGGGGTCCTATGGGGTCCCATGGGGTGCTATGGGTTCCCATGGGGTCCCATGGGGTGCTATAGGGTCCCATAGGGTGCCATGGGGTGCCCGGTTGCTGTCCCACAGGTGCTGTCGGAGCCCTGGTGTGCAGGGGAGTGCCATGGGGTGCCATGGGGTCCTATGGGGGGCCATGGGGTGCTATGAGATGCTATGGGGTGCCATGGGGTGCCATAGGGTGCAGTGGGGTGCCATGGGGTACTATGGGTTCCCATGGGGTGCCATGGGGTGCCATGGGGTGCCATGAGGTGCCATGGGGTCCCATGGGGTGCCATGGGGTGCTATGGGGTCCCCGGTTGCTGCCCCACAGGTGCTGTCGGAGCCCTGGCGTCTCTCCACCAGCCAGACCCCGCAGCAGCAGCTCAAGATGTTCGACCTCAACAAATTCCCCGACCACGTCTCCAGCGGCGGCGGCTTCGGGCCCGTGAGCGCCGGGGGCACCGGGGGGCACTGGGGGGTCCAGGGGGGTCCAGGGGGGGCTCTGGGGGTCCAGGGGGGGCTCTGGGGGTCTGCATTTCTTCCCCCCCCCTGTGGATTTGGGCAGGGCCGTGCCCCACACCAGGAGTCCCCAGCCCCATATGGGGGACTCCAACCCCACAGCCCGGGTGGGTGTCCCCAGGTGGGTCACAGGTACCTCCAGGTGGGTTCCAGGTGTCCCCAGGTGGGTCCCAGGTGGGTCTCAGGTACCTCCAGATGTGTCCCAGGTGGGTGCCAGGTGCTACAGGTGTCCCCAGGTGGGTCCCGGGTGGGTTCCAGGTACCTCCAGGTGGGTCCCAGGTGGGTCTCAGGCGTCCCCAGGTATGTCCCAGGTGTCCTCAGGTGGGTCCCAGGTGGGTCACAGGTACCTCCAGGTGTCCCCAGGTGCTCCCGGGTGGGTTCCAGGTGGGTTCCAGGAGCTCCAGGTGGGTCCCAGGTGGGTCCCGGGTGGGTCCCAGGTGTCCCCAGGTGGATCTGGGGTGTGTCCTGGGTGGGTCCCAGGAGCCTCAGGTGGGTCCCAGGTGTCCCCAGGTGTGTCCCCAGCTGTCCCCAGGTGTCCCACGCCCCCCTGCCCCCCCCAGGTGGCAGACGATGGTTATGGGGTGTCCTACATCATCGCCGGGGAGAACCTCATCACCTTCCACGTGTCCAGCAAGTTCTCCAGCCCCGAGACGGTGAGGGGGGCACTGGGGGCACGGGGGGGCACAGGGGGCGAGGGGGGCACGGGGGACATTGGGGGGTCACGGGGGGCACGGGGGGCATTGGGGGGGTCACGGGGGGCACGGGGGGCGACGGGGGGCAGGGGTGGGGGCTCCCCTAGAGCTGCACTCTGTCAGTGGGGTCACCTGTGGAGTCAACTGGGGGGTCACCTGTGGGGTCACCTGGGGGTCTGGGACAGCCCCTGACCCTGAACTTGACCCTGCTGCGTCCTGTCCCTGTCTCTTCCTGTGGGACCCCAAAACTCCATCCCAATCCGTCCTGTGGGACCCCCACCCCATCCTAATCCCATCCTGAGGGACCCCCACCCCATCTGTGGGATCACCACCCCATCCCAGACTGCCCGTGGGACCCCCACCCCATCCCAATCCCCTCCTCTGAGGCCCCAAAACCCCCTCCCAGTCCATTCCCCTGGAAGCCCCACCCCATCCTGTGGGACCCCCACTCCAGCCCAGCCCCTTGTGGGACCCCCACCCCATCCCAGCCCCATCCTCTGGGACCCCAAAACTCCATCCCAGCCTCCCTGTGGGACCCCCATTCCATCTGTGGGACACCCACCCCATCCCAGCCCCTTGTGGGGACCCCCACTCCATCCCAATCCCATCCTGTGGGACCCCCACCCCATCCCAATCCCATCCTCTGGGTCTGGTTCTCACTTTGGGGGTCCGGGTGCCTCTCTAGGGGTTCAGACCCCACTCTGGGGGTTCAGATCCCACTCTGGGGGTCCCGGTGCCCCCCGGGCTCGGGGTGGGCTCTGAGGGGTCACTCCCCGCAGGACTCGCAGCGTTTCGGCCGCAACATCCGCCAGGCCATGCTGGACATCGCGGGGCTCTTCGACAAACCGCCCCCCGCCCCCGGGAAATGACCGGCCCAGGGGGCTGGGGGCACCTTTGGGAGCTGGGGGGTGCCCCAGGGGGATGGGGGGCACCCCCGGGGTTTGGGGGGGCTGGGTGGGGGGTCTCTGCCCTGGACCTGCTGCCAATAAAAGCTTTTGGTGTGACCCCCCTGTGTGTCCATGGGGGGCTGGGGCTGGGCCTTTGGGGTCCTGAGTCCGTGGGGTGCCAGGGGGGGATCTATAGGGGGCTGGGGCTGAATCTATGGGGTGTGTCCATGGGGGGCTGGAGCCATGGGGGGCTGAGGCTGGAGCTATGGGGTGCCAAGGCTGGGTCTATGGGATGTATCCGTGGGGTGCCAGGTTTGATTCCGTGGGGTACCAGGGCTGGATCCGTGGGGTCCTGAGTCCATGGGGTGCCGAGGATGGATCCTTGGGGTGCCAGGGCTGGATCCGTGGGGTGTCCTCAGGGGGGCCCGGTGGGCACCGGCCATCAAAAGCCCCATCGCTGGGCCGGTGATCCCGGTGATCCGTGTCCATCCCGGTGTCCATCCTGGTGTCCATCCCTGTGTCCATCCCTGTGTCCATCCCGGTGTCCATCCCGGTGTCCATCCCTGTGTCCATCCCGGTGTCCATCCCGGTGTCCATCCCGGTGATCCGTGTCCATCCCGGTGATCCGTGTCCATCCCGGTGTCCATCCCGGTGTCCATCCCGGTGTCCATCCCGGTGATCCGTGTCCACCCCGGTGTCCATTCCCGTTCCTGGCCCCATGTCCATCCCCGGACCCGCAGCAACCCCTGGCCCAGCCCCAGATCGATCCCCATCCCACTGACCCTTTCCCGGTGGTCCATTCCCGTTCCCGGTTCCCATCCCCGTCCCCTCTGCCCCATCCCCTTCCCTCTGCCCCATTCCCGTCCCCTCTGCCCCATTCCCGTTCCCGGTCCCCATTCCCGGTCCCCATTCCCGTCCCGTTCCCCCGGGCGGGGCCGGGGGTGCTCAGCGGGGCGCGGCGCCTGGGCCGGTCCCTGCGCACAGTCCCTGGCCCGTGTCCGCCCGGGGGTCACCGCGCCCCGGCTGCCACCGCTGGGACAGCGACAGCGCTGGGACACGGCTGGGGAACACGACTGCCACCGCTGGGACAGGGACAGGGCTGGGACAGGGACAGGGCTGGGGACAGGGACAGGGCTGGCACTGTCCCCTCCCTCCCTCCCCGCCGCCACCGCCCGGCGCCGCCAGCCCGGAGCCACCGGCGGGCGAGGAGCCAGGACAGGGGACAGGGACAGGCCGGGACAGGGGACAGGGACTGGGGACAGGGACAGGCCGGGACAGGGGACAGCCGGGACAGGGGACAGGGACTGGGGACAGGGACAGGCCGGGACAGGGGACAGGCCGGGACAGGGGACAGGGACTGGGGACAGGGACTGGGGACAGGCCGGGACAGGGGACAGGGACTGGGGACAGGGGACAGGCCGGGGACAGGGACAGGGACTGGGGACAGGGACAGGCCGGGACAGGGGACAGGGACTGGGGACTGGGGACAGGCCGGGGACAGGGGACAGGGACCAGGAACACCTCGGGAGACGGGACAGGACAGGGACAAGGGGACAGGGGACAGGACGGGAGAGGGGACAGGACGGGGACAGGGACAAGGGACAGGATGGGAGGGGGACAGTAACAGGAACAGCCTGGGACAGGGGACAGGACGGGAGAGGGGACAGGACAGGGACAGGACAGGGACGGGGACTGGAGACACCTCCTAGAGAGGGACCAGGGGCCACCCGTCAGAGGGGACAGAGCGGGGACAGGGAACAGGGGACACCCCCCGTCCCGAGGAGCGTCCCCAGGGGTCACTGTCACCCCCGGCACCGGGGCCGTGTCCTGTCCCCGTCCCCACCCCGGTGTCCTGTCCCCATATCAATGTCCCCTGTCCCCATCCCAGTGTCCCCTGTCCCCATCTTGGTGTCCCTGTCCCCACACCAGGCCCTGTCCTGTCCCCTGTCCCCATATCAGTGTCCCCTGTCCCCATATCGGGGCCGTGTCCTGCCGGGGTGGCCTCTGTGTCCCCTGGTCCGTGTCCGTCTGTCTGTCCCTTGTTTTGTCCCTCTGTCCGTGTCCCCTGGTCCGTGTCTGCCGCAGGCGCGGCCGCTCCCCGTCTCTTATCAAATCCCTTATCAGATCCCTTATCAATCCCTTATCTGAGCACACTCCAGCCCGGCACCTTCATCCCCCCCTGTCCCCCCTGTCCCCTCCTGTCCCCTCCTGTCCCCCCTGTCCCCCCTGTCCCCTCCCTGTCCCCCCCTGTCCCCCCTGTCCCCCTGTCCCCTCCTGTCCCCTCCTGTCCCCCCCTGTCCCCCCTGTCCCCCTGTCCCCTCCTGTCCCCCCTGTCCCCCCTGTCCCCTCCTGTCCCCCCCTGTCCCCCCTGTCCCCTCCTGTCCCCCCTGTCCCCTCCTGTCCCCTCCTGTCCCCCCCTGTCCCCCCTGTCCCCCTGTCCCCCCTGTCCCCCCTGTCCCCTCCTGTCCCCACTGTCCCCCCTGTCCCCCCTGTCCCTCTGTCCCCTCCTGTCCCTCCTGTCCCCTCCTGTCCCCCCTGTCCCTCCTGTCCCCCCTGTCCCCCCTGTCCCTCTGTCCCCTCCTGTCCCTCCTGTCCCTCCTGTCCCCCCTGTCCCCTCCTGTCCCCCCTGTCCCCCCCTGTCCCTCCTGTCCCCCCTGTCCCCCCCTGTCCCCTCCTGTCCCTCCTGTCCCTCCTGTCCCCCCCCTGTCCCCCCTGTCCCCCTGTCCCCCCTGTCCCTCCTGTCCCCCCCTGTCCCCCTGTCCCCTCCTGTCCCTCCTGTCCCTCCTGTCCCCCTGTCCCCCCTGTCCCCTCTTGTCCCCCCCTGTCCCCTCCTGTCCCCCCCTGTCCCCTCCTGTCCCCTCCTGTCCCCCCTGTCCCCCCCTGTCCCCTCCTGTCCCCTCCTGTCCCCCCTGTCCCCTCTTGTCCCCCCCTGTCCCCTCCTGTCCCCCCCTGTCCCCTCCTGTCCCCTCCTGTCCCCCCTGTCCCCCCCTGTCCCCTCCTGTCCCCTCCTGTCCCCCCTGTCCCCCTGTCCCCCCCGGGGGTCTCACACTCATCTGTCACCCAGCCCTGACCCCCCCAGGCCGGTGGGTGACCCCAATTCCCCCTTTGGGGTGACCCCAAAACCCTCCGGGGACCCCCCGGGTGGTGTCACGGTGACCCCGGTGACACCGGGGGTCCCTCAGCTGGCACCCCAAGGGTGGGGACAGCACCTGGGGGGTCTCCAGGTGTGTCCAGGGGGGTCCCCAGGTGTATCTAGGGGGTCCCCAGGTGTGTCCGCCGGTGTCCGGGGGGCTCCCCAGGTGTATCCAGGTGTGTTCGGGGGTCCCCAGGTGTGTCCAGGGAGTGCCCAGGGGGTCCCCAGATGTGTCCGAGGGTTCCCAGATGTGTTCGGGGGTATCCGGGGGGTCCCCAGGTGTGTCCGGGGGGGTCCTCAGGTGTATCTGGGGGTGCCCAGGCGGTTCGCAGGTGTTCCTAGGGGTGTCCAGGGGTCCCCAGGTGTATCCAGGTGTATCCAGGTGTGCCCAGGGAGCAGCCCCGCTGTCTGTCCCCGCTGTCCCTTTGATGCGGTGCCAGGGGCGGTGGCTCACACGGGGGGGTGCCCCGGGCCCGCCCCCCCCGCACCCCAAATCCCCCCCCCGGGGGTTATAAAAGGGCTCGGGGCGGCCCCGGCCCGCTCAGCCCGGAGCGCTGCGGGACTGCCCAGGTGCCGGGGGTCCTGGGGGGTCCTGGGGGTCCTGGGGAGGATCCTGGGGAGGTCCTGGGGAGGTCCTGGGGAGGGAAACTGGGGGTCCTGGGGGTCCTGGGGAGGGTTCTGGGGGTGCTGGGGAGGGTTGTGGGGGTCCTGGGGAGGGAAACTGGGGGTCCTGGGGGTGCTGGGGAGCGTTCTGGGGGTGCTGGAGGTGCTGGCGAGGGAAATTGGGGGTTCTGGGGGTCCTGGGAGGTCCTGGGGAGGGTTCTGGGGGTCCTGGAGGGGTCGTGGGGGTGCTGGGGAGGGTTGTGGGGGTCCTGGAGAGGGTTCTGGGGGTTCTGGGGGGGGGTCCTGGGGGCGCTGGAGGAGGCAGAGGGGTAGGGGGTTTGGGTGGGCACTGCCCGGGCAGGGCTGGCGCCCCCCGCCCCCTGCAGCCCCTCCCCCGTTACAGGAGGATGAGGATGAGGATGAGGATGGGGATGGGGGGTCCCGCCGCCCTCCTGGGGCTCTGCCTGCTGGGGTGTCTGGTGCTGCCCCCCGAGCTGCCGGGTGAGACCCCCGGGGGGCCTGGGACCCCAGACCGAGCCCTGGGACCCCCAAAGTGCTCCCTGAGACCCCAAACCGAGCCCTGAGACCCCCGGGGGGGCCTGGGACCCCAAACTGAGCCTCGAGACCCCCAAAGTGCTCCCTGAGACCCCGAACTGAGCCCTGGGACCCCCGGGGGACCCTGAGACCCCAAACTGAGCCCTGGGACCCCCAAACTGAGCCCTGAGACCCCAAACTGAGCCCTGGGACCCCAAAGTGCTCCCCGAGACCCCAAACTGAACCCTGACACCCCTGAATGAACCCTGAGACCCCAAACTGAGCCCTGAGACCCCCAAAGTGCTCCCTAAGACTCTCCCTGCACCTTGAGACCCCCAAACTGCACCCTGAGCCCCCCAAATTTCCCACAGACCCCCCTCCCCACACCCCAATCCTCCCAAACCACCCCCTGTCCCCCACCCCAATCTCTTTCCCCCCCAAAACACCGACACCCCCTCCCCAAAACGGGCCCCGGCCGCCTTTGGGGGGTGACGGTGACACTCCTGTCCCCTCCCCGCAGTGGCCGAAGCCACCAGGTGTCCCCGGGGGTGGCTGTCCTTCGAGGGACACTGCTACGGCTACATGGGGCAGCAGCTGAGCTGGAGGAGGGCCGAGGTGGGTCTGGGGGCTCTGGGGGTCCCCAACCCCCCCCTGGACCCCCCAGTCCTGAGGAGTGTCGCTGTCGCTGTCACCAGGCGTGGTGCCAGGCCACCCGCGGGGGACACTTGGCGTCCCTGCACAGCCCCGAGGAGCACCGGGCCCTGGCCGCCTTCCTGGCCCGGAGGAGGGGACAGGAGGACGAGGATGGGGACAAGGACAGGGACAGGGACAGGGACAGGGACAGGGACAGGGAGAAGGAGGAGAGCGTCTGGATCGGGCTGCACCGCAGGGTGAGTGCTCTGGGGGGTTTGTCATTCCTGGTGTCACCTGTGTGTCACCTGGGTGTCACCTGTGTGTCACCTGTGTGTCCCCTGTGTGTCACCTACCTGCAGTGTCACCTGTCCTGACCCCTGTCTGTCACTCCTGGGTGTCCCCTCCTGGTGTCCCCTGGGTGTCCCCTGTGTGTCCCCTCCCTGCAGTGTCACCTGTCCTGACCCTGTCTGTCACTCCTGGTGTCCCCTGTGTGTCCCCTGTGTGTCCCCTCCCTGCAGTGTCACCTGTCCTGACCCCTGTCTGTCACTCCTGGTGTCCCCTGTGTGTCCCCTGTGTGTCCCCTCCCTGCAGTGTCACCTGTCCTGACCCCTGTCTGTCACTCCTGGTGTCCCCTGTGTGTCACCTGTGTGTCACCTCCCTGCGGTGTCACCTGTGTTCCCCACACCTGTCCTGACCCCTGTCTGTCACTCCTGGGTGTCCCCTGTGTGTCCCCTCCCTGCAGTGTCACCTGTGTGTCCCCTGTGTGTCACCTGTGTGTCCCCTCCCTGCAGTGTCACCTGTGTGTCCCCTGTGTGTCCCCTGTGTGTCCCCTCCCTGCAGTGTCACCTGTGTGTCCCCTGTGTGTCACCTGTGTGTCCCCTCCCTGCAGTGTCACCTGTGTGTCCCCTGTGTGTCACCTGTGTGTCCCCTCCCTGCAGTGTCACCTGTGTGTCCCCTGTGTGTCCCCTGTGTGTCCCCTCCCTGCAGTGTCACCTGTGTGTCCCCTGTGTGTCACCTGTGTGTCCCCTCCCTGCAGTGCCACCTGTGCTGACCCCTGTCTGTCACACCTGTGTGTCCCCTCCTGGTGTCACCCGTGGGACACCCTGTCTCCTCCCTGCAGTGTCACCTGTCTGTTACATGTGCTGTCCCCTGTGTCCCCCTGTCCCCCTGTCCCCTGCGTGACCTGTCCTGTGTCCCCTGTGTCCCCTGTCCTTGTCCCCCGTGTGACGGTGTCCCCGGTGTCTGTGCAGCGCCAGGGCTGGCTCTGGGCTGACGGGTCCCCGCGGCACTACTGGGCCTGGGAGGGGGACGATGGCCCCAAGGGACACCCCTGCATCGCCCTGGAGGACTCGGCAGGTCAGGGGACACTGGGGACACTGGGGACACGGGGGACACGGGGGACACGGGGCAGGGGGTGGGACAATGGCTTGGGGACAATGGCCTGGGGACATCCCTGTGCCAACCCCAGAGGATTTGGCAGGTGAGGGGACACTGGGGACACGGGGCGGGGGGTGGGACAATGGCCTGGGGACAACGGCCTGGGGACATCCCATGGCCTGGGGACAATCGCCCTGTGCCAGCTCCAGGGATCAGCTGGTGAGAGGATGAAAAGATTTGGGGGGGTCAGAGGGTGGCAGGGGGGGACAGAGAGGGACAGGGGGGAACAAGGGACTCCAGGGAGGGACAAGGGGACAGGAGGTGACAGGAGGGACAGCGGGACTCAAGGAGTGTCCAGGAGGGACAGGGGATGTCGGGGAGGGGCAGGAGGTGACAGGGGGGGACAGGGGGGACAGGAGGTGTCCAGGAGGGACAGGGGATGTCGGAGAGGGGCAGGAGGTGACAGGGAGGGACAAGGAGGGTCAGGGAGGGACAGCGGGGACAGGGAGGGCCCGGGGGCGGTGGCAGTGTCCCCGTGTCCCCTGTCCCAGCCCGTGTCCCCGCAGGGTTCATGGCCTGGGAGGGCGAGGCCTGCGGGGAGCGCAAACCCTTCATCTGCAAACTGCCGGCCTAGGGGGGCCCGGGACCCCCGGAGTGCCCCCCGGCCCTGGGGCTGACCCCGCCTGGATCCTGACCCCAAATCCCCCCCCAGACCCCAAATCCTGCCCCTGAACCCCACATCCCTGCCCCAGACCCCACATCCCCCCCCAGACCCCAAATCCTGCCCCTGAACCCCACATCCCTGCCCCAGACCCCAAATCCCCACCCCAGACCCCAAATCCTGCTCCCAGTCCTGCCCCCACTGTCCTGCTCCCCATATCCCACATCCTGTCCCCAAAACGCCACACCCCTGACCCACAGTGTCCCCCAACCCTGTGTCCCTGCCCCCCTGACCCCAGACCCCCAATCCCACCTCCAGCCCCCCCAGTCTCAGGACCCCTGCCCCCTAACCCCAAATCCCGCCCCAAATTCCCATCCCGCACGCCCCATGCACCCCCCAACCCCCAGAGCCCCCCCTGTGGGGACCCCCCCAATAAAGTGACTGAAGTGACCCCCCCGTGTCCCATCACTGTGTCTGTGCCCCACGGGGGGACAGGGACACCCATGGGGGGACAGAGGGGGCACGACCAGGAGTGACCCCAAGGGAATGGGGTGTCCCCAAGAGAAGAAATTACCCCAAGGGACGGGGTGTCACCAGGACAGGGGTGTCCCCAAGGGATGGGATGTCCCCAGGACAGAAGTGTCCCCAAGGGATGGAGTGTCCCCATAGAGAAATGACCCCAAGGAATGGGGTGTCCCCAGGAGAAGAAATGACCCCAAGGGATGTGGTGGCCCAGGACGGAGGTGACCCCAAGGGATGAGGTGTCCCCAAGGGATGGTGTCCCCAAGGAATAGGGTGTCCCCAAAAGAAGAAGTGACCCCAAGGGATGAGGTGTCCCCAGGACAGAGGTGTCCCCAAGATGTGTCCCCAGGACAGAGGTGACCTCAAGGGATGAAGTGTCCCCAAAAGAAGAAATGACCCCAAGAGAAGGGATGTCCCCAAGAGAAGGGGTGTCCCCAAGGGATGGGGTGTCACCAGGACAGGGGCGTCCCCAAGAGAAGGGGTGTCCCCAAGGGATGGGGGACAGAGGTGTCCCCAAGAGAAGGGGTGTCCCCAAGGCACCCCTTGGGGTCTCAGCCAGTTTCTGTGTCCCCTCGTGTCCCCCTGTCCTCCTGTGTCCCCCACATTCCCATGTCCCCACATCCCCATCAGCCCCTCAATGTCCCCCACTGTCCCCATGTCCCCTTGTCACCTCCATTACCCTCTCCCTGTGTCCCTGTGTGTCCATGTCCCCAATATGTCCCCATGTTCCCATGTCCACATATGTCCCCATGTCCCCATATGTCCCCTATATGTCCTCATGTCCCCATGTCCCTATATGTCCCCATGTCCCCCATATTGTCGTCCCCATGTCCCCCCTGTCCCCGTGTCCCCATGTCCCCTCCTGTCCCTCTGTCCTTGTGTTCCTGTGTCTCTGTGTCCCTCCTGTCCTGTCCCTGGGGTCCGGGGGGGGTCACACATGGGGTTCTGGGGATCAGATATAGGATATGGGAGGTGCATCCATGGGGTGCTGCGTCTGTGGGGTGCCTGGGCTGTGTCCATGGGGTGGATTTGTGGGATGTGTCCATGGGGTGTGTTTTATCCATGGGGTGCTGGGATGAGGATGTATCCCATGGGGTGTATCCACTGGGATGAATCCATGGGGTGTGTTTCATCCATGGGGTGCTGGGCTATATCCATGGGATGTATTTTTTGAGGTGTATCCATGGGGTACATTTCATCCAGGGGGTTCCAGGGGTCAATCCATAGGTTCTATTTTTTGGATGTATCCACTGGGATGTATCCACAGGGTCTGTTTTATCCATGGGGTAAATCTATGGGGTGTATTTTTGGGATGTGTTTTATCCATGGGGTGCTGGGGGTCAATCCATGGGATGTATTTTTGGGGTGTATCCATGGGGAGCCAGGGTGTATCCATGGGGTGGATTTTTGGGATGTATTTTTGGGATGCATCCATGGGGTGTATCCATGGGGTGTGTTTTAACTATGGGATGGATTTTTGGGATGTATCCATGGGGGTGCTGAGGGTCAATCCATAGGTTGTATTTTTGGGGTGTATCCATTGGGGTGTGTTTTACCCATGGGGTGCCGGGGGTAAATCCATGGGGTGGATTTCTGGGATGTGTCCATGGGGTGGGTTTTATCCCAGACTGTACCCATGGGGTGTGTTTTATCCATGGGGTGGATTTCTGGGGTGTATCCATGGGGTAAATTTTTCGGATCTATCCATGGGGTGGATTTTATCCTGGGCTGTACCCATGGGGTGGATTTCTGAGCTGTATCCATGGAGTGCATTTTATCCCGGGCTGTGTCCATGGGGTGGATTTTTGGGATCTATCCATGCGGTGCATTTTATCCTGGGCTGTATCCATGGGGTGAATTTTTGGGATATTTCCATGGGGTGTGTTTTATCCATGGGGAGGATTTCTGGGATCTATCCATGGGGTGTATTTTTGGGATCTATCCATGGGGTGGATTTTTGGAGTGTATCCATGGGGTGTGTTTTATCCCGGGCTGTATCCATGGGGTGGATTTATTTTTGGGATCTATCCATGGGGTGGATTTCTGAGCTGTATCCATGGGGTGCATTTTATCCATGGGATGGATTTTTGGGGTGTATCCACGGGCTGCACTTTACCCCGAGCTCTCCCCATGAGTTCCCCACATTCCGCCCCCCCCCCCACCACCACCACCACCACTGTCACCGTTGCCACCCCTGGAACCCCGGTGGCCTTTGTGACACCACGGCCACCAGCACTGTGTGGCCTCCCCCTCCCGCGGCCCGGCGGTGTCACTTTGTCACCAGGGCTGCCACCACCACCATCCACCCACCGCCGCCCTGCACACCCGGGGGGCTGAGGAGGGGGCAGAACCCCCCGAGAGCCCGAGGAGAGCTGGGGGAGCTCCTGGAGACTCCACCTGTCACCTGTCCCCAGCCTGTCCCCGCAGGATGGCTGAGTGCGGCGGAGGGACCGAGCCCCTCCATCGGCGGGACCCCTCGGGCCGGCGCGCCCCCGCCTACAGCTTCGGCCTGAGGGTGGGGGGTCCCGAGGGGCCGCGCTCCCCCGGCCCGCAGTACCTGGTGCCCCCCGGATTGACCGCGCGGGGCCGAGACCGTGTCCCCGCCCCTTGGCCGGCCGCCCCAGAGAGAGGCGCGGCAGGAGCACACCTGGGCCAGGTGAGGGATGGGCGGGGCGGGGGTGGGATGGGGTGGGATGGGATGGGATGGGGTGGGATGGGGTGGGATGGGATGGGGTGGGGTGGGATGGGGTGGGATGGGATGGGATGGGATGGGGTGGGGTGGGGTGGGATGGGATGGGGTGGGGTGGGGTGGGATGGGATGGGATGGGGTGGGATGGGGTGGGATGGGATGGGGTGGGGTGGGATGGGGTGGGATGGGATGGGATGGGATGGGGTGGGGTGGGGTGGGGTGGGATGGGATGGGGTGGGGTGGGATGGGATGGGATGGGGTGGGATGGGGTGGGATGGGATGGGGTGGGGTGGGGTGGGGTGGGATGGGGTGGGATGGGGTGGGATGGGATGGGATGGGATGGGATGGGGTGGGATGGGGTGGGATGGGATGGGGTGGGGTGGGATGGGGTGGGATGGGGTGGGATGGGATGGGATGGGATGGGATGGGGTGGGATGGGGTGGGATGGGATGGGATGGGATGGGGTGGGATGGGGTGGGATGGGGTGGGATGGGATGGGATGGGATGGGGTGGGATGGGGTGGGATGGGGTGGGGTGGGGTGGGTTGGGGTGGGATGGGGTGGGGTGGGGTGGGGTGGGATGGGATGGGGTGGGGTGGGATGGGGTGGGATGGGGTGGGATGGGATGGGGTGGGGTGGGATGGGGTGGGGTGGGGTGGGATGGGGTGGGATGGGATGGGGTGGGATGGGGTGGGGTGGGGTGGGATGGGGTGGGATGGGGTGGGATGGGGTGGGATGGGATGGGGTGGGATGGGATGGGATGGGATGGGGTGGGATGGGGTGGGTTGGGGTGGGATGGGGTGGGTTGGGGTGGGATGGGATGGGGTGGGATGGGGTGGGGTGGGGTGGGATGGGGTGGGTTGGGGTGGGATGGGATGGGGTGGGATGGGGTGGGGTGGGGTGGGATGGGGTGGGGTGGGATGGGATGGGATGGGGTGGGATGGGGTGGGTTGGGGGTGGGGATGGGATGGGGTGGGATGGCGGGGTGGAGGGATGGGGTGGGTTGGGGTGGGATGGGGTGGGATGGGGTGGGATGGGGTGGGGTGGGATGGGGTGGGATGGGATGGGATGGGGTGGGATGGGGGGACAGGCCAGGGGGGATGGAGGTTGAGCCCCCTCGGCCCTTCCCAGCGCCACTTCCGAGCCCGAGAGAGCCGCCAGGGTCACCACGCCCTCCGCGCCCGCCTGCTCCGTGCGCTCCCGCAGCTGCGCCCCCAGGACCCCGCAGACCCCAGGTGAGATGGGGGGGAGTGGTGGGAGCCCCGGGGTGGGACCCCCGACATCCCATCTGAGCTGGGACCCCCAACATCCCACCTGGGCTGGGACTCCCGTTATCCCACCAGGGTTCAGACCCCATTATCCCTCCTGGCCTGGAACCCCAAACATCCCACCTGGGCTGGGACCCTCATCATCCCATCCGGGCTGGGACACCCGTTATCCCACCAGGGTTGGGACCCCAACATCCCACCAGGGCTGGGACCCCGTTATCCCACCTGGGCTGAGACCCCCAACATCCCACCAGGGCTAGGATCCCTTAATCTCCTCCAGGGCTGGGACCCCATTATCCCATCAGGGTTTGGGACCCCATTATCCCACCTGGGCTGTGACCCCCTAATCTCCTCTGGGGTTGGGACCCCCATTATCCCATCTGGTCTGAGACCCCCAACATTCCCCCTGTGTTGGACTGGGCTGGGACCCCATTATCCCATCAGGGTTTGGACCCCCATTATCCCACCTGGCCTGTGACCCCCTAATCTCCCCCAGGGCTGGGCTGCAACCCCCACCTCACCCCTGGGCCAGGACCCCATCACCCCCTGTGCTGGGCTGTGCCCCCCATCTCCTCCCGGGGCTGGGATCCCCCATTCCCCAGGGCTCCCCAGGACCCCCTGGCTGTGCTGGGAGGGGGGTGAAGCCCCCCTGAGCCGTGTCCCCCCCAGGCCCTGCCAGCTACCAGCTGCCGGCCGTGCTGGGCCCCCGCCAGGTGATCAAGACCTCGGCCCCCCAGTACAGCTTCACCGGGAGAGGCCCCAGCATCTTCGACGACAAGGAAAAGGTGGGGACAGGGGGGCCAGGGGGTGGGATTTGGGGTATCAGGGTCAAGGGGGGCTGGGGGAACTGCAAAAGGGACTGGGGTGTTGGGATTTGGGGTAGCAGGGTCCTGGGGGGCTGGGGTGCTGAGTGTGGGGTGCCAGGGGGACGGGGGTTTGGGTACCAAGGGTGTGGGGTGTCAGGGGGTTGGGTGCCAAGGAGTCTGGGGTGCCAGGGGCCTGAGGGGTTGGGGTGCCAGGGGTCCAGGGAGTTGGGGTGCCAGGAGTCTGGAGGGTTGGGGTGCCAAGGATGTGGGATGAAGGGGGTCTGTAGGATGGGGTGCCAAGGCTGTGGGGTGCCAGGGGTTCCGGGGGTTTGGGGTACCAAGAGTGTGGGGTGCCAGGAGTCTGGAGGGTTGGGGTACTGAGGGTGTGGGGCACCAGGGTCCTGGGGGATTGAAGTGCTGAGTGTGGGGTGCCAGGGGGACGGGGGTTTGTGGTACCAAGGGTGTGGGGTGCAGGGGGTCCAGAGGGTTGGGGTAGCAGGGTGTGGGGTGCAGGGGTCTGCATACCAGGGTGTGGGGTACAGGGGGTCTGAGGGATTGGGGTACCAGGGTGTGAGTGCAGGGCTCTGGGTACCAGGGTGTGGGGTACAGGGGTCCGGGTACCCGTGTGTGGGACACAGAGGGTTGGGGTACCCGGGTGTGGGGTACAGGGGTCCGGGTACCCGTGTGTGGGACACAGAGGGTTGGGGTACCCGGGTGTGGGGTCCCGTCGCCCAGGGGGTCACACCAGCCCCCCATTCCCCCCGCAGACCCCCGGACCCAGCGAATACAACACCGTGGACACCAACGTGTACATGGCACGGGCCCCCCGCTGCACCATGGCGGGGAGGACCCCCCTCGGCCCCAGATCCGACACCCCCGGGCCCAGCGACTACACCCTGCGGGAGGTGAGCGGGGACGGGGATGGGACAGGGACAGGGATGGGGACAGGGATGAGACAGGGATGGGGACAGGGATGGGGACAGGGACAGGGATGGGGACAGGGATGAGACAGGGACGGGGACAGGGATGGAGACAGGGACAGGGATGGGGACAGGGACAGAGACAGGGATGGGGACAGGGATGGGGACAGGGACAGGGACGGGGACAGGGACAGGGACAGGGACAGGGATGGGGACAGGGACAGGGATGGGGACAGGGACAGGGACAGGGACAGGGACAGGGACAGGGACAGGGACAGGGGACAGGGTGGGAACAGGGCCGGGGACAGGGATGGGGACGGGGACAGGGACAGGGACAGGGGAGAGGGGACAGGGACAGGGATGGGGACAGGGATGGGGACAGGGCCAGGGCCAGGGAGGCACAGCATGTCCCCTCACACCCCCGTGTCCCCGCAGGGCCACAAACAAGGCCCCACGTTCGGCATACGCTACTCGGACGCCGTGATCCCCGTGATGGACTCGCCGCCCTAGGGCAGCTGTGGGGCCGTGGGTGGCACTGCCAGCCTGTGACAAACACGACCTGCAGCAGCAGCAGCAGCAGGACTGGCTCGTTCTCTTTGTGTCCCTCTGCGCCGCACGGGAGGGGCAGGGGGGACCCTAAAGTGCCCTTTGGTTGTCCCAAGGGAGATCCTGGAAAGGCCACCCATGGAGGGGGAGCCCACAGTGGGGTGGGATGTGCCGGAGTGAGGGATGAGGGGTGTGCTGCCAGCCCTGTCCCTGCTGCAGTCCTGTCCCATCCCAGTATCCCACCCCATTATCCCATCCCAGCCCATGGAGCCCATCCGATCAGTCCCATCTCATTATCCCATCCCATCTCATCTCATCCCATGGATTGCATGCCATGGGTCCCATCCCATTATCCTACTATTCCATTTTCCCATCCCATCCCATGGATCCCATCCCACGGATCCCACCCCATTATCCCATCCCATCCCATTATCCCATCCCCATGCCATGGATCTCATCTCATTATCCTATTATCTCATTATCCCATCTCATGGATCCCATCCCATGGACCCCATCCCATCCCATCATCCCATCCCATTATCCCATCCCATCCCATTATCCCATCCCATCCCATGGATCTTATTTCATTATCCCATTATCCCATCCCATGGATCCCATGGATCCCACCCCGTTATCCCATTATCCCATCCAGGACCTCTGTCCACGGGGGCTCTGGGGCCACCAAACAAGGAGGGGACACATGTCACTGCCACACCCTGGGGACTCCCCCCGCTCTGTGGGGGCAGGACACTGTTGGGGGGACACAGTGTGGGGTTTTGGGGACAGGAGGTGGGATTTGGGGAGCAGAGCCCCCGGGCATCACCTGCGAGTGTCCACAGCGAATGAGGGACCCGGAGAGGGGCCACCACCGTGTCACCCCCGTGTCACCCCCGTGTCATGTCACCCCCGTGTCACCCCCCGTGTCACCCCCATGTCACCCTCATGTCACTGCTCTGTGTCACCCCCGTGTCACCTCCGTGTCACCCCTTGTGTCACCCCGTGTCACCCCCGTGTCACCGCTCTGTGTCACCCCCGTGTCACCCCTCGTGTCACCCCCGTGTCACTCCCCGTGTCACCCCTCGTGTCACCCCCCGTGTCACCCCCGTGTCACTGCTCTGTGTCACCCCCGTGTCATCCCCATGTCACCCCCATGTCACTCCCCGTGTCACCCCTCGTGTCACCCCCGTGTCACCCCCATGTCACCCTCATGTCACTGCTCTGTGTCACCCCCGTGTCATCCCCATGTCACCCCCATGTCACTCCCCGTGTCACCCCTCGTGTCACCCCCCGTGTCACCCCCATGTCACTGCTCTGTGTCACCCCGTGTCCCCCCGTGTCACCCCGTGTCCCCCCGGCGCGGCCTGTCCCGTGCCCGTTGCCCCGGGCTCAGAGTCCGCGCGGAGCCTCCCGCGGGCAGCGGGCACCGGGCACGGGGCCAGGCCGGGCCGGGCTCGGGCGGGTCCCGGCAGCTCCGGGGGAGGCGCGGCCCTGCTCGGGGGGAACCGGGGCTGGGAGCAGCCGGGTGTCGCTTTGCGGGGTCACCGCTGTGTCACAGCGCGGGGCCGGGACGGGGATGGAGGCCCGGACTCCTCTCCCCAGCCTGATCCGCAAGAAGAGGGATGGGGAGCGCCTGGAGGACGCCGAGATCCGGAGCTTCGTGCGCGGAGTCACCGAGGGCAGCGCGCAGCAGGGACAGATCGGTGCGGCGGGGACAGCGCGGGGACAGCGCGGGGGGGACACGAGGGGACAAGCCAATGGGATGTGGCGGGGAGAGCGGGCAGAGCCGGTGGGAGTGACACAGGGGCACAGGGGACACACAGGGGCACAGAGGAGTGACACAGGCACAGGGCAGTGACACGGGCACAGGGGACACACAGGGACACAGGGCAGTGACACAGGCACAGGGGACACACAGGGGCACACGGGACACACAGGGACACAGGGCAGTGACACGGGCACAGGGGACACACAGGGACACAGGGCAGTGACACGGACACAGGGGACACACAGGGACACAGGGCAGTGACACAGGTACAGGGCAGTGACACAGACACAGGGCAGTGACACGGGCACAGGGGACACACAGGGACACAGGGCAGTGACACAGGCACAGGGGACACACAGGGACACAGGGCAGTGACACGGGCACAGGGCAGTGACACAGGCACAGGGGACACACAGGACACAGGGCAGTGACACGGGCACAGGGCAGTGACACGGGCACAGGGCAGTGACACAGGCACAGGGGACACACAGGGACACAGGGCAGTGACACGGGCACAGGGCAGTGACACGGGCACAGGGGACACACAGGGACACAGGGCAGTGACACAGGTACAGGGCAGTGACACGGGCACAGGGGACACACAGGGGCACACGGGACACACAGGGACACAGGGCAGTGACACAGGTACAGGGCAGTGACACAGGTACAGGGCAGTGACACGGGCACAGGGGACACACAGGGGCACAGGGCAGTGACACGGGCACAGGGGACACACAGGGACACAGGGCAGTGACACAGGTACAGGGCAGTGACACGGGCACAGGGGACACACACGGGCACAGGGGACACACAGGGACACAGGGCAGTGACACGGGTACAGGGCAGTGACACGGGCACAGGGGACACACAGGGGCACAGGGCAGTGACACAGGTATAGGGCAGTGACACGGGCACAGGGGGACACACAGGGACACAGGGCAGTGACACGGGCACAGGGGAGTGACACAGGCAGAGGGGACACACAGGGACACAGGGCAGTGACACAGGCACAGGGGACACACAGGGGCACACGGGACACACAGGGACACAGGGCAGTGACACGGGCACAGGGGACACACAGGGACACAGGGCAGTGACACGGGCACAGGGCAGTGACACGGGCACAGGGGACACACAGGGACACAGGGCAGTGACACGGGCACAGGAGACACACAGGGACACAGGAGGTCCCAGCAGTGGCAGGGACAGCAAAGGAAAGTCCCGGGGTGTCCCAAGGGATCCTGGGCAGGGGGCACGGCTGGGGGACCACCCTGGGGGGACAAGAGGGAGACCCCAGGACATGGCATGGAGACAAAGTTGGGGGATCCCCTGGGGGTCTCCAGGATGTGGCAGGGGGCGTGGCTGGGTGGGCGACCTGGGGAGGACACTGAGGTGGCCCCACGTGTCCCCAGGTGCCATGCTGATGGCCATCCAGCTGTGGGGCACAGGCCAGGTTGGGGACAGGGCACAGAGGAGGTGACATGTGTCTGGCCGCTGTCCCCAGGTGCCATGCTGATGTCCATCCAGCTGTGGGGCACAGGCCAGGTTGGGGACAGGGCACAGAGGAGGTGACATGTGTCTGGCCGCTGTCCCCAGGTGCCATGCTGATGGCCATCCAGCTGTGGGGCACAGGCCAGGTTGGGGACAGGGCACAGAGGAGGTGACATGTGTCTGGCCGCTGTCCCCAGGTGCCATGCTGGTGACATCCAGCTGCTGGGCACGGGTCAGGTTGGGGACAGGGCACAGGGGAGGTGACATGTGTCTGGCCGGTGTCCCCAGGTGCCATGCTGATGGCCATCCGCCTGCAGGGCATGGGTCAGGTTGGGGACAGGGCACAGGGGAGGTGACATGTGTCTGGCCGCTGTCCCCAGGTGCCATGCTGGTGACATCCAGCTGCTGGGCACGGGTCAGGTTGGGGACAGGGCACAGGGGAGGTGACATGTGTCTGGCCGCTGTCCCCAGGTGCCATGCTGATGGCCATCCGGCTGCGGGGCATGGGTCAGGTTGGGGACAGGGGAGGTGACACTGGACATTGTCCCCAGGTGCCATGCTGATGGCCATCCGCCTGCGGGGCATGGAGGCGGGTGAGACGCTGGCCCTGACCCAGGCCATGGCCAGCTCTGGCCGGACACTGGCCTGGCCGCCCGCCTGGCACGGGCTGCTGGTGGACAAGCACTCCACCGGTGGCGTTGGGGACAAGGTCAGCCTGGCCCTGGCCCCCGCGCTGGCCGCCTGCGGCTGTAAGGTGAGGGGGACACCGGGGATGGGGACAGGGGTGTCCCCGTGTCACCACACCCACCCGTGTCCCCCCTCCAGGTGCCCATGATCAGCGGGCGCGGGCTGGGCCACACCGGGGGCACCCTGGACAAGCTGGAGGCCATTCCCGGGTTCCGCGTGTCCCAGAGCCCCGAGGAGGTGACAAATGAGGACACCGCGGGCACCCCCACACCCTGCAGGGCTCCAGAGGGGTGGGGGGGGACAATGGGGTGACAATGGGGTGGCAATGGGGTGACAACGGGGTGGCCATGGGATCCGAAGAGGGGGCAGATGCCATTTGGGGTATGGATGGGGTTCAGGTGCCAGTGGGTTGTGGGGTCCCAAAAGGGTGCAGGAGGAGATGGGGGTGCCCTTGGGGTGCCCTGAGGGTGTCCATGGGGTGCCATGGGGTGGCAATGGGATGTGGGGTGCCTGTGGGGTGCTGATGGGGTCTGGAGGGGAGGGGTGGGTGCTGATGGGGTGCCCGTGAGTTTGGGGTGCAGATAGGGGGGTCAATGGGGTGTGGATTCCCATGGGGTTTCAGTGGGGTGTCAGTGGGGTGTCAATGGGGTGCCACTGGGGTGTCAGTGGGGTGTCAATGGGGTGCCACTGGGGTGTCAGTGGGCTGTCGATGGGGTGTCTATGGAGTGGCACCAGGATGTCAGGGGGTCATCAATGGGATGTCAATGGGGTGCCTGTGGGATGTCACTGGGGTGCCACCGAGGTGCCACTGGGGTGTCAGTGGGGTGTCAACAGGATGCCCATGGAGTGTCAGTGGGTCATCAATGGGATGTCATTGGGGTGTCACTGGGGTGTCACCAGGGTGTCATTGGGGTGTCAATAGGGTGCCCATGGAGTGTCAGTGGGTCATCAATGGGATGTCATTGGGGTGTCACCAGGGTGTCAGTGGGGTGTCAATAGGGTGCCCATGGAGTGTCAGTGGGTCATCAATGGGATGTCACTGGGGTGTCACCCAGGGTGTCAGTGGGGTGTCAATAGGGTGCCACCGGGGTGTCAGTGGGTTATCAATGGGATGCCACTGAGGTGTCAATGGGGTATCAATAGGGTGCCACCAGGGTGTCAATAGGATGTCACTGGGGAGCCCCCAGGGTGTCACTGGGGAGCCCCCGGGGTGCCACCGGGGTGTCAATGGATGTCACTGGGATGTCACTGGGGAGCCCCCAGGGTGTCACTGGGGAGCCCCCGGGGTGTCACTGGGGAGCCCCCGGGGTGTCACTGGGATGTCACCGGGGTGTCACCGGGGTGCCCCGCGGCACGGTGCCCGCAGATGCAGCACATCCTGGCGCGGGTGGGCTGCTGCATCGTGGGGCAGAGCGCGGAGCTGGTGCCGGCAGACCGGGTGCTCTACGGGCTGCGCGACGTCACCGCCACCGTGGACAGCCTGCCGCTCATCACCGGTACGGGCACGGGACACGGGGACACACGGGGACACACGGGGACACCGGGACAGGCGGTGACCCCTCTCCTTGGCCCGGCCCAGCCTCCATCCTCAGCAAGAAGGCGGCGGAGCGGCTCTCGGCGCTGGTGCTCGATGTGAAGTTCGGGGCGCAGCTCTGTACCCCACCCAGGAGAGCGCGAGGGAGCTGGCACAGAGCCTGGTGACACCTCGGGGACCCCTGCCCGCTGTCCCCTCCCGCTGTCCCTGTCCCTGCCTGCTGTCCCTGTTCCTCCTTGCTGTCCCTTGTCCCTGTCTGCTCTCCTTCCTTCTGCCCCTGCCTGTCCCTGCCTGTCCCAGCTTGTTCTCCGTGCCCGCCCCATCTCTGTCCCTGCCCATTGTCCCATTGTCCCTGTCTCTGTTTGTCCTCCATCCCTGCCCTACCTCTGTCCCTGTCCCAGCTTGTCCTGCAACCCTGCCTGCTGTCCTTTGTCCCTGTGTGTTCTCCTTCCCACTGCCCCTGCCTGTCCCTGCCTGTCCCTGCTTGTCCTCCATCCCTGCCCCATCTCTGTCCCCACGTGTCCCCATCCCTGCCCTCTGTCCCTGCCTGTTGTCCCTATCCCTACCTGCTGTCCCTTGTTTCTCCTTCCTACTGCCCCTGCCTGTCCCTGTCTCTGTCCCTGCTTGTCCCCTACCCCTATCCCTGACCCCATGTGTCCCCATCCCTGCTCACTGTCCCCACCTGTTGTCCCTGTTCCTGTCCATCCTTGTCCCTGCCCGCTGTCCCCGCTTGTTGTCCCTGCCCCTGTCCATCCCCCTCCCTGCCCACTGTCCCTGCCTGTTGTCCCTGTCCCTGTCCATCCCCATCCCTGCCCGCTGTCCCTGCCTGTTGTCCCTGTCCCTGCCCACCCTCCTCGCCTGTCGTCCCTGTCCCAGTCCATCCCTGTCTCTGCCCGCTGTCCCCGTCCCCGCTGTCCCCGCCTGATGTCCCTGTCCCTGTCCATCCCTGTCCCTGCCCACTGTCCCTGCCTGTTGTCCCTGTCCCTGCCCACCCTCCCCGCCTGATGTCCCTGTCCCTGTCCATCCCTGTCCCTGCCCGCTGTCCCTGCCCGTTGTCCCTGCCCCTGTCCCTGCCCGCTGTCCCCGCCGGTCCCCGCCACGGCCGCGCTGTCCCCGCGCAGGTGGAGGTGGGCACACAGCTGGGCATCCGCACGGCGGCCCTGCTGACCCGCATGGAGCAGCCGCTGGGCCGCGCCGTGGGCAACGCGCTGGAGGTGCTGGAGGCGCTGGAGTGCCTGGAGGGGGCCGGGCCCCCCGACCTGCGGCACCTGGTCACGGCCCTGGGTCAGTGCCACACGGGGGGACACGGCGGGACACGGGGGGACATGGGGGGACAAGGGAGGGAGGCCCCCCGACCTGCGACACCTGGTCACCGCCCTGGGTCAGTGCCACACGCAGGGACACGGGGGAGGAGGACACAGGGGTCCTGTGTCCAGTCCTGGCCCCCAATCTCGAGGTCCCCCCAACACTCTCTGTCCCCTCCTAAGCCCCTCCTGGGATCCCGTCCCCCTCCCCTTCCCCCCGCAGGGCCGAGGAGGAGTGAGGGGGCGCAGAGGGGGAGAGTTTGGGGTCTCCCCCTATGGGGGTCCCAGCCCGTGTCCCGGTTTTGGGGTGGAGCAGGGGGGCAGTGGGGCGGTATTTGGGGTCCCAGCCCTGTTTTGGGGTGAAGCAGGGGGGCTGTGGGGCCGTGTTTGGGGTCCCAGCCGTGTTTTGGGGTGCAGGGGGGATGCTGCTGTGGCAGTGCGGGCTATGGGGCGGTATTTGGGGTCCCAGCCGTGTTTCGGGGTGCAGTGCGGGCTGTGGGGCGGTATTTGGGGTCCCAGCCCTGTTTCGGGGTGCAGGGGGGCTGTGGGGCCGTGTTTGGGGTCCCAGCCGTGTTTCGGGGCGCAGGGGGGATGCTGCTGTGGCAGGCGGGTTGTGGGGCGGTATTTGGGGTCCCAGCCCTGTTTTTGGGGTGAAGCAGGGGGGCTGTGGGGCGGTATTTGGGGTCCCAGCCCTGTTTTGGGGCGCAGGGGGGATGCTGCTGTGGCAATGCGGGTTGTGGGGCGGTATTTGGGGTCCCAGCCCTGTTTTGGGGTGCAGGGGGGATGCTGCTGTGGCAGTGCGGGCTGTGGGGCCGTGTTTGGGGTCCCAGCCGTGTTTCGGGGTGCAGGGGGGGCTGTGGGGCCGTGTTTGGGGTCCCAGCCCTGTTTCGGGGTGCAGGGGGGGCTATGGGGCGGTATTTGGGGTCCCAGCCGTGTTTTGGGGCGCAGGGGGGATGCTGCTGTGGCAATGCGGGTTGTGGGGCGGTATTTGGGGTCCCAGCCGTGTTTTTGGGGCGCAGGGGGGATGCTGCTGTGGCAGTGCGGGCTGGCGGCGGGGGCCCAGCAGGGCGGGGAGCGCCTGGCGCGGGCTCTGGACGATGGCTCGGCCCTGGCCGCCTTCGAGGCCATGCTGGGGGCGCAGGGGGTGCCCCCCGACACCGCCCGGGGGCTCTGCGCCGGGACCCCCGCCCAGCGCCGCCGCCTCCTGGGCGAGGCCAAGGTCTGCGAGGAGCTGCCCGCGCCGCAGGAAGGTCAGGGGGGACCCAAACCCCAAACCCCCACACCCCAAAACCCCTCACCCCAAACCCTGTATCTCTTCACCCCGTATCTCTCCGGGGGGCTGAGGGTCCCCATACCCTGCGCCTCAAGGGTCCCTGATTCCCAATCCCATGTTCTGGGGGTCCCCAAACCCCCCTCCCCCACACTCCTGGTGTGTTCCCACTGTGTCCCTGATTCCTGGGGGATGCCCCTGTCCCCCCCTGATCCTGGTTTCCCTCCTTGTCTCTGTCCCCCCACCATGTCCCTGTCCCCCCATCACATCTCTGTCTCTTCCCATGTCCTGTCCCCCTGACCCCCATGTCCCCAGGCTGGGGTTATCCCCGTGTCCCTGTCCCCTGCCCCATGTCCCTGTCCCCCTCATCCCTGTCCCCCCATGTTCTGTCCCTCTGACCCCTGTGTCCCCCAGGCTGAGGTTATCCTCATGTCCCTGTCCCCCTGACCCCGTGTCCCTGTCCCCCGGTGTCCCCAGGCTGGGGTAACCCCTGTCCCCGTGTCCCCAGGCTGGGTGCAGCAGGTGCGGGCTCTGCCCCATGTCCTGTCCCTGTCCCCCGGTGTCCCCAGGCTGGGGTAACCCCTGTCCCCGTGTCCCCAGGCTGGGTGCAGCAGGTGCGGGCACTGCCCCATGTCCTGTCCCCGTGTCCCCAGGCTGGGGTAACCCGTGTCCCTGTCCCCAGGCTGGGTGCAGCAGGTGCGGGCACTGTCCCATGTCCTGTCCCTGTCCCCAGGCTGGGGTAACCCCTGTCCCTGTCCCCAGGCTGGGTGCAGCAGGTGCGGGCACTGCCCCATGTCCTGTCCCTGTCCCTGTCCCCAGGCTGGGGTAACCCGTGTCCCTGTCCCCAGGCTGGGTGCAGCAGGTTCAGGCTCTCCCGGTGGCGCGGGTCGTACACGGGCTGGGCGCGGGCCGGGACCGGGCCGGGGAGCCCATCAACCCCCGAGTGGGCGCCGAGCTGCTGGTGGGCCCCGGGCAGCACCTGCGGGCAGGTGAGGGGACCCCCGACCACCCCCGCGGAACCGCGCAACGACCCCCTGGCCCCCTCCCCAAAATGAGCCCCGGCTGAGGGTGCACCCCGCTATCTGGGGGGATATCTGGGGGATATCTGGGGGGATATTTGGGGGTACCAGAGCCCCCTGACGACCCTGTGTCTCTCTCTCTCCGGCCAGCCCCAGTTGGGGGGATATCTGAGGGAATATCTGGGGTACCAAAGCCCCCCGGTGACCCCCATGTCCCCTCCCTCAGGCCAGCCCTGGTTAGGGGGATATCTGAGGGGATATCTGGGGGATATCTGAGGGGATATCTGGGGGATATCTGGGGGATATCTGGGGGGATATTGGGGGTACCAGAGCCCCCTGGTGACCCCCGTGTCCCTCCCTCAGGCCAGCCCTGGCTGTGGGGATATCTGAGGGGATATTTGGGGGATATCTGGGGTACCAAGCCCCCCCAATGACCCCCTGTCCCCCCCAGGCCAGCCCTGGCTGCGGGTGCACCACGAGGGCTCCCTCAGCGCGGAGGGGCGGCGGGAGCTGCAGGCCGCGCTCTGCCTGGGCCCGGAGCCCCCCCGGGACCCTCCGCCGCTGGTGGCCGAGACCATCCTGCCCTCGGGGCCCGTCCGCGGGCCGTGCCGGGACTCACAGGACTCACAATAAAGCGCAAAGGTCGCGATATCGGGGCCATATCGCGATTCCCCCTCCCGCCAAAAGTCTGAGGGGAGCGGCGCGGTGGCGCCCCCTAGCGGTGAGAGTGAGGGAGCAGGACACGCCCCCTGGAATTGACCACGGCCCTGTATTGACCACGCCCCCCTCGCACTAACCACGCCCCCTTGGATTGACTATGTCCTTTCATTGACCACTCCCCTCGTATTGACCACGCCCCCTCATGTTTTGACCACGCCCACAATAGCCGTTGCCCCTCTTATTCCCGCGGTGGCCCCGCCCCCTCACCCGGTATTTCCGGTTCCGGCGGGAGCGGCGGCGGCGGACGGGGCGCGGGGGGGACAGGCCGGAGGTCAAAGGTCAGCGGGGACCGGACATCTGAGGGGTCAGGGGGCGGGTACGGGCAGAGCGGGGGGTCTGGGAGTGGTGGGGGTCAGGGTGGGGGTCTGGAGTGCCGCAGGGGGGGTGTCTGGGGAGAGCGGTGGGGTCCGGGGGTACTGGGAGGGGTGGGGTGAGGGGTCAGGGGACATTTGGGGACAGAGGTGGGGTCCAAGGGCATAAGGAGGGGTGGGGTGAGGGGTCAGGGGATATTTGGGGACAGAGGTGGGGTCCAAGAGCAGCAGGACACAGGGTGGGGATCAGGGGACATTTGGGGGGACAGGGGTGGGGTCCAGGGGCATAAGGAGGGGTAGAATGAGGGGTCAGGGGATGTTTGGGGACAGGAGTGGGGTCCAGGGGCAACAGGAGGGGGGGGGGTGAGGGGTCAGTGGAGACATGGGGACAGGGGTGGGGTCCAAAGGCAGCAGAAGGGATGGGATGAAGGCTCAGGGGATATTTAGGGAACAGAGTGGGGGCTCCAAGAACATCAGGACACAGGGTGGGGATCAGGGGGCATTTGGGGACAGGGGTGGGGTCCAGGGGCATAAGGAGGAGTAGAATGAGAGGTTAGGGGATGTTTGGGGACAGGAGTGGGGTTCAGGGGCAGCAGGACACAAGGTGGAGGTCAGGGGATACATGGGGACAGGGGTGGGGTCCAGGGGTATTGGGAGGGGTGGGCTGAGGGGTCAAGGGACATTTGGGGACAGGGGTGGGGTCCAGCAGCATAAGGAGGGATAGAATGAGGGGTCAGGGGACATTTAGGGAATAGGGGTGGGGTCCAGGGCCATGGAGATGGATGGAATGGGAGCTCAGAGGTCACTCGGGGCACAGCACCGAGCTCCAACCCCACTGCGGGCTGGGGGACACACACACAGAGGGGTCACCTCACCCCTCTGACCCCCCTGACCCCCTTATCTCCCCTTCCCCACAGCCCTCCACGGCCATGCTGCGCTCCCTCCGCTCCCTCCGGCTCCTGTCCCCATCCCTGTCCCCACCCCTGTCCCCATCCCTGTCCCCATCCCTGTCCCCACCCCTGTCCCCATCCCTGTCCCCACCCCTGTCCCCTCCCCGCCGCCACCTCTCCTCATCCCCTCAGCTCCCCCTGCGGCATCGCCTGGCGGTGACAGCGGCGGTGACATTCACAGTGGCCGCGGGGTGGCTTTACCTGCGCCACCAAAAGGAACAACAACAGCAGCAGCGCCACCTGCGCCACCTCCGCTCCCTGTCCCTGGGCCAGGGCGACTTCCAGCTGCAGGACACCTCGGGGAGGACCCGCAGCAAGGCTGATTTCCTGGGCAGCTGGGTGCTGCTCTATTTTGGCTTCACACACTGCCCTGACGTGTGTCCCGAGCAGCTGGAGAGGCTGAGCAGAGCCCTGGAGCTGCTGGAGGCCCAGCCGGGGCTGCCCCCGGTGCAGCCGGTGTTTGTCACCGTGGATCCCCAGCGGGACGATGTGGCGGCCTTGAGGAGGTACCTGAGGGATTTTCATCCCCGGTTTTTGGGGCTCACGGGCTCCCCGGGGCAGGTGAGGGAGGTGGCAGCTCGGTTTAGGGTTTATGTGAGCGCGGGGCCCCCGGACAGCGATGGGGATTACGTGGTGGATCACTCGGTGCTCACCTTCCTGCTGGATCCCGACGGGATGTTCCGGGATTGCTACGGCAGCGCCCGCACGGCCGAGGAGCTGGCCAGGAGTGTCAGGGGACACATGGAGAGCTACAGGCCACTGTCACCTCCTGTCAGTGCCTGAGGGAGTGTCAGGGGACACATGGAGAGCTACAGGCCACTGTCACCTCCTGTCACCACTGCCTGAGGGAGTGACAGAGGGCACATGGAGAGCTACAGGCCACTGTCACCTCCTGTCAGTGCCTGAGGGAGTGACAGGGGACACATGGAGAGCTACAGGCCACTGTCACCTCCTGTCAGTGCCTGAGGGAGTGACAGGGGACACATGGAGAGCTACAGGCCACTGTCACCTCCTGTCAGTGCCTGAGGGAGTGACAGGGGACACATGGAGAGCTACAGGCCACTGTCACCTCCTGTCAGTGCCTGAGGGAGTGACAGGGGACACATGGAGAGCTACAGGCCACTGTCACCTCCTGCCACCACTGCCTGAGGGAGTGACAGGGGACACATGGAGAGCTACAGGCCACTGTCACCTCCTGTCAGTGCCTGAGGGAGTGACAGGGGACACATGGAGAGCTACAGGCCACTGTCACCTCCTGCCACCACCGCCTGACAATTACCAGCCATTTTCGCCTCTTGTTGTCACTGCCTGAGGGGAATAAACGGTGTCAGGGGGCACATGGATAATTATCGGCCACTGTCACCTCCTGCCACCAACTGAGGGGAATAAACGGGGACAAATGGATAATTACTGGCCATTGTCACCTCCTGCTGCCACTGACTGAGAGGAATAAACCTCAGGGGACACATGGAGAGCTACCGGCCACTGTCACCAACTGAGGGAGTGACAGAGGGCACATGGATAATTACTGGCCACTGTCACCTCCTGCCACCCTGACAATTACTGGCCATTTTCACCTCCTGTTGTCACTGCCTCAGGGGAATAAAGGGTGTCAGGGGACACATGGAGAGCTACCAGCCATTGGCCATTGTCACCTCCTGCTGCCACCAGCTGAGGGGAATAAACAGTGTCAGGGGACACATGAACAATTACCAGCCATTGTCACCTCCTGCTGTCGCTGGAGGGGAATAAACGGCCAGGGGACGCTTTGATAATTACCAGCCATTGTCACCTCCTGTTGTCACCACTGCCTGAGGGGGGTCTGCAGTGGTTTGGGGTGTGGGGAGGGCAGGGTGGCACATGCGGGGTTATATGGAGGGGAGGGACAGGTGGGAGGTGACACCCAGGGGTGTCACAGGGGGTGGGACAGAGCCCTCAGAGGCCACACCCTCCAGGGGTGTCACAGCGGGGAGAGGGACAGGTCACAGCCCTCCCAGGGGTGTCCTGTGAGGTGGGTGGGTGGAGGGACCCCCACCAGACCCCTCTGCCCCCCAGGTGTGTCCTGTAGGGTGGGGGGCTCTGTGTAGGTCAGTGAAGCAACTCCCCCACCCCTGTAGCCCCCCAGACCCCTCCCCAAAAAAAGGGAGGCAAAGGATGAGTGGGCAGAGGGACTCCCCACAGCCTCTCCCACCCCCTGTAGCCCCCAGGGCCCTCCCCACGGGTGTGGGGGGTACCTGTGCCGGTGACCGAAGCCCCCCAGGGCCCTCCCCACCCCACTCCCCTACAGAAGAGGCTTTTCCTTAGCAAAAAAGTTTTTATTTGGGGCCGGGGTCTCTCTGTGAGGGCAGCTGGAAGTTCTGGAACCTCTCGTGGGCCGGGCGGGCCGAGAGCAGCCTCAGCCTGGCCGTGTCCAGCGCCGCCTCCAGCCCCTCGTCCTGCGCCAGCTCCACCTCGGCGTCGTTGGCCTGCAGGGGACAGCCAGGGGTGACTCACGGGGACAAGGGACTCTGCAAGCCTGAGATATTCTAGAATGTGTGGTTTTATTGCAGGGTGGTGGGTAGAAAGGGCTTTGCCTTCAGCCACCAGCCTGGGCTGGAGGGAAGTGCCAGAGAGAGAAGGAGAGAGCAAGAGGGTTTGGGCTGAGAAGAGGGGAGAGAGAGAGCAAGGGGCAGGGTCAGAGTGCAGGGGGAAGAACAGGGAAAAGAGCAAGGAAAAGAGCAGAGAAAAGAGCAAGGAAAAGAGAGCGAGGTCCTGGTTCCAATCCATTCTATTTCCTTTTGTGATGAATATTCTAATTTACAGTGACCAACCAACACAAGACACAAAATCCTATAGAATCTCCACACAGCCTATAAGAACTACTACATCACCGTGTGTTATATTTTAAACTCTAAAAACTCCTCTTTAGACTTTTCTGTTTTGCTGCATTGACCTTTGGATCCCTCAGGCAGCAGAAGGGGATTGTTCAGTCCAAAGGGATTCTCCTCCAGCTGCCCAGGCTGTTGTCTTCAGGTTATAGAGTGACTAAGGCTCGGTGTCCTACAACTCAAATTAAGCTCCCATTTCTATTTCCATTACAAGTTTCACATTTTCAGAATCTTTTGCCAAGCAATCATATTTATAAGGTTTCCCTGATTCATCTTTCCCAACAGCCCGGGGTCCCGGCACACCCAGAGCCCCCCAAAGCCCCCCCAAAGCCTTACCAGCTGCAGCGAGGCCAGCAGGTAGCGGCACACCTCGAACGGGGGCTGCCCGGCCACCAGGCTGGCCAGGGAGTGCCACCGGCCCGGCTCCGAGCAGCGCTGGGTCAGGGCCTGCCCGTAGGCACGGACACTGAACGGGGCCCGGTGCTCCTGGGGACAGCGGGGACAGTGAGGGGACAGGAGGGGACAGGAGGGGACAGGGAGTGACACTGAGGGGACAGGAGGGGACAGGGAGTGCCCGTAGGCACGGACACTGAACGGGGCCCGGTGCTCCTGGGGACAGCAGGGACAGTGAGGGGACAGCAGGGACCGTGAGGGGACAGGGAGTGACACCAGTCAGTGCTCAGACACTGAATGGGACATGGGACACTGAGGGGACAGTGAGGGGACAAGGAAGGTCAGGGACTGTCACCAGCCAGTGCCAGCCTGTACCCACAGACATGGAACGGGGCACGGAATTCCTGCAGGTATGAGGGGACTGGGAGGGGACAGGGGGAGCTCAAGTGTGGGCAGGGGACTCAGGAGTGGGCTTGGGGTGCTCAGGGAGGGCAGAGGGGCTCAGAGGTGACCAGGGCACTGCCAGCCCCCTGCCCACCCCAGGGGGTCCCATCCCACCCCAGAGATCCCATCCCATCCCAGGCAGTCCCATCCCACCCTGGGGGTCTCAGACCATCCCAGATAGTCCCAGGCCACCCCAGGGGATCCCATCCCATCCCACCCCAGGCAATTCCAGCCCATCCTGGAGGTCCTAGCCCACCCCAGACAGTCCCATCCCACCTCAGGCAGTCCCAGCCCACCCCGGGGGTCCCAGCCCACCCCAGGCAGTCCCAGCCCACCCCGGGGGTCCTGCCTGCTCCTGCAGCAGCGGCTCCATGCGCTCCTCCCAGAGCCGGATGCGCTGGGACAACTCCGTCTCCTGGGCAAACTTCTGAGAGCTGGCCATGAACAGCTCCTGGGGCCACAGGGACAGGAATGGGGACAGGCCTGGCACTCTGGGGACACCCCCAGCCCTCCTGGGGACACCCCGAGCCTGTGCAGTCACCCCCAGAGCCCCACAGCAGCACCCACCACGTTCCTGCGCACCAGCTCCTCGTATCCGGGTTCGGGGGGCTCTGTGGGAAAAAGGGGGTCACCAGAGTGAGGGGACAGCACCCACCAACCCCATGGGAGGGACAGGGACACACAGGGACACACAGGGCAGAGGGGATTTGGGAGGGCAGGGTCAGCAGCTCACCCAGGGATCCTTCCCCCAGCTCTTCTGGCACCTCGGGCTCCGCGTCCTCAGGCTCCACGTCCTCGTGCTCCACAAAATCATCATCTGCCAGCATGGGGACACCACTCAGTGTCCCCTGGGACCCCCTCAGTGTCCCCTGAGACCCCCCCAACCTTCTGGGGCCCCTCCAGGAGGGGAGGAAAGGCTCCCCAGGCAGGGGGGATTCGGGGTTTTGGGGGGTTCCACACCTGCCCCTTCCTCGCTGCCGGCCTCGCGCTCCAGCTCCGGCTCCCACAGCGGCTCCTGGGGGGAGGAACAGCCCTGAGCCCCCCCTGAGCACCCCCAGAGTGTGGGAAGGGGCTGCTGGAGCCCCTCCAGCCCCCCCAGTGTAGCCCCCAGCCCACTCACCCCCCGGCTCTGGAGCTTCCTGTGCGCCGCCATCCTCTCCTTGAACTGCCGCCAGTACAGCACCTCCAGGTCTGCAGGGTGGGATGGGGGTTTGGGGGGCCCTCTGTGCCCCCCAAAGCATAAACTGCCCCCTCCCAAAGCACAAACTGCCCCCTCCCGAAGCACAAACTGTCCCCCAGCCACACCAGCC
This sequence comes from Zosterops lateralis, assembly GCF_965231275.1. Classification (NCBI taxonomy): domain Eukaryota; kingdom Metazoa; phylum Chordata; class Aves; order Passeriformes; family Zosteropidae; genus Zosterops; species Zosterops lateralis. Next base: position 73,706,227 of record NC_139765.1, read on the forward strand.
CCTTCCCAGGCTCCCCTGGCCCAGATTTGGGGGGTCTTTCCCCTTTGCAGGAGCTGGTGTACAGTCCCCTCAGTTTTGGGGTTCCCCTCCACGCCCTTCCCATTGCAGGATCCATTCCCCAGAGTTTTGGGGTGTCCTTCTTGCCCCACTGCAGGACTCAATCCCTGGTGTATCCCCCCAGTTTTGGGGTGTCCTCCCCACTGCAGACCCCAATCCCTGCTGTCCTCCCAGTTTTGGGGTGTCCTCCCCACTGCAGATCCCAATCCCTGCTGTCCTCCCAGTTTTGGGGTGTCCTCCCCACTGCAGACCCCAATCCCTGCTGTCCTCCCAGTTTTGGGGTGTCCTCCCCACTGCAGACCCCAATCCCTGCTGTCCCCCCAGTTTTGGGGTGTCCTCCCCACTGCAGATCCCAATCCCTGCTGTCCTCCCAGTTTTGGGGTGCCCTCCCCACTGCAGGACCCAGTCCCTGGTGTCCATTCCCCCCGTTTTTGGGGTGTCCTTCCTGTCCCACTGCAGGATCCAGTTTTGGGGTGTTCTTCTCCTCCCTGTCCCACTGCAGGACCCAGTCCCTGGTGTCCCCCAGTTTTGGGGTGCCCTCCCCAGTGCAGGACCCAATCCCTGGTGTCCCCAGGGTCCCTGGGGACTGTCCCTGTCCCCCTCACCTGCGAAGGTGGGCCCCCTCCTCCTGCTCTTCCTGCCCTCCGTGGTGTTGTCTGTGGGGAGCAGAGCAGGAGTGACCATGGGATGGGAATTCCGTGGGTTTATCCCAGCTGGAAAAGCCCTCTGAGCCCACGGAGAGGGGACAAGGCCACCCCTGCCCCTGTCCCCAAGTGCCACATTGCACAGGGCTGCCCACCCCACTCTGCTGGAGGTTTTTAATTAAATAAATTAAATTAAATTAAATTAAATTAAATTAAATCAAATCAAATCAAATCAAATCAATCCTTTGGGACGTCGAACCCACGGGAATCACTCACAGACTGCAGAGAACCATCTGATGAAATCCTGGAGCTTCCTGGGGCCCCTCCTCTTCCTCTTGCCTCCCACCGTGTCCTCCAGGCCCTGGGGCACCAGGAAGGGCCTCCCTGCGGGTGACACGGGTGACACTGGGTGACACTGGGTGACACTGGGAGTGTGGCCACCACCAGGGACACTTGGGGATGTCACAGGGTGGGGACAGGGACACTTGGGGACGTCACAGGGCTGGGAATGACCCCAGAGTGGGGACAGGGACACTTGGGGACATCACAGGGTGGGGACAGGGACACTTGGGGACGTCACAGGGTGGGAATGACCCATAATGGGGACAGGGACACTTGGGGACGTCACAGGGCTGGGAATGACCCCAGAGTGGGGACAGGGACACCTGGGGATGTCACAGGGCAGGGAATGATCCATAAAAGGGACAGGGACACTTGGGGATGTCCAGTGGGGCTGGGAATGACCAGCTGTGGGGCTGGGGACACTGAGGGACACCAGGCCAGGAATGACCCACCACAGGCTCCCAAAGCTCCCCAATTTCCCCCAAAATTACCTTTCCTAAAGGGTTTCTCCTCGGAGTCTCCAAAGGGGTCGAGGCTCTGCCACGGGTTGGGCTCCTCCTGCCACAGGGTGAGGGAGGGTGGGCAGGGGGTCTAGGGGGTCCCATTCTGCCCGGATTTGGGGTCTCCAGGGCTCAGCTTTGGGATCCCCAGGGCTCCAGGGCTCCCCTTACCTTGCTGTGGGGTTTGGGGTCCTGTCTGGGGGCTCTCTCCCTCAGGATGTACCCCCGGGTCCGGGGTGTGCTCTGGGGGACACAGAGGGGGACAGTGAGGGACAGGGAGGGACAGGGAATGGGGTGGGGGATCCAGGGAAGAAATGGGGGGATCCCAGGGGTCTGGGAAAGGAGTGAGGGGATGAGGGAAGGAACAAGGAGCTCCAGAGATCCAGGGAAAGAACAAAAGGCTCTGGGGAAAGAGTGGGGGGCTCTGGGGAAGGAGTGGGGGGCTCTGGGGAAGGAGTGGGGGGCTCTGGGGAAGTAATGAGGTGCAGTGGGGCTCCAAGGAAGGAACAAGGAGCTCCAGGGATCCAGGGAAGGAGTGGGGGGCTCTGGGGAAGGAATGAGGCACTGGGGGGCTCTGGGGAAGGGGTTAGGGAATCCAGGGAAGGAATGAGGGGCTCTGGGGTTCCAGGGAAGGAGCACAGGCAGACCCCCAAGCCCCTCTGAGCCCACACAGACCCTCTGAGCCTCGATGTGTTCATTGGGGACTGGAGTCACTTCCATGTCGTCCCCCAGGGCCCCGAGGATGTCGTCATCGTCATCTCCTGCAGCTCCTGCAGGGCGGGAATGGGCAGGGGCTGGAGGAGCTTCTGGGACCCCCCATTCCCTCCCTGCCAGCCAAGGAACCCCCCAGGAGCCTCCCCTGCCAGGGCCATTCACCCCAGAGCACCCAGGAGGGACACAGGGACCCCCTGGCAGGTGTCACCCCCTGAATTCACCCTGTAGGGACACAGGGACCCCCTGGCAGGTGTCACCCCCTGAATTCACCCTGTAGGGACACAGGGACACCCCTGGGCCAGTGTCACCCCTTGAGTTCACCCCAGAGCACCCTGGAAGGACACAGGGACACCCCTGGGCCAGTGTCACCCCCTGAATTCACCCTGTAGGGACACAGGGACCCCCTGGCAGTGCCACCCCTTGAATTCACCCTGTAGGGACACAGGGACCCCCTGGCAGTGCCACCCCCTGAATTCACTGGAGGGACACCCCTGGGCCGGTGTCACCCCCTGAATTCACCCCAGGAGGGACACAGGGACATCTCTGGGCAGTGCCACCCCCTGAATTCACTGGAGGGACACCCCTGGGCCGGTGTCACCCCTTGAATTCACCCCAGGAGGGACACAGGGACCCCCTGGCAGTGCCACCCTCACCTGTGTCCTCAGAGAAGCTCAGAGCCTGCACCGGGGCCGTGCCGCAGCCGGCGGATCCCGGAGCCGCTGTGGGGGACAGGGACAGGTGAGCTCCTGGCGGTGACACTGACGGTGACACCCACACCCCAGGGGTCCCCAGGTACCTGTGGGTGTCCCCAGGGGCTGCTCCTGCAGCGGGTGGGTGGGGGAGAGGCCGGCCAGCTCCAGCAGGAAGGCCCCGGAGGCGTGAGGGGTGGAGGTGTTCATGCGGAAATCGCGGCGGCTGGCCAGGACCTCGCCACGCCGGCTGAGGGGACACTGTCAGGGACTGTCCCCAACGTCCCCAGGGTCACCCTGGCCTGGCTCGGGGTCAGCCCAACCCTCCCTGCAGCCCCGGAGTGGCCTGGGTGTCCCCAAATGTGCTGGGAGGTTGCTGCTCACCCTGACGGGTCTCAGCAGGGATTGGGAGATGGGAGTGAGGGGTCCTGGCTGGAGCAGGGAGGGGACAGGGGACACTAACAACCAGGGGAGGGGACAGGGGACAATCCCAACTGGGAACAGGAGCAGGGAGGGGACAAGGGACAATCTCACCCAGGGGAGGGGACAGGGGACAATCCCAACCAGGGACAGCAGGGGAGGGGACAGGGACAAGGGACACTCCCACCCAGGGAGGGGACACAGGACAATCCCACTCAGGGACAGGAGCAGGGGAGGGGACAGAGGACAGTCCCAACCACGAGAGGGGACAAGGGACAATCCCACCAAGGGACAGGAGCAGGGATGGGGACAAGGGACAATCCCACCCAGGGGAGGGGACAGGGGACAATCCCAGCCAGGAACAGGGATGGGGACAAGGGACACTGCCAGCAGTGGCACCTCAGGAGGGGGTTCTCCTTCTTCTCCCCCTCTTCTGGGGGCACCAGGGACATCGGGGTCAGGGGGACGATGTTCACGGCCTGAGAGGGGACAGGGGGGTGGCACTGAGCCTGGGACAAGTGTCATTGTCCCCAGGGCCACCATCCCCCCTTGATGGCCACAGGATTCACACGGGAAAGGGAAAAAAGGAGGAAAAAGGAGAGAGATAAAAGGGAGAAAATGGGGGAGAAAAAGAGGGATAAAAGGGAGATAAAAGGAGGAATAAAAAAGGGATAAAAAGGAGGAGAAAGGGAGAGATAAAAGAAAGGGAAAAGGGAGAAAAGGAGGAATAAAAAGAGGAAGAGAGAGAGAGAGAGAGAGAGAAAACAAGGAGGAAAAAGAGAAAATAAGGGAGAAAAAGCGAGAGAAAACAAGGGAGAAAAAGAGTGATGAAAGGGAGAAAAGGAGAGATAAAAAGAGGGAGAAATTGAGAGATAAAAAGAGGAATAAAAAGAGAGATAAAAGGGAAAGAAGGAGGGAGAAAAGGGAGAGGAAGGAAATGATAAAAGAGGGATAAAAGGAAGAAAAGGAGGGAGAAAAAGAGGGATAAAAAAGAAGGAGCAAGGGAGGGATAAAAAGAGGCATAAAAAAGGAGAAAAGGAGGGAGAAAAGAAAGGATAAAAAGGGGGAGAAAGGGAGAGAAAAAGGAATAAAAAAGGGAGTAAGGGAGGGATAAAAAGTGATAAAAGGGAGAAAAGGAGAGATAGAAAGAGAGAGATAACAAATAAAAAAGAGAAAAAGGGAGGAATAAAAAGAGGGAGAAAAAGGGAGAGAATGGGAGGGATAAAAAGAGAAAATGAACAAATGAAGAAATAAAAGGAGAAAGGAGGAATAAACCAAGGAATAAAAGGAGGAAAATACGTGTCACCCTTTGAGCGAACAGAACTAAACAGAAAAGATTAAAAAAAAAAAGAACAAAAGGAGAAAAATAAGAAATAAAAGCAGACACAATTGCCCTTACAGCAGGCTGCTGATCCCTCCTCATGTCCACGCTGGCCTGGCTGCTCTCTGCGATGTCATCCAGGGACAGGAACTGCCAGGGGAACCCCAGGGGGGTCAGCCCAGCTGGGAGGGACCCCAGGGACCCCCTGGGGCAGGACACAGACCCCAAAGGGACCCCTGTGGGGCAGGACAGGGGGCACAGACCCCAAAGGACCCCCCCTGGGGCAGGACAGGGGGCACAGAGACCCCCAGGGACCCCCCTGGGGCAGGACAGGGGGCACAGAGACCCCCAGGGACCCTCTGGGGCAGGACACAGACCCCAAAGGGACCCCTGTGGGGCAGGACAGGGGGCACAGAGCCCCCCAGGGACCCCGTGGGGCAGGACAGGGGGCACAGACCCCAAAGGACCCCCCTGGGGCAGGACAGGGGGCACAGACCCCCCAGGGACCCCCGTGGGGCAGGACAGGGGGCACAGAGCCCCTCACCTCCTCCTCCTTGTCCGTGAAGGTGGCATCGGTATCTCGGCCATCGGGGGCCAGGGAGGTGGGCAGCTTCTCCCTCCTGGGGAAAAATGGGATCAGGGGCCATGGGAAAGGTGGGGGAATCCCAAAAGAATAATGGAGTTTTTCTTCTTGGAGTGAGTGGATGGAAAAGGGCCCCTCCAGGTGGGAAAATCCCACCAAAAAATGGGGTTTTCCCTCTTGGTGTTAATGGGGGGGAAGGGCCCCTCCAGGTGGGAAAATCCCAAATAAACAATGGGGTTTTCCCTCTGGGTATCCATGTTGGGAAAGGGCCCCTCCAGGTGGGAAAATGAAAATAAAAAAATAATAAAAAAAAAAATCCTTCCCCTGGGAAGGGAAAATTCCCCTTTGGGAAGCGAAAATTCTGCCCTGGGAAGGAAAATTCCACCCTGGGAAGGGAAAATTCCTCTCTGGAAAGGAAAAAATTCCTCTCTGGGCAGGGAAAATGCCACTCACTTTTTGTTGGAGATGCAGTCCAGTGTCTGGCAGACCAGCATGTACAGGTATTCCACCTGGAAAACAGCCCCTGGAGCTGGGAAAGGGGGGAGCAGCTCCTGGGAAAGCCCCTCCACCCCAGAGACTCCCCATTCCCATCACGGGGCTCAATTCTGGGGGGTTTTGGTGCTGTTTTCCCGGGTTTTTTCAGCCATTCCAAGGGCAGGCTTGGGGAAATCCCTGGAATTTGGAGCAGCCTGGGGCAGTGGGAGGTGTTCCCTGCCCAGGGGGGCACTGGGGGGGCTTTGGGGTCCCTTCCCACCCAAAAAATCCCGGGATTTTGTGGTCAGAAAGATCCACTAGCCCGGGATTTTGTGACAAAATAGGATTTTATATCCCACCCTCGAGGGAAAAAAACTGGAGAACAGCAAAATTCCTGCTCCGGGGGTGTCAAATTCCCCCAAAGGGATCCAACTGAGGAATGAGGGACTGAAATTCCCCCAAAGGGATCCAAATTCCCCCAAAAGGATCCAATTGAGGAATGAGGGACTGAAATTCCCCCAAAGGGATCCAAATTCCCCCAAAAGGATCCAATTGAGGAATGAAGGACTGAAATTCCCCCAGAGGGATCCAAATTCCCCCAAAGGGATCCAATTGAGGAATGAGGGACTGAAATTCCCCCAGAGGGATCCAAATTCCCCCAAAAGGATCCAATTGAGGAATGAGGGACTGAAATTCCCCCAGAGGGATCCAAATTCCCCCAAAGGGATCCAATTGAGGAATGAAGGACTGAAATTCCCATCGATGATCTGAGGCCAAGGGGGAATTGTGGGGTGGGCCCGGGGACTTGGGGCAGCTCAGGGGTCCTGGGGATGGGGCAGGGACCCCAATCCCAATCCAGCCCCAATCCCCGCTCACCTTCTTGCTGTAGATGCAGGCAGAGCCCTGGATCAGCAGCGCCGCCTCCATGAAGTTCATGGTGGTTTTGCCGTTGTCGAAGGAAATACAGATGTGATCCAGCTGTGAGGGGCAGGGGGGACAGAGAGGCTGAGCCTGGGGGGATTTGGGGTGGGATTTGGGGACAGGGCTGAGGGGATTGACCCCGATACCTCCTCCAGGTACTCCCCGAGCTGTGCAGCCACATCCACCTCCCAGTTCTTGGTGAGGTCCCGGATGGGCTGGAGCAGGTGCAGGAATCGGGAATCCACCTCCTCCATGCTGGGGGGACACCTGGGGGGACCCTAAAACTGCCTGGGGGGTCCCAGAGCAGCAGGGATCCCACAGGAATGGAGGTCCCACGGTGTAGGGCAGGGATGGGCACGGAGGGAGCTCTGCAGGAGTCACAGCTGGGCTGGATTGAGATAGAGAGAGGGATCAGGGAATGGGGGGAAATCCTGACCCCAGTGATGGCCTGACCCATCCCAACACCAATCCCAATCCCAACCCCAGTGCTGCCCTGAGCCCATCCCAACACCAATCCCAATCCTGACCCCAGTGCTGCCCTGAGCCCATCCCAACACCAACCCCAGTCCTGACCCCAGTGCTGCCCTGAGCCCATCCCAATCCCAATCCCAGTCCTGACCCCAGTGATGGCCTGACCCATCCCAACACCAATCCCAATCCCAACCCCAGTGCTGCCCTGAGCCCATCCCAACACCAACCCCAGTCCTGACCCCAGTGCTGCCCTGAGCCCATCCCAACACCAATCCCAATCCTGACCCCAGTGCTGCCCTGAGCCCATCCCAATCCCAATCCCAGTCCTGACCCCAGTGCTGCCCTGAGCCCATCCCAATCCCAATCCCAATCCTGACCCCAGTGCTGCCCTGAGCCCATCCCAACACCAATCCCAGTCCTGACCCCAGTGCTGGCCTGAGCCCATCCCAATCCCAATCCCAATCCTGACCCCAGTGCTGGCCTGAGCCCATCCCAATCCCAATCCCAATCCTGATCCCAGTGCTGCCCTGAGCCCATCCCAACACCAATCCCAGTCCTGACACACAGATCCTGACCCCACTCACAAGCCTGGTCCTGATTCTGACCCTAACCCTGACCCTGATTCTGACTCTGACCCTGATCCTGACCCCGATCCTGACCCCAACCCAAATCACAGTCCTGCCCCTGATTCTGACTCTGCCCATGATCCCAATCCTGACCCTGATCCTGATCCCAGCTTCAGTCCTGACCCTGACCTCAAACCCCATCCCAATCTGGAGCCAATCCCGACCCTGACTCTCACCCCACTCCCATCCCCTGTCCCGACCCCAATTCCCACCCCAACAGCGCTGTAAACCTCAATCCCCATCGTGCTCCCGGTCCCCATCCCAGCCTCAATCCCATCCCAAACCCAACTTCGGTTCCGATCCAGATCCCAACCCCAATCCCGACCCCAGCCGCGTGCTCAGCCTCGATCCCGATTGTGATCCTGATCCCAGTCCCCATACAAATCAAAATCCTGGTCCCGATCCCGGTCCTGGTGCTCAGCCCATTCCCCATGCAAACCCCAGTCCAAATCCCGGTCCCCGTCCCGATCCCGGTCCCGTTCCCCACGCAAACCTCGCTCCCTGTCCCTGTCCCGATCCCGACCCTGATCCCGGTCCCGATCCCGTTCCCCACGCAAACCTCGGTGCTGATCCCGGTCCCGGCTCTCAGCCCGGCCCCATGCAAACCTCAATCCAAACCCCAATCCCAGTCCCCTTCCCCACACAAGCCCCAATCCCGATCCCCAACCCAGCTCCATGTAAACCCCAATCCCGTTCCCCATCCAGGTCCCGTTCCCCGAGCAAACCCCAATCCTGGTCCCGGCCCCGTTCCCCACTCAAACCTGGCTGCTGTCCCTGTCCCTGTCCCTGTCCCTGTCCCGGTCCCGATCCACAGCCTGGCCCCATGCAAACCCCAATCCCAATTCCAGTCCCGTTCCCCACGCAAACCCCGATCCCGATCCCGGTGCTCAGCGCAGCCCGGCCCCATGCAAATCCCAATCCTGGTCCCCATCCCGTTCCCCACACAAACCTCGGTCCCGGTCCCGGTGCTCAGCCTGGCCCGATCCCGATCCCGATCCCGATCCCGATCCCGATCCCGATCCCGATCCCGATCCCGATCCCGATCCCGATCCCGATCCCGCCCCTCACCGGCCCCTCCTCATTCCCCGATCGCCGCCGCCATTTTTGTCCTTCCCGCGCTCCGTGACGTCACCACACCCGGGTGTGACGTCATCACCGGGCGCGGCGCGGCGCGGGGCCGGCATGGCCGCCATGGGGGAGGCGGCGCGGCCGCGGGCGCTGTTCCTGGCCGGGCTGGCCGCGGTCTATATCGCCGCCTTCGGCTCCCTCTACGTGCAGATACCCGGTACCGCGCCGGGAACCGCCTGGGCGGACGGGGGGGACGGGGACGGGAGTGGGGGAACCGGGACTGAGGGGGGAGTGAGGCTGAGGGAACCGGGACAGGGCCGGGAGTGGGACTGGGGGAACCGGGACAGGGCCAGGGGAACCAGGACAGGACCGGGAGTGGGGCCGGGGGAACCGGGATGGAGCCAGGAGAACGGGGACAGAGCCGGGATAGAGCCGGGGAACCGGGACAGGGCTGGGAGTGGGGCTGAGGGAACCGGGATGGGGCCGGGAGTGGACCTGGGTAACGGGGACGGGGCCGGGAGTGGGGCTGAGGGAACCGGGATGGGGCCGGGAGTGGACCTGGGTAACGGGGACAGGGCCGGGAGTGGGGCTGAGGGAACCGGGATGGGGCTGGGAGTGGGGCTGAGGGAACCGGGATGGGGCTGAGGGAACCGGGATGGGGCTGGGAGTGGGGCCGGGGGAACCGGGACAGGGCCGGGGGAACCGGGACAGAGCCAAGGGCGGGCAGGGGGACGGGGACAGGGTCGGGGGAACTGGGATGGGGCTGGAGGAACCGGGACAGAAGCGGGAGTGGAGCCGGGAGAAGAGGGATAGAATCGAGAGTGGGGCCGGGGGAACCGGGACAGGCCAGGGGAACCGGGAGAGAGGGGGGAATGGGGCTGGGGGAACTGGGATGGGGCTGGGGGAACCGAGATAGAACCGGGAGTGGGACCAGGGAACAGGGAGAGAGGTAGGAGTGGAATTGGGAGAAGCGGGATAGAACCAGGAGTGGGGCCGGGGGAACCGGGAGTGGGGCCGGGAGCGGGGTTTGGGGAACCGGGAGAGAGGCAGGAGTTGGGCCGGGAGAAGCGGGACAGGGCTGGGGGAACCGGGACAGGCCCGGGGCCGGGCAGGGGGACGGGGACAGGGTCGAGGGAACCGGGAGTGGAACTGGGATGGGGCTGGGGGAACCGGGACACAAACGGGAGTGGGCCCGGGGGGTAACCGGCATAGGGCCGGGACATGGCCAGTGAAGTCAAGAGTGACACCGGTGAATCGGGGCCGGGATGGGGCCGAGACAGGGCCAGTCGCCATCCCCGTCCCGCTGCCGGGCTGATCCCTCCGTTCTCCCCGTTATCCCTCTCCCTCCATCCGCTCCTGCCCGTCCCGCCTCCCGTCCCTTCCCCGGGGCTCCGGCGGCTCTTCCCGGCGGGATGGGAGCCGGGACAGACCCGGAGCAGCGGGAATGGGGTCGGGGTCTGTCCCTGCAGCAGCCCCGGCCCCTCGGGGGGTTTTCCGGGGAACGCCGGTTTTTTTTCCTGGAAATGCCGGGTTTTTTCCGGGCTTTCCCCGGGAATATATCAAGGTTTTCCCGGAAGTGCCGAGGTTATGCCGGGTTTTTCCTGGGAATGCCAATGCCAGGGTTATGCCGGCGTTTTTCTTGGGAATGCGGGGATTGCATGTGGTTTGTTTTTTTCCCGGGAATGCCGGGGTTATGCTGGATTTTTCCGGGTTTTTTTTTCAGAAATACCAGGTTTATGCTGGGGTTTTCCTGTTTTGTTTTGTTTGTTTGTTTGTTTGTTTTCCCGGTTGTTTTTTTTTTTTTTTCCCGTGTTTATGCCGGCTTTTTCTCAAGAATGGCGGGATTTTCCTGGGGTTTTCTGAGTTTTTTCCCGGGAATGCCGAGGGTTTTCCTGAGAAAATGCCGGATTTTTTTCCCGGGAATGCCAGAGTTGTGCCCGGTTTTCCCGGTTTTTTTTCCCGGGAATGCCGGGGTTTTCTGGGATTTTTTTTCCGGGTTTTTTCCCGGGTTTATGCCGGGTTTTTCTCGGAAATGCCGAGGGTCTTCCTGGGAAAATGCTGGTTTTTTTCCCCTGGAATTGTGCCGGGGTTCTGCCGGGTTTTTCCAGTTTTTTTTTCCCCGGGGTTCTGCCAGGTTTTTCCGTTTGTTTTTTTTTTTTTTTCCAGGGTTATGCCGGGTTTTTCTCCGGAATGATGGGATTTTCCTGGAGTTTTCTGTGGTTTTCCCGGGAATGGCAGGATTTTCCTGGGGTTTTCTCAGGAATTATGGGATTTTCCTGGGGTTTTCTGAGGTTTTCCCGGGAATGGCAGGATTTTCCTGGGGTTTTCTGAGGTTTTCCCGGGAATGGCAGGATTTTCCTGGGGTTTTCTGAGGTTTTCCCGGGAATGGCAGGATTTTCCTGGGGTTTTCTGAGGTTTTCCCGGGAATGGCAGGATTTTCCTGGGGTTTTCTCAGGAATGATGGGATTTTCCTGGGGTTTTCTGAGGTTTTCCCGGGAATGGCAGGATTTTCCTGGAGTTTTCTGTGGTTTTCCCGGGAATGGCAGGATTTTCCTGGGGTTTTCTTAGGTTTTCTCAGGAATGGCAGGATTTTCCTGGGGTTTTCTTAGGTTTTCTCAGGAATGGCAGGATTTTCCTGGGGTTTTCTGAGGTTTTCTCAGGAATGGCAGGATTTTCCTGGGGTTTTCTGAGGTTTTCCCGGGAATGGCAGGATTTTCCTGGGGTTTTCTGAGGTTTTCCCGGGAATGGCAGGATTTTCCTGGGGTTTTCTGAGGTTTTCCCAGGAATGGCAGGATTTTCCTGGGGTTTTCCCGGGAATACCGTTTTTTCCCCAGGCATACCAAGGTAGTGCCGGGTTTTTCCTGGGAATACCAGGCTTACACAGGTTTTTTTCCCAATTTTTCCCCCTGTAATGTCTCCTGCCCCTCCTTTTCACCCCCCAGGACTGTACGGCCGCGAGGGGCTGCTCCCAGCACGGCGGGTGCTGCGCCCGGCAGGGAAAGGGCTGTGGGAGCAGCTCCAGGATTCCCCCACCCTGCTGTGGCTGAGCCCCCGCCTGGGGCTGGACACGGAGCAGGGCATGGAGCTGCTCTGCCTCCTGGGGCTCCTGGGGGCTTTGGGGGCTCTGATCTTCGAGGGGATGAGGGACTGCCTGGTGTTTGCTCTGCTCAGGATGTGCTACCTCTCCCTCTACCAGGTATGGGGACAGGGGGGGACACTGGGGTCCTGGGGGTGGTTGGAGGGGACACTGGGGTGCTGGGAGTGCTGGGAGGGGACAGAGGGGTCCTGGGAGGGGTCCTGGGGGCTTTGGGGGCTCTGATCTGCAAGGGGATGAGGGACTGCTTGGTGTTTGCTCTGCTCAGGATGTGCTACATCTCCCTGTACCAGGTATGGGGACAGAGGGGGACAGTGGGGTCCTGGGAGGGGACAGCAGGGTCCTGGGAGGTGACATTGGGGTCCTGGGGTGCTGGGAGGGGACAGCAGGGGACATTGGGGTCTGGGGGGGTGTTGGCATTGTTCCACAAGCTCCTGGTACTGTGGGAAGCACAGTCGTGGAGTTAGGGATGGGTTGGGGTGGGATCAGGGGGGTTAAATCCCATTGCAGGGACATCTCCCGCTGTCCCAGGGTGTCCCAGCCCCACCCAGCCTGGCCTGGAGCTGCAGAGGGACTGGGGACAGGGACAGGACACAGGGAATGGATCCCACTGCCACAGGGCAGGGCTGGATGGGAGATTGGGAACTGGGAATTCCTGTCTGGGCTGGAATTGGCAGAGCAGCTGTGGCTGCCCCTGGATCCCTGGCAGTGGCCAAGGCCAGGCTGGACACTGGGGCTGGGCTGGGGACAGTGGGAGGTGTCCCTGCCATGGCAGGGGTGGTCCTGGGGGGGCTCTGGGCTCCCTTCCCACCCAAAGCACTCCCCAAATCCTCCCTGCTGTTGGGGCTGGAGCTGCAGTGAGTCAGAACCAGGCAGGAGGAGGAGGAGGTTTCACTTCCCTCTGAAATCAGAGAATTCAGGAAGAACAAATGATTTGTGTGAGGCCCCCCTGATGGAGGGGCTGTCACCTCCCAGGGCTGGCTGTCACCTCCCTCTGCTCCTTGCCTTTGGCCCAGGGGGGCCCTGGGGGGGTCTGTGCCCACCCCTGTCCCCGTGGGGAGGGGTCTGGGGGTGTCAGACCCCCCGGCTGACCCCCTGTTCCCTCTCTGCAGGTGGGACAGGTCTTCCTGTACTTCCAGTGGTGAGTGACACCCCCTTCCCTGGGGATTTTTGGGGGGCTCAGGGCTGGGGGAGCCATCCTGGGCTGGGGTTCAGTGGGGTGGGGGGCACAGAGGGTTCTAGGGGGTGGGATGGGGGGCACAGAGGGTTCTGGGGGGTGGGATGGGGGGCACAGTGGGGTGGGGGTCCCCAGGACCCGGGTGAGGGGGCACAAGGGGCTTGGCAGGACAGGGGTGGGGATGTTTGGGGGGCAGAATGAAGGTGTGGGGGGCTCTGAGGACTGGGGTGGGGGCACAGGGGGCTCTGGGAACAGGGCAGAGGAAATTGGGGGCTCTGGGGACTGGGGTACAGAGGGATTGGGGGCTCTGGGGACAAGGACAGGGGGTGTGGGGGGCTTTGGGGACTGGGGTACAGTGGGGTGAGGGGCTCTGGGGACTGCAGGACAGTGGGGGCTCAGCAGGATGGGGTCCCCAGCCCCCTGTGGGGTGTGTTCCCAGCCCCCTGTGGGGTGTGTGCTCGTGTCCCCAGCCCCCTGTGCGGGGTGTCCCCATGTCCCCAGCCCCCTGTGCGGGGTGTCCCCATGTCCCCAGCCCCAAATATGGGATATCCCCAGCCCCTGTGTGAGGTGTCCCCATGTCCCCAACCCCCCTTGTGGAGTGTCCCCAGCCCTCCATGGAGCCCAGGACGGGGGTCCCAGCCCTGTGTCCCCCCCCCAGGGACAGCCTGCTGCTGGAGGCCGGGTTCCTGGCCGTGCTGGTGGCCCCCCTGAGGCTGCTGAGGCGAGGGGGGTCCCCGTGCTGGAGACCCCACGACGCCGTCACCTTCTGGGCCGTGCGCTGGCTGCTCTTCCGCCTCATGTTCGCCTCGGGCGTGGTCAAACTGACCAGCCGCTGCCCCACCTGGTGGGGGCTCACAGGTGAGGGGGGCACAGGTGAGGGGGCAAAGGGGGCTCAGGTTTTGGGGGGAGTTTTCCAGTTTTTGGGGTCATGAAGCTCATGAGCTGCTGCCTCACCTGGTGAGGGGTGCAGGTTTGGGGGTTCGAGTGCTGGGGAGGGGTCACAGATGAGGGGAGCTCTGGGGGGCTCAGGTTTTGGGGCCCCAATTTTAGAGATCATGAAGCTCATGAGCTGTTGCCTCACCTGGTGGAAGCTCACAGGTGTTGGAGTCAGCTTTGGGGGGCTCAGGTTTTAGGGGGAGTCCCCTGGTTTTTGGGGTTACGTAGCTCACTAGCCACTGCCCTCACAGGTGAGAGGGTGAGGGGGGCTCAGGTTTTGGGGGGAGTCCCCCAGTTTTAGGGAAAAAATCCTCTCAGTTTAAGGGTACCCCAGGTTTAGGGGTCATGAAGCTCGTGAGCTGCTGCCTCACCTGGTGGGGGCTCACAGGTGAGGGGAGGCTCTGGGGGCTCAGGTTTTGGGGAGAGTCCTCCAATTTTTGGGATTGTGAAGCTCACCAGGCACTGCCCTACATGGGGACTCACAGGTGAGGGTGTAGGTTTGGGGATTCAGGTGTTGGGGGCCTCAGATTTTGGGGGGAGTCTCCCAGTTTTAGCGGTTGTGAACCTTATGAGCTGCTGCCTCACTTGGTGGGGGCTCACAGGTGAGGGGGCTCAGGTGAGGGGGGCTCTGGGGGCTCAGGTTTTGGGGGCAGTTTCCCAGTTTTAGGGGTCATGAAGCTCATGAGCTGCTGCCTTACCTGGTGGGGACTCACAGGTGAGGGGTGCAGCTTTGGGGGTTCAGTTTTTGGGGAGGGGGTGCAGCTTTGGGGGTTCAGGTGTTGAGGAGGCTCTGGGGACCTCAGATTTTGGGGGCAGCCCCCAATTTTTGGGGTTGTGAAGCTCATGAGCTGCTGCCTTACCTGGTGGGGACTCACAGGTGAGAGATGCAGGTTTAGGGGTTCAGTTTTTGGGGAGGAGGTGCAGCTTTGGGGGGTTCATGCATTAACCAGGAATTCCAGTGAATTCTTAGGAAGTAGATCATGGCCAGCCCACCTTGAGGCCCCCCATGTCCCTGAGGTACCATTTCATTTCAGTTCTGAGGTACCATTTAGTTTGAGTTCTGAGGTACCATTTAATGTGGATTTTTCTGCAGGGAAGGATTGCCCTCATTAGCACTGATCCTTTTTCATAATGGGAAAATCTGCATTAGCCTGGAATTCCGGGGAATTATTGGGAAGCAGATTAGGGAAAGCCTCTTGTGTCCCACAGCCCTGAGGCACCACCGAATTTAACAACATTTTTGCCCTGGGAAGCTTTTCCCTGTACTTTTGGGCGAGGAGAATCATCATTAACCCAGAACTGGGGCGGGTTTTTTGGAACAGTGGATTTTTGGGATCTGTAACAAACCCCCTCTCCCCCATTCCCCCAGCTCTGACCTACCACCAAATTTAACATTTTTACCCCAGGAGGCTTTTCCCTGTACTCTGGGACAGGGTAAATTGGTGTTAATCCAGAACTGGGGAGAATTTTTGGGAATTGTGCCAAACCCTCTGTTCCCCATGCCCCCAGCCCTGACCTACCACTGAAATTGAGATTTTTGCACACTGAAATTGAGATTTTTGCTCCAGGAAGCTTTTCCCTGTGCTCTGGGGTGGGGAAAACCACCATTAACCCAGAACTGGGGTGAGGTTTTTGGAAACTGTGACAAACCCCCTCTCCCCCATTCCCCATCCCTGACCTACCACTGAAATTGAGATTTTTTTGCTCACTGAAATTGAGATTTTTGCTCACTGAAATTGAGGTATTTTACCCCAGGAAGCTTTTCCCTGTACTTTGGGGCGAGGAAAATGAGCATTAACCCAGAACTGGGGCGTCTTTTTGGGGAACTGTGGATTTTTGGGAATGGTGGATTTTTGGGAACCGTGGCAAACCCCTGTTCCCCATTCCCCCAGCCCTGACCTACCACTGAAATTGAGATTTTTGCTCACTGAAATTGAGGTATTTTACCCCAGGAAGCTTTTGGGGTGAGGAAAATGAGCATTAACCCAGAATTGGGGTGGGTTTTTGGGAACAGCAGATTTTTGGGATGCATAACAAACCCCCTGTCCCCATTCCCCCAGCCCTGACCTACCACTACGAGACGCAATGCATCCCCACGCCGGGGGCCTGGCTGGCCCACCAGCTGCCCGTGTGGTTCCAGAAGCTCAGCGTGGTGGGCACCTACGTCATCGAGGTGGCCGTGCCCGTGCTCTTCTTCGCGCCCCTGCGCCGCCTGCGCCTCTTTGCCTTCTACTGCCAGGTGGGGATGGGGGTCCCTGGGGGGGCTGCAGGGGATGGGGGGGGCTTCCCGGGGGGCAACAGGGGGTGGGGGGGTCCTTGGGGGGCTACAGGGGGGCTGAGGGGGGGTCCCTGGGGGGCTACAGGAGGTGGGGAGGCTCCCCAGGGGGTCCAGGCAGTGGGGGGGGAGGGGGTCTCCAGGGGTTGAGAGGATCCCCGGGGGGCTTCAGAGAGTGAGCGGGATCCCCAGGGAGCTCCAGGGGCTGGGGGGGATCTCCAGGGGGTGACAGGGCTCCACAGGGGGCTACAGAGGGTGGGGGGGCTCCCCGGGGGGATCCAGGGGCTGGGGGGGCTCCCCTGGGGGTTCCAGGGGGTATTGGCATTCCCTGGGGGGGGATCCCCAGGGGGATCCAGGGGCTTGGGGGGCTCCTCAGGGGGCTCCTTGGTCTGGGGGGGCTGCAGGTGATGTCCTGTGTTCCCTGTGACCCCATGGGTCCCTTTGTGCCCCCCATTGTGCCAGGGGGGGGTTCCCATGGGGGTCTCCCCAGGGCTGGGGTTGGCTCCTTGCTGCAGGACACTCGTGTGGGGACACTGGGGTGCCCCCAGGGCTGTGTGTGGGGACACTGGTGTGTCCCCAGGGCTGTGTAGGAACACTGGAGTGCCCCCAGGTTTGGTAGCCACACTGGTGGCACTGGCTGGGGGGTCTCCAGTGTCCTCTGCCCACCCCCAACCCCTCCCCTGTGTCCCCCCAGGTGCTGCTGCAGGTCCTCATCATCCTCACAGGTAACTACAACTTCTTCAACACCCTGACCATCGTGCTGACCTTCTCTCTGCTGGACGAGGAGCACCTGGGGCACTGGCTGGGCCGGCCCCGCAGGAGGCACAGCCCTGGTGAGACCCCACAGGGGCTGGGGGGGGCTTTTCTGGGGGGACAGGGGAGATGTGGGTCCCAAACCCAGCCCAGGTTGTGCCCAGGGGGAGACCAGGGATGTGGGGCACGGTTGTGGGATCAGGGGGGGTTAAATCCCATTGCAGGGACATCTCCCACTGTCCCAGGGTGTTCCAGCCCCACCCAGCCTGGCCTGGAGCTGCAGAGGGACTGGGGACAGGGACAGGACACAGGGAATGGATCCCACTGCCACAGGGCAGGGCTGGGTGGGAGATTGGGAACTGGGAATTCCTGTCTGGGCTGGAATTGGCAGAGCAGCTGTGGCTGCCCCTGGATCCCTGGCAGTGGCCAAGGCCAGGCTGGACACTGGGGCTGGGCTGGGGACAGTGGGAGGTGTCCCTGCCATGGCAGGGGTGGCCCTGGAGGGGCTCTGGGCTCCCTTCCCACCCAAACCATTCCAGGATTCCCCAAATCCTCCCTGGTGTTGTGGCTGGAGCTCCAATGACTCAGAACCAGGCAGGAGGAGTAGGAGGATTTCTTTTCCCCCTGAAATCAGGGAATTAAGGAAGAACAAATAATCTGTGTGAGGCCCCCCTTCCTGTGGTTGCTGTCACCCCACAGAGAGTTCCCACCTCATGGAATTCTGTGTCCCTGCTGCTCCTTCCTGGGCCTTTCCCTCCTGCCAGTGAGACCCCCAGCCTCCCTGTTTTTTGGGGAGGGGACATTGCAGGCACATCCCTGAGCTCTCTGTGACCCCGTGGCTCCATTTGTGCCCCCCATTGTGCCAGGGGGGTTCCCATGGGTGGCCTCACAGGGTGGGCTGGGCTCCTCCTTCCCTCCTGCCAGTGGGACCCCTGGTTTGGGGAGGGGGTCACCACAGTCAGGTCCCCATGGCTGTGGGTGCCCCCAGGGCTGTGAGGGGGCTCCCAGGCAGGCTCTGAGCCCCCTCCCTGCCCCAGGCTGGCCCCCCAGCCTGGGCTGGCTGCTGAGCACCGTGCTGGAGCTCAGCACCTACGGGCTGCTGCTCTACTGGACCGTGCGCTACTTCGGCCTGGAGCTGGACTGGGACAGGAGGCTGCTGGAGTCCAGAGTGGGTAAGAGTGAGGGGGGCACCACAGCCCCAGGACCCCTCCCTGGGGGGCTCAGGGACCCCCCTGAGCTCAGGGCTGTCCCTCCCTGCAGCCTTCACCTACCACGAGTTCACCACGTGGCTGCGCACGGTGACACTGCCGCTGGTGGGGGTGGCCTTCCTGTCCCTGTCCTGGGAGATCCTGGTGGCCATGTACCGGTGGGTGAGGGGGCACCCTGGGGTGTCCCTGGGGCTGGGGGGGGACACTGGGGTGTCCCCAGGGGTGTGGGATGTCCCCAGGGGTGTGGGGGGACATGGGGATATGGGGGAACATTGGGGTGTCCCCAGGGGTGTGGGGTGTCCCTAGGGATGTGGGGGACACTGGGATATGGGAGGACACTGGGGTGTCCCCAGGGATGTGGGGGGACAGAGGGGTATGGGGGAACATTGGGGTGTCCGCAGGGGTGTAGGGGACCCTGGGGTGCTCCCAGGGCTGTGGAGGGACACTGGGATGTCCCCAGGGGTGTGGGGTGCCCCCATGGGTGAGGGGGACACCGGGGTGACACCCTGGGAGCCTTGAAGGCCTGACCCCACTCCAAGATTGGAACAAACACAGCATTGTGGGGAGGTTTAACCCCTCACCTACAACTGTAACCCCCCAAACTGTGGGGGGCTGAGCATCTTTTCCCCCCTTAACCCCCCCTTTGTTCCCCCCTCCCCAGCTGTGCCTGCACCCGGGGATGCTTCTGGAAGCTCTGGGCCACCCTGCAGTGGGCCATCATGGCCACGGCCACCGTGGGGCTCTTCACCGTCAGCCTGGTGAGGCTTGGGGGCCATGGGGGACCCTCAAAACCCCCCAGGCCGTGATAGAGCCCCCCAAAACCTCCCCCAGGCCCTGACAGAGCCCCCTGCCTTCCCCTCCCCTGCAGGTGCCCTTCACCTACATCGAGCACGAGTCCAACGGGAAGCTGTGGCCAGGCATCCACCAGATGTTCGGGGCCGTGGAGAGGTTCCAGGTGGTCAATTCCTACGGGCTCTTCCGCAGGATGACCGGCGTGGGCGGCCGGCCCGAGGTCATCCTGGAGGGCAGCTACGATGGACACAGCTGGACGGTGAGGAGGGGCACAGAACCCCGGGATTTGGGGTGGGAATGTCCTTTTCCCAAGGCTGTGGTGACCCTGGGCAGGACTAGACCCTTGATTGGATCAGGTTTCTGGAGGTGTCCTGCCCCAAAATCCCCAAATTTTGGGTGCGAAGGTGTTTCCCTGGGGCTGAGGTGACTCTGGGCAGGATGAGACCCTTGGTTGGATTGGATCCTGGAGATGTGCTGCTCCAGAATCCCGGGATTTTGGGTGGGAAGGGACCTTCCAGACCAGTCCCATGCAGAGTTTGGCAGGGTTTGTCCCCATGCCAGCGTCCCTGTGCCTGTGTCCCCATCTCCACACGGGTGTCTCCATGGCCATCCCGGTGTCCCTGTCCCAGTGTCCTCGTGGCCATGGCAGTGTCCTCGTGGCTGTGTCCCCATGTCCTTGTGTTGATGTCCCCACGCTCTGTTGGTGTCCCTGTCCCCATGGCCATGCCGATGTCCCCATGCCAGTGTCTCCATCCCCATGGTGGTGTCCCTATGCCAGTGTCCTTGTCCTCGTGTCCCCATGCCAATGTCACCCTGCCAGTGTCTCCATCTCTATGTGGGTGTCCCTATGCCAGTGTCCCCATCCCAGTGTCCCCATCCCCATGCCAGTGTCCCCCGTGCCTGTGCTGGTGTCCCCATGCCATGCTGGTGTCCCCTTCCCTGTGCCATGCTGGTGTCCCTGTGCCAGTGTCCCCGTGGCTGTGCTGGTGTCTCCATCCCCGTGCTGGTGTCCCTGCGCTGGTGTCCCCATGGCCGTCCTGATGTCCCCATGCCAGTGTCCCTGTGGCTGTGCTGGTGTCCCCATCTCCACGTGGGTGTCCCTATGTCCATGTCAGTGTCCCCATTCCCGTGCCAGTGTCCCCGTGCTGGTGTCCCCATGCCGGCGTCCCCATCTCCACGTGGGTGTCCCCATGTCCATGCCGGTGCCCCCATTCCTGTGCCAGTGTTCCCATGCCAGTGTCTCCGTCCCCATGCTGGTGTCCCTATGCCATGCAGGTGTCCCTATGTCCCCACGCCAGTGTCCCCGTGGCCGTCCCCTTGTCCGTGCCACTGTCCCCATTCCCATGCCCCGTTGTCCCCATTCCCATACCAGCCATTCCCAATCCCGCAGGAGATCGAGTTCATGTACAAGCCCGGGAACGTGAGCGCGGCCCCGGCCGTGGTGGCCCCGCACCAGCCCCGCCTGGACTGGCAGCTCTGGTTCGCTGCTCTGGGGCCTCACCAGAGCAGCCCCTGGTTCAGTGCCCTGGTGCTGCGCCTGCTGCAGGGACAGCCCGACGGTGGGACACGGGGATGGGGGTTTGGGGGGTCCCTGGTGGGGTTTGGGGGGTTCCTGGTTCAGTGCCCTGGTGCTGCGCCTGCTGCAGGGACAGCCCGACGGTGGGACATGGGGACAGGGGTTTGGGGGGGTCCCTGATGGGGTTTGGGCTGTCCCTGTTTGGATTTGGGGTGTCCTCGTTTGGGTTTGGGGTGTCCCCTGCAACATTCTAGAGTGTTTGGGTCTGGGGTCTCCTTGTTTGTATTCAGGGTGTCCCTGTTTGGGTTTGGGGTGTCCCTGTTTGGATTTGGGATGTCCTTGTTTGTATGTCTCTGTTTGGGTTCAGGATCTCCCTGTTTGGGTTTGGGATGCCCCTGTTCGGATTTGGGGTCTCCTGGTTTGGGTTCAGGGTGTCCCCTCCAGCATTCTAGGGTGTCTGTGTTTGGGTTGGGGTGTTCCTGAAGCCCCGAGGGTGTCCTCCAGGTGTCTTTGGGGTGTCCCCAGGTTGGTTTGGGGTGTCCCCTGCAGCCCTGAGGGTGTCCCCAGGTGTCTTTGGGGTGTCACCAAGTGGATTTGGGGTGTCCCCGGGCATGTTTGGGGTGTCCATGGGTGTGTTTGAATTCCCCTCTTTGGGTTTGGGCTGTCCCCGGGCTGTCCTTGGCTGTATTTGGGATGTCCCCTCCATGGATTTGGGCTGTCCCCGGCTGTGTTTGGGCTGTGTTTGGGGCCGTCCCGGGCTGTGTTTGGGGTTGTGTTTGGGATGTCCCTGGCTGTGTTTGGGCTGTGTTTGGGGCCATCCCGGGCTGTGTTTGGGGCCGTCCCGGGCTGTGTTTGGGGCCGTCCCGGGCCGTGACCCCGCCGTACCCGCAGTGATCCGGCTGGTGCAGACGGACGAGTCCCGGTACCCGTTCCACGGCCGCCCGCCCACCTTCCTGCGGGCCCAGCTCTACAAGTACTGGTTCACAGCCCCCAGCGAGGCCAGGTGAGCGGGGAGGGGCCCCTGAGCCCCCCAGCCCAGCTTTGGGGGGACCCTGGGGTGACCTAAGCCCCCTGTGCCCCCAGCCCAGCTTTGGGAGGGCTCTGGGGTCACCTGTGCCCCTAGCCAGGCTTGGGGGGCTCTGGGGTCACTCGAACCCCCTGTGCCCCCAGCCCACGCCAGGTGGCCCCGTGGTGGCGGCGGCAGCACGTGCAGGAATTCTTCCCCGCCGTGTCCCTGGGACACCCCACGCTGGAGTCCCTGCTCAGCCAGCACGGCCTCAAGGTGGGCACGGGGCTGGGTGACCCTTCCCTGGCTCCTGACCCCCTTCCCTTGCCCCAGCTCCTTCCCTAACCCTATTCCTTTGCCCTTGACCCTCTCTTCCTTCACCTTGATCGCCTTCCCTCTCCCCTGACCCCCTTTCTTGGCCCCTGACCGTCTTCCCTCACTCTGACCCCCTTTTTCAACCCCTGACCCTCTTCCCTCCCTGTCCATAATCCGCTCATATTAGCGGATTGTGACACTGTCCCCTGACCCCATTCCCACACCCCTTTTCCACCCCCTGACCCTCTCCCTGTCCCCATTCCCACACCCCACACCCTTTTTCCAGCCCCTGCCCCTCTTCCTTCCCTCTCCCTGTCCCCTGTCCCCATCCCCTCACTCCAATCCCCTTTTCCAGCCCCTGCCCCTCTCCCTGTCCCCTGTCCCCATCCCCTACCCCTGTCCCCCATATCCCCGTGGCCATTCCCGGTGTGACAGCGCTGTCCCCGCAGGACAAACCCCCACTGCGCCGCCGGGCTGACGCTGCTCTCCCCCGGCTCCTGTCCTGGCTGCGCCACCTGTGCCGGCCCTACTCGGGCCCCACCCTGCTCTGGTCCCTTTACCTGGTGGCCGCCACCGCGGGGCTGCTGCGGGCGCTGGCCCGGCGGGCACCGAGCCCCGCTCGCCACAAAGGGCCCCCCCGGGAACGGGGAGAGCGCAACGGGACACGGGCCACCGAGGGGGGGACACGGGCCACCGAGGGGGGGACACGGGCCACCGAGGGGGGGACACGGGCCACCGAGGGGACAGCACGGAGCTCAGAAGGGGCACGGCCCGAGGGCCGGCACAGCAATAAGAAGAAGAAGTAGCTCGCCCCAAAAATTGGGGGGCAGCGAGGGGGTCCCCGGGTTGGGGGGGTGGCAGTGGTTGTTGGAGCCCAGCCCAAGGTGAGGGGGCCAGTGCCTTCAGTATGGGGTGGGGACAGTGCCCGGGGTTTGGGGACATCTCCCGGCTGTGTAGGGAGTGGTGGGGACCCCTCCCCAGGGTTTGGGGGTTGCCTGGGGACGTGGCCCAGTGTCTGGGGACCCTTTCCCAGTATCTGGGGACCTTTTGGGGACCCTGCCCCACTGCCCAGGAAGCCCTTGGGGACTCGGGCCCAGTGTCAGGGGACCCCTCCCCACTGCCCAGGGACTGTCCCAATGCCCAGGGACCCCTTGGGGACCCCTCCCCACTGTCTGGGGACCCTGCCCCATTGCCCAGGGACCCCTCCCCACTGCCTGGGGACCCTGCCCCACTGCCCAGGGACCCCCCAGACCCCCTCCAGGCCCCCCAGGGTGGGGGTCTCAGCACAGGTCAGGGGCTCAGAGCAGAGGGGGGAGCTCTGTGCCCACAGGCTGGAGCAGTTTGGGCAGTGCCAGCCCCTCCTGTTACCCTGCCCAGCCCCTCAGGTCACTTTGGGGTGTCCCCCCCGGCACTTTGGGGTGCTCCCCTCACCCCACGGGCTCTGCCCATCCCGCTGTTACCCCCCCAGAGGTTTCCTATAATTTTCTAATTAAAGCCTTTGACATTCCAGCCCTGCCGCTCTCTGGGGGTGGCTCACAGGGGGGATGCAGCAAAAGCAGATTTATTGTGGAGCCCCAGGATGGGCTCTGCAGGTGCTGGGGGGTCCCAGCCGGCTCGGGGAGGGGCCTGGCAGGATTTTGGGGGTGTCACCAGCAGGATTTTTTGGGGGGTCACCAGCAGAGCTGCCCAGGGCAGTATTTATCGATGAGGCCCTGGTAGTAAGTGCGGAGCTGCTGCACATCAGGCAGCTCCTCCACCTTGGTGTACAGGTCAAACTTGCTGCAAGGGGGGCAAACAGGGGGGTCAGGGCGGGGGGTGGCACCCCCAAACCCCTGAAAAAAACCCCGGGGAGGGGTCCAGGCGAGCCCCCAGCCCCCCAGACACGCACTTGAGCTCCCGGACCCAGGGCAGCATGCGCCGGTCCTCGTCAGAGCACAGGTGGTCGTAGTCACCGTGGGCGTGCCAGGGGTAGAAGGAGTGGAAGCGGATCATGTAGAAGGCCTGAGGGGTGGGACAGAGGTTTAGGGTGCTCCCCCTGCACCCCCAAACCTCCCGGGGGTCTCTGAGCCCACCCCAGGCTGAGCTCACCTCCTTGGGCAGGGCGAACTTGTTGAACTTCATCACTTGGTACATGTACTCTGAAAGGGAGTGGGGGGCGTGGGGGGGGGCTGGGGTCCCACTGGGGGGGCACCCCGAGAGGTGCAGACCCCCCCCCCCCGAGTCACAGAACCCCCCCTGAGAGCCAGGGACCCCCCAGAGTCACAGAGCCCCCCAAAAGAGCAGCCCCTGCCCCACACCAAGGGCTGCAGTCCTTGCAAAGGGAGGCAAGGGGAGGGGGGGTCAGTGCAGCCCCTCGGGGACTCCAGGGCCCTGTTTTGGGGGGTGGGGGGCCCTGCCCCGAGGAGAGGAACCCCCCAAACTCACCATCGTGTCCCCAGGACATGAGGACGTTCTCCAGGCCACAGCCGGGCTGGTACATCCCGTACTCTGTGCTGGGGGTGGGATGGGGTGGGGGATGAGGAGTGCAGACCCCTCCCCAAACACAGCCCGGGGGGCCGGGGGTACATCCCCCACCCCCCAAAATCCCCCAGCTCACCTGTACCGGGGGTACATCCCCCCAAACCCCCCCAGCTCACCTGTACCGGGGGTACATCCCCCACCCCCCAAACCCCCCCAGCTCCACCTGTACCGGGGGTACATCCCCCCAAACCCCCCCACTCACCTGTACCGGGGGTACATCCCCACCCCCCAAACCCCCCCACTCACCTGTACCGGGGGTACATCCCCCACCCCCCAGACCCCCCCCAGCTCACCTGTACCGGGGGTACATCCCCCCAAACCCCCCCCCAGCTCACCTGTACCGGGGGTACACCCCCCACCCCCCAAACCCCCCCACTCACCTGTACCGGGGGTACATCCCCCACCCCCCAAACCCCCCCAGCTCACCTGTACCGGGGGTACATCCCCCCAAACCCCCCCACTCACCTGTACTGGGGGTACACCCCCCGCCCCCCAAACCCCCCCACTCACCTGTACCGGGGGTCTTTGGTGTCAGGGTTGTCGTGGAAGGTGGAATCCCCATAAACCACCGATTTCTGCACCTTGCAGCCCACCGGGAAAGTGTCCCCGACCACGGCCCACTGCCGGGGGGGACACTGGGGGTCACAACAAACCCCCCTGAGACCCCCCCCAGACCGCGGGGAACCCCCCGAGCCCCCTCCCCACTCACCTGGGGCTCCCCGAACAGCACCAGCACCTTGCCCAGGTCGTGCAGGAGCCCCACCAGGTGGAACCAGTCTGGGGGGACAAGTGGGGATGTGTCACCCGCGGGATTTGGGGACAGAGCAGGGGCAGGGAGGGGACATCCCGCCCTACCTTTATCGGGGTGGGCCCGGCGGATCCCCTCGGCCGTTTGGAAGGCGTGGAAGGAGTTGGGGAAATCCACGTCGGGGTCTGACTCGTCCACGAGCTGGTCCAGCAGCTCCAGCGCCTCCATGGCGCTCATCCTCCTCAGGGAGCAGGAGCTGTACTGGGCGCTCTGGGGACAGCGGGGACACCGCGGTGCCACCACCCACCCCCCCTGAGCCTGGGGATGGGGGGATGGGGACCCCAAACGGGCCAGGGGTCTGGGGTCCCCAAATGGGGCAGGGATGGGGGCTCTGGTGTCCCCAAACGGGCTGGGAATGGAGGGTATGGGGCCCCTGGGTGTCCCCTGGGATAGGGGGTCTGGTGTCCCCAAACGAGCCAGGAATGGGGGGGGGTCTGGTGTCCCCTCACTGTCCCCAAAAGGGCCGGGGATGGGGGTCTGGGGGGTCTGGGGTCCCCAAACGGGCCAATAATGGGGGGTCTGGGGTCCCCAAACGGGCCGGGAATGGGGCAGCGGGGCTGGATTTTGGGGTGTGGGGTGGGAGGGCTGGGACACCCCCCTGTGCTGTGGGTGCAGTTCCCGTGGGAATTGGAGTGCCCTGAGGGGTTTGGGGGGACCCTGTGGGAATGGGGGTGTCCCTGGGGTGCTCCTGTGGGAATAGGGTGCTCTGGGATATGGAGGTGCTCCTGGGAATGGGGGTGCCCTGAAGGGTTTGGGGCGCTCCTGCGGGAATGGGGCACCCCGAGGGGACCCCCCAAATCCCCGGGGGGCGGGTCCCACCTTCCTGCGGACGAACTCCACGGTCTGGTGCGTGTGCATGAGCAGGTACGTGTTGTACACGCGGTCAATGAGCCTCCCCTCCTGCGGGGCGGCACCGCGGGCTGGGGGCGCTCCGGGGGATCCCCCTGCCCGGCCTGGGGACCCTGAGCCCCCCGGGACCCCCCGAGACACCCCCGGGTTTGGGGACCCCCCTCACTCACGGTGTAATTGCGGAGCTCCGCCTTGGGATTGTCCGCTTTGGGCTCCTCGGAGGAGTCGGGGCCCTGCGGGGGGACAGGACAGGGCTGGGGACAGGACAGGGCTGGGGACAGGGACAGGGGTGGGGACAGGGACAGGGGTGGGGACAGGGACAGGGGTGGCTCAGGGGGACACAGGTGGGGACAGGGGTGGTTCAGGGGACATGGGTGGGAACAGGAGACAGGAACAGGGGTGGCTCAGGGGAACAGGGGACAGGGACGGAATTGGCTCAGGGGACATGGATAGGGACAGGGGCCGTGGGTGGGCTCAGGGGACAGGGACAGGAGACAGGGACGGGGTTGGCTCGGGGGACGTGGATAGGGGACAGGGGACAGGGACAGGGGACAGGGACAGGGGTGGCTCAGGGGACATGGATAGGGACAGGGCCGTGGGTGGGCTCAGGGGACAGGGACAGGGGACAGGGACAGGAGTGGCTCAGGGGGCCGTGGGTGGGGACAGGGGACAAGGGTGGCTCAGGGGATACGGGTGGGGACAGGGACAGGGGACAGGGATGGAATTGGCTCAAGGGACACGGGTAGGGACAGGGGACAGGGACAGGGGTGGCTCAGGGGTCCCATCCTGCCCCCAGCCCGGGCAATGCGGGACAGGGACAGGGGGGATCAGAGTCCTGTCCCCCTCCTCTGGCCCAGGCACTGCGGGCCAGCGACACGGGATAAGGGACAGGGACAGGAGCTTGGGGACAGGGCGACACTGGCACTGAGGAGAGCCCTGGCGGCGTGGGATGACACCAGGTCGGGGGGCTCACTGTGTCACACAATGTCACACACTTATCACACAATGTCACACCTTGTCACACGGTGTCGCACACAATCACGCACTCGGTGTCACACGGTGTCACACGGTGTCACAGGTCACCACACACTGTCCCCCCCCCCCTTCCTCCCCATGGCACAGTGTCCCCAATTCCCTGGGGGGTCCAGCCCAGGCTGTCCCTGGGTGGAGACAGCGCTCTGGGGGTCCCTGTTGGGGACAGTGTGAGGGGGCTGTGGGACCCCCCCAGGGCTGGCCCTGACCCCCCAACCCCGCCCAGGGTGGGGGGCAGCTCCCCATGGCCTCGGGACCCCCTGGGGACTGCAGGGGCGTCCCTTTGGGGTGGGGTCCTTTGGGGTGGCACCGCCCCAGTGGGGACAACCGAGGGGGGTCCTGTGCCCCCCCGGGTTTGGGGTGTCCCGGGGTGTCTGTGCCCCCAGGGGGGTCTCCTGTGCCCCCCTCCCCGGGTTTGGGGTGTCCCGGGGGTGTCTGTGCCCCCAGGGGGGTCCCCCCAGCCCCCCGTCCCCGCACTCACCGCCCGGGGGCTGCTCATGGTGGCTCCGGAGGTTCTGCGGGGCGGCCGCGGGACCCCCGGGTTTATGGCGGGGGGTGGGCGGTGCAGGGCGCGGGGGGGGACCCGCGGGGACAATCGGTGACAATCGGTGACCAGTTAACCCGCCCCGGTTAATGTTTGACCCCGAACCCGCCCGGGGGATGCGGCTCCCGGAGGGGGCTGGGGGGACCCCCGGGATGGGCACCCCAAACACGGTGACCCCCCCCGGGTGGGGCTGGGGGTGACCCTGGGGACACCGCGGGGCCACTGGGCTGGCCGGACACCGTGGGGGACAACGGGCAGTGAGTGGCCTGTGGACGCCACCGGGCATGGCCACAGCTGGACATTGGGGCCTGTGGACACCCCCGGGCCCGGACAGGGCTCTGGGCATGGCATGGCCCCGCTGGGATGTGACACACGTGTGCGTGTCCCCACTGTCCCCACGCCCATGTGGGGGCTGTGTCATCTCCTGTCCCTGAGAGTGCCTGGCCCTGGACACGGCTGTGCCATCCCTGTGGGATCACTGTGTCCCATCCCTATAGGATCATCATGTCCCATCCCATATCCCATCCCTATGGAATCACTGCCCCATCCCATATCCCATCCCATAGGATCACCATGTCCCATCTCATATCTCATCCCTATGGCATCACCATGCCTCATCCCATATCCCATCCCTATGGGATCACCGTGCTCCTTGCTGTGTCCCTACAGGATCACCATGCCCTATCTCTATGGGATCACCATGCTCCATCCCTATGGGATCACTGCCCCATCCCATATCCCATCCTATAGGATCACCATGCCCCATCTCATATCACATCCCTATGGGATCACTGTGCCCCATCCCATGTCCCATCCATTTGGGATCACCGTGTTCCATCCCTATGGGATCACTGCCCCATCCCATCCTATAGGATCACCGTGCCCCATCCCATATCCCATCCCTATGGGATTACCGTACCCCATCCCACATCCCATCCCACATCCCATCCCTATGAGATCACCGTGCTCCATCCCTATGGGATCACCATGTTCCATCCCTTTGGGGTCACCGTGCCCCATCCCACATCCCACCCCCACGGGCCCACCACGCTCCACCCCGTCTCCTCCTCACTCTCTTCGTTTATTCCACACAATCCGGGATTCCCGGGAAGCAGCGACGCTCCGTGTCCTGGGGCACCCCCCGGGGACACCCAGGGGAGGGGACAAAGGCCCGGGGACCCCCACACAGCCTTTGGGTCCCCCCATCACCCCTTGGCAGCTCCAGGGGGGTTGGGAATCCCTGAGACACCCATGGGGTGGGCGCAGCTCGGGGTGGCACCCATGGGATCCCACCCCGGAACAGGCCAGGACACCCAGGGGACACCTGGAGACGGTCCAGGGACATCCTGTCCCGGGGACAGCCAAGGGACAGCCCCGGCCGTGGGGGGCACAGGGACACCCAGGTGCTCCGGGGGGGAGTGGGGTGCCCTGGGAATGGGGTGCCCTGAAGGGTTTGGGGTGCTCCTGTGGGAATAGGAATGCTCTGGGATATGGGGGTGCTCCTGTGGGAATGGGGTGTTCTGGGAATGGGGGTGCCCTGAAACTTTTGGGGTGCTCCTGTTGGAATGGGAATGGTCAGGGCATGGGGTGCTCTGGGAATGGGGTGCTCTGGGGGAATAGGAATGGTCTGGGAATGGGGTGCTCTGGGGGAATAGGAATGGTCTGGGAATGGGGTGCTCTGGGAATGGGGCTGCTCCTGGGAATAGGGTGTTCTGGGAACGGGGGAGCCCTGAAGGTTTTGGGGTGCTCCTGAGAATGAGGGTTCTCCTGTGGGAATGGGGTGCTCTGGGGGAATGGGCACCATCCTGTGGGAATGGGGGTGTTTGGAAGGTTTGGGGGTGCTCCTGTGGGAATAGGGTTGTTCCTGTGGGAATGGGGTGCTCTTGTGGGTATGGGCACCTTCCTCTGGGAATGGGGTGCTCTAGAAATGGGGGCGTTCCCGGGAATGGGGGTGTTCTGGGAATGGGGGTGTTTGGAAGGGTTTGGAGCGCTCCTGTGGGAATGGGGGTGCCCTGAAGGGTTTGGGGCGCTCCTGTGGGAATGGGGGTGCCCTGAAGGGTTTGGGGCGCTCCTGTGGGAATGGGGCGCTCTGGGATATGGGGTGCCCCCGGCAGGGCAGGGCAGGGCAGTTCCGGGGGGAATTGGGGAATTCTGCCGCTCTGGGGGGCGGCTCAAGCTGCTCCCGGGAGGGGCTGGGACAGTGACCTGGGGACGTCACACGTGTCCCCTCGTGTCCATGGGCCACCCCCCGTGTGGGGACACGGCGTGGGGGGTCCCCGAGGGGACAGCAGGGGACAGGCGGACCCCAAATCTCCACTGCCCCCCACATTTGGCGACACCTCCCCTGGGCGGGCCGTGGGTGACACCGGCTGGGGACACGGGACACGGTGCCAGGGGAGGGGACAATGGTCACACCGAGGAGGGCAGGACCCCCCCAGCCCCCCGGGAAGGTGCCGAACCCACCGGGACCCCCAAGTGGGGAAGGGGTTGGGGGCTGCCCCGTCCCCCCAGCCCGGAGCGGGGGGTCCCCACAGGTGCCCTCCCTGTCCCTGCAGTGTCCCCACAGCCTCAGTGTCACCCCGGGGGGCGATTGGGGTGCCCCGGGGGGGCTGGAAATGCTGAGTCAGCAGGAGGATCTTGCACAAGGCGGCGGCGCTGCTGCGGTCAGCGGGATTCCCTCCGGCCCTTGGACCGGCCCGGACACACTGACCACTGCCAGGGCCGGCCGGGTCACCACCAGGGGCCACTCCGAGCCGCCGTGGGCAACCAGCGCTCACTGCCAGTCTCTCCGGGCCACTGCCAGTCCCTGGGGGCCACCACGGGTCACTTTGGGCCACCGTGGGTCACTTTGGGTCACTCTGGGCCACCGCGGGTCACTTTGGGCCACCGTGGGTCACTTTGGGTCACTCTGGGCCACCGCTGGTCACTTTGGGCCACCGTGGGTCGCTCTGGGCCACCGCTGGTCACTCTTTGGGCCACCACGGGTCACTTTGGGTCACTCTGGGCCACTGTGGGTCACTTTGGGTCACTCTGGGCCACCGCCGGTCACTTTGGGCCACCGCCGGTCACTCTGGGCCACCAGCAGCTCCTGCGGTCCGTCCCTGGCGGGTCCTCGGGCCGTCCCTGGGGGTCCCGGAGCTCCATGGGGGGTCCCGCGGTGCTGGGGGAGGGGGGTCCCGGCCCCGCTCAGCCGTAGCTGTGGGGGCTGTGGGGGTTCATGGGGGACGAGAGGCGGCGGCCGGCCTGGCCCCGCAGCTGCCACAGGCGGTGGCTGAGGTTCTGCACCTGGCACGTGCCCAGCACGCAGCCCACCCGCAGCACGTGCCCCCCGGCGTGGCGCCGGCCCCGGGGGGGGCCCCGGCCCAGGGGGGTCCGTGTCCGGCCCAGGGGGTCCCGCAGGATCAGGCGCCGGACGCGCCACCCCGGGGAGCGGGGGGACACCCAAGGGCGCGGCCGGGCCACGAGGGCGCGGTGCCGCAGGGTCCCCACGGGGAGAGAGGCCGGGGGGGCTCCGGGGAGAGCCGAGAGACGAGCCGGGGGGAGCCGGGCCGGGGGGAACCTGCGGGGACACGGGACACCGTCAGGGGGACAGGAGGAGGGGGAGAGGAGGAGAGGAGGAGACGAGGAGGAGGAGGAGGAGGAGAGAAGGAGGAGGAGGAGGAGGAGGAAGCCGATACCTGCAGACACACACGTACCGAGCACACGGACACGTGTCCGGGCTCACGGCACCGCCGGTTCCCCCCGGACACCCCCAGAGAGCCCCCCCTGAGCCCCCTCATGCCCCGGACACCCCCCTGTGCCCCCCTCAGTGCCCCGGACACCCCCCTGTGCCCCCCTGTGCCCCCCGCCCCGGGGACACCCTTCCCTCAGGGGACCCCTCCTGAGTCCCCAGGAACTCCAGCTTCTGCTCCAATTCTTAATCTCTTTTCCCCCTTTTTTAATATTTCCTGCCCGTTTTAACCCTCGCCCCGTCCCCCAGAGGAGCCCCCCCACCCCCCAGGAGCTGCCCGGGCCCTGTGGGGTCCCCCAGTGCCCCCCACCCGCTGTCCCCAGCCCCGGTGCCGCTCCAGCCCCCCACAGACCCCCCGGGCAGCCCATTTCTGTCCCGGGAGCGCCACCGGTGGTTCCTGCACAGCCCAAACCCCACACACCTCACACCCCCCGGGTGGGGCCCGGCAGGACACGGAGCCCCGAGACCCCCCAGGGCCCCTCCCCGGGTAATGCGGGGCCGGGGGGGCGGGGAGGGGCGTGGGGAGGGGGTGCGGGAAAAGGGGGGAGGGAAAAGGGGGCGCGGGAAAAGGGGGCGCGGGAAAAGGGGGCGAGGGACAGGGCAGGACCCCGCGGAGGGGTTTGGGGCAGGGGGGAGGGCGGGGGGATTGTCCCGGGCAGGGGCTGGGGGAGAGAGAGGGCAGGGGGTGAGAGCAGGGGTCCGGACAGGGGGGCGGGCAGGGGGCGTGGGCGGGCAGGGATCAAGGAAAGAGTTGGGGCAGGAACCAGGGCAAGGGGGGCAGACAGGGATCGGGGCAGGAATCGGGGCAGGGGGCGCGGGCGGGCAGGGGGTTCAGGCAGGAATTGGGGCAAGGATTGGGGCAGGAATCGGGGCAGGGGGCGCGGGCAGGGGTCAGGAAAGGGATCGGGGCAGGGATCGGGACAGGGATCAGGGCAGGAGTTGGGGCAGGGGGTGCGGGCAGAAATCAGGGAAGGGGTCGGGGCAGGAGGTGCAGACAGGGATCAAGAAAGGGATTGGGACAGGGATCAGGGCAGGGGGTGCAGGCAGGGATTGGGACAGGGATCAGGGCAGGAATTAGGGAAGGAATCGAGGCAGGAATCAGGGCAGGGATCAGGGGAGGGATCGAGGCAAGGGGTGCAGGCACAATTCAGGGCAGGAATCAGAGCAGGAGGTGCGGGCAGGGATCGGGGAAGGGGTCGGGGCAGGAATCAGAGCAGGGATCAGCACGGGAACAGGGCAGAGTCTCACCTGCGGGGCGGCAGGGCCCGGCCCTGGGGCAGCTCCAGCAGACACAGCGCGAAGCTGACGCAACCGAGCGCCAGCGGCCCCGGGGCTCGCATGGCCGGGACCGGACCGGACCGGGACCAACGGGACCAACGGGACCGGACCGGACCCAACGGGACCAAACGGGGCCAAACGGGGCCCGAGCGGCGGCGGCTGCGGGAGAAACGGCGGGGGCGGCTCGGGGGGGCTCGCTGGGCTCCGGCTGCAGAACCAGCCCCGCTCCAGTTCTCCCCCAGCCCCTCTCCGGTTCCCCCCGCCCAGCCCCGCTCCGGTTCCCCCCAGCCCCGCTCCGGTTCTCCCCCAGCCCCGCTCCGGTTCCCCCCAGCCCAGCCCCGTTCCCTGCCCGGTGCGGGGCCCCGGCGGTACCTGCGGGGCTCGGTGGGCTCGGTGGGCTCGGGGATGGGCTCGGTGGGCTCGGGGATGGGGATGGGCTCGGGGATGGGTTCAGGGATGGGGATGGGCTCGGCTCGGTCCCCGCTCGGCGCTGCCGCTCCCCGGCCCGGCCCAGGTTAAATATCGCCGGCTCCGGGAGCGGGAGGAGCCCCGAGGGGCGGGAGGAGCTGCGGGCGGGGGGAGAGAGATCCTGGACCGCCCCCGGTCTGGACCGGGCCTGGGACCGCAGAGACCCCGCAAAACCCCAAATCCTGCAGCACCAGGGCCCCCACTGCCCCCCCAGACCCCTCACTGCCCCCCCCCAGACCCCTCACTGCCCCCCCCAGACCCCCCACTGCCCCCCCCAGACCCCTCACTGCCCCCCCCAGACCCCTCACTGCCCCCCCCAGACCATTCACTGCCCCCCCCAGACCCCTCACTGCCCCTCCAGACCCCTCACTGCCCCCCCCCAGACCCCCCACTGCCCCTCCAGACCCCTCCCGGACCCCTCACTGTCCCCCACAGACCCCTCACTGCCCCCCCCAGACCATTCACTGCCCCTCCAGACCCCTCCCGGACCCCTCACTGCCCCCCCCAGACCCCTCACTGCCCCTCCGGACCCCTCCCGGACCTCTCACTGTCCCCCACAGACCCCTCACTGCCCCCCAGCCTCTCCAGGGCTCGTTCCTTGTTTTTAACCCTCACACGGAGCGCTGTAAATCAAGCCAGGAATGTAAATCCGCAGGGATCAGAGCGGCCCCGCTCCTGGGGGGCAGCAGCTCCCCCAAAAGGGGATTTCCCGAGGTGGGGCAGGTCCGGGGGGCTCCTCCTGAGCTGGGACAGCCAGAGCTGGGCAGGGAGGGGTCCTCACATCTTCCCCCCGCTGGGACCCCCATCCTGGGCCGGTGGGGACCCCCAGGACCCCCCAAACAGGGCTGGGGGGTCTCCTCTCCCCCCAGAGAGGCTTCCCCAGGCCGAGGGGCCTCTGCGTGCCCGGAATGGCTGAGATTGTTCCGCATTATCCCGACACAAAGGGCGCTCACACCGCCCTGGGCTGGGGATTGGGCACTCCCTGCTCCCGGGGGGCTCCGGGGGACCCCCCAGCCCTGCCCCGAGCCCCCCGCCGTGTCCCCAGGGCTGTCCCTGTGTCACCCTGCGGCTCTCAGGGGGGGACATTTGTCACCAGCCCCACCCTGGGGCGTTCTGGGGTCCTGGATGAGGGTCCTGGGTGGGGGTCACGGATGGGGGTCACGGGTGGGGGTCACGGATGGGGGTCCTGGGTGGGGGTCCTGGATGGGGGTCACGGATGGGGGTCACGGATGGGGGTCACGGATGGGGGTCACGGATGGGGGTCTCCGGGAGCGGCTGTCACCCAGTCCTGCCACAGCTGGAGCCGTTGTCACCCGGCCCTGTCACAGCTGGAGCCCCCCCGGGTCACCTCCTCTGTCCCCAGGGCCCCGCAGCACTTTCCCTGTCCCTGTCCCTGTCCCTGTTCCCCGCGCTGGCTCCCGGCCCTGGGAAAGCAGCAGAAGTGTTAATTAGCCTAATTGCCCGCTGGCTGCGGCCCCGGGGCAGGGCGGGGCTGGGGGCAGCTCCCACAGCCCCGCTCCGCGCACCCCCTCCCCAAACAGCGCCCCGGAGTGCTGGGACCCCCCACCCTGTCCCTGAGCACCCCCCGCAGGGCCGGGGGGCACAGCCGGGACCCCCCCAGCCCTGAGCCCCCCGGGTGTGACCCCAAAGCGAGGGGCGGCTCCCCCCCAGCCCCGAGCCCCCCGGGTGTGACCCCAAAGTGCCGCAGGCGGCCCCGGGCCGTGTCCCCGCTGGGGGAGGTGACAGAGCTGTCCCGGGACATCCAGCCGGGACCGGGAACGGCCGGGACTGGGAGGGGAAACCGCGTCCGGCTGCCTGAGGACACGGGAGTGTCACCGGTGTCACCGGTGTCCCCAGTGTCATCAGTGTCACCAGCATCTTCAGGAATGCCAGTGTCCCCACTGTCCTCAGGGTCCCCATTTGCCCCCATTGCCCCCATAGTCCCCAATGTCCCCATTGCCCCCATAGTCCCCATAGTCCCCAGTGTCCCCAGTGTCCCCAGTGTCCCCATCGCCCCCATTACCCCCATTGTCCCCATTGCCCCCATAGTCCCCAATGTCCCCATCGCCCCCATTGCCCCCATTGTCCCCATTGCCCCCATAGTCCCCAATGTCCCCAGTGTCCCCAATGTCCCCAGAGTCCTCATTGCCCCCAGTATCCCCAGTGTCCCCAATGTCCCCAGTGTCCCCAGTGTCCCATCTGAGCCCTTTCCCGCGGTGGCCGCGGGCACACGGGCTCTGCACGTGCCTGGTGTCCCCGTGCGGGTCCCTCTCGGTGTCACCCGCGGCCACCGGGGGCGGGCAGGGCCCGGGGGCTGGCAGCGATCCCCGGCCACTTCCGATCCCCGTGGTGTCCCCGCGGTGTCCCCAGCCCGGCACAGCCCCGGGCGCCTCCAGGGCAGCTCACCCGGGTTTCCCGTCCCCATCCTGCGCTCCCACGTCCCCGCTGTCACCTTTTGTCCCCCTGTGCCGGGTGCCCGTCCCTGGGGCTGTCACCCTGCTGGAGGTCCCATCCCCGGCCCCGGGGCTGTCACCGGCTGTCCCCGCCACAAACCGGCTCCAGCTCTTGGGGACACGGGGCTGCGGGCGGGTGGCGTTTGGGGACATGGGGACAGCCACCCCCGGGGACCCCCCAGGCCTGGGAAGGGGCTGAACCCCCAGGCCGGGGGTGGGATGGGGGGTCCTTGTCCTGTGCCCTGGGGACCCCTCCCGGCGGGGGGACAGCCCGGGGACACCTCAGGGGGAAGGGGAGGGGAGGGGAGGGAAAGGGAAAGGAATGGGAGGGGATGGGATGAGATGGGATGGGATGGAAAGGAAAGGGATGGGATGGGACTCACGGGATGGCCACACCAGCCCTACGGTGAGTTCCCCCTGCCGGGGACACCACGGGCTGTGCCGGGGGGTGACCCCTTTGTCCTGCTGCCCCCTCAGCAGCCCCAGGTGTGCCCAGGTGTGCGGGTGAGGCTCACAGGGGCTGTGTCCAGGTGTGTCAGGGCAGGTGAGGCTCACAGGGGCTGTGCTCAGTGTCCCCGCACACCTAGTGATGTCCCCCCAATCCCGGGATGCCCCCCCACTCCCGGGGTGTGCCCCCAATCCCGGGGTGTCCCCGTGTCCCCGCACACCCAGGGCTGTCCCCCCATTCCCGGGGTGCCCCCCCACTCCCGGGGTGCCCCCCCAATCCCGGGGTGTCCCCGTGTCCCCGCACACCCAGGGCTGTCCCCCCATTCCCGGGGTGTCCCCGTGTCCCCGCACACCCAGAGCTGTCCCCCCAATCCCAGGATGTCCCCCCCCTCCCGGGGTATCCCCATGTCCCCCCCCCATTCCCCCCGGCCCCGCCCCCTGGGGAAGCCCCACGCCTTAATCCCGCCCCCTCCTCACTTGGCTCCGCCCCTCCCACCACAGCCAATAGCAATCGTGGCCCCTCCCTCCCTTCACCAATAGGAGGCGCGGCTTCCTCCCTCTCTCAGCCAATGACAGGCGCGGCCCCGCCCCCCGCGGCGCCCGGCGGCGGCGCAGGCGCGGTACGCGCGGGGGCCAAGATGGCGGCGGCGGCGGGCGGTGGGCGCGGGCGGGCGGCGGAGCCCTGAGGAGCCCTGAGGAGCCCCGAGGAGCCGAACGGGGCCCCCGGGGCCGCCCCGGGCCGCCCCCGCCGCCATGGCCCGCCTGGCAGACTACTTCGTGCTCGTGGGATACGACCCCGGCAAGCGCGGTGAGCGGCGGAGGGACGCGGGCCCGGCCGGGGCTGAGGGGCCGCGGGGTGAGGCCGGACCGGGGGGTGAGGCGGTTCTGCGGCAGGACTGAGACTGTGGGGCCGTCCAGAGGCTGTCCCGGGGCTATGGGGCTGGAGCTGGTCCCGGGCCGGGCAGTACCGGGCGGTACCGGGCAGTACCGGGAGGCACCGGGCCGTTCTCAGCCCCTCGGAGCCGCCCCGGCAGCCGCAGCCGGCCCTGCGCGGTTCAGTCGCGTTCACGTTGGGGTGTTTTCAGTGTGTCCCCCTCCCCCGCCGTGCGCGGGCTGTCACCGCTCCGGAAACACCGGCTGGGCCCGGGGGAGAGCGGGGCAGGGCTCGGGGCTGGGCCCGGCCTGGGGCTGCTGCACCGCCACAGGGCTGGAGAGGGGACGGGGGGATCCTGATCCTGCTCCCCGGGCACCCACAGCCCCCCGGATGGAGTGTTGTACCCCCAGCCCCATTTCCCAGGCATTCCCAGCCCCAAGGATGCTGTGTCCTGCTCCCCCGAGCATCCCCAGTCCCCTCAAGCCCTCGCTGCTCCCTGGGACGCTGCCGGCCCCCGGCTCTGTGGGATTCCCGGTTCCTGTCTCCCCTCCCACATCCCCGCTGGCCCTCAGGCGATGCTGCTGGTTGTTTTGGTCGCGTTGGTTGTTTTGGATCTTCCTTTGGGGTCCGAGGTCTCTTCCCGCTCGCCGCCCCCAGCAGATTTTGGGAAAAGGAGTTTGGTGCTGTCACAGGGGAGTGAAGTGACCTAAAATTGGGGGTTTAGTGCAGAACTCCCCACCTGGAGCTGGGGAAGGGAATCCTGGTCCTGTCAGTGCTGGGTTTGGCTCTCAGGGGATGCTGCTGGGGCTGGGATCAGATCCATCATCCCAGGGGGAAATCCCATTCCTGTTCCCCATCCCGGGGGGGATCCCATTCCCATCCCAGAATGGATCCCAGCCAGGGATCCCTCGTGGGAGGCAGGAGGAAGGATTTGTGTGTCAGAATGTGAGCGGGATCCCAGTGTGGTGTTTCCTGAGGGCTTTTCTGCTGTCGGTTCAGTGGTTTATTGTTGTCACTGCTGTCATTGCAGGCGTTTTCCCCCACAGTCCCGTTGTCCTGGGCACTGGGATGGCTCAGGCCGTGCCTGGGCTGGGAGGGCTGCAGGAGATGCCGGGGGGATGCCAGGATTCCATCTGGGAGCAGCTCCCGTGTCCTCTCAGGGGTCAGGAAGGGGCTGGAGCTGAGTTGTACCCCCTTTGTTCTGCTTCCTGCTTCATCCTCTTCCTCATCTCCTCCCTGAGGGTGCTGCAGCTGGGATCTGCACCCTCAAACTGGTGCTTTGAACTGGTGTCCCCTGGGCCTGGTGTCCCCTGGGCCTGGTGTCCCCTGGGCCTGGCTGTCCTTGCTGTCACTCCCAGAGCTGGAGTTTCCAGAGGAAAAGGAATGTCCCCTGTGTACCCTGGGGTCGTTTGGGATGTCCCTGGGGGACAGGGATGATGCTCTGAGGTGATGC
Source organism: Zosterops lateralis (assembly GCF_965231275.1). Taxonomy (NCBI): domain Eukaryota; kingdom Metazoa; phylum Chordata; class Aves; order Passeriformes; family Zosteropidae; genus Zosterops; species Zosterops lateralis. The sequence continues at coordinate 73,744,585 of NC_139765.1, forward strand.
TGGGACAGCCAGAAGGAAGAGCAGGTTTGGGTGGGATATTGGGAGGGAATTCCTGGCTGGGAGGGTGGAATAGGATTCCCAGAGCCCCTGGATCTCTGCAATGTCCAGGGCCAGGCTGGACACTGGGGCTGGGAGCAGTGGGACAGTGCAGGTGTCCCTGCTGTGGCTGTGGGGTGGATGGGGATGAACTCTCTGGTCCCTTCCCACCCAAATCACTCCATGAATTCTGTGCCACTTGGAAGGGAAGAGCTCACAGTTAACAAATCACATTGCTCTGATGTAAATATTCACTTTATTTGGGGTTTAACTCATCAGGGGGTGGGTCCAGGATGCTGTGGAGGGGACAGAGGGACAGGTCCCAGACACCAGCCTGGGATGGAGTGACCCTTGCAGGGTGGGGCACCCAGGATTGGTGACATCTCTGTGACAACCAAAACAAACCCTTTCCATCCTGCTGTGGAGCTGTCCAGGCATTGTCCTGTGCTGTGTCCCCAGGAGTGGTGACATCTCTGTGACAACCAAAACAAACCCTTTCCATCCTGCTGTGGAGCTGTCCAGGCATTGTCCTGTGCTGTGTCCCCAGGGCTGGAGAGCTGGGCCAGCCGGGGTTCTGTGGTTTTTGGGGTGGGGGTGGCAGCACTCCCAGCTCTGTGTTCCCGCCCCTCTCCCTGCTCAGATGATGCTGGAGGAAGGGCAGCAGAGCTCATCTGCTGGTGACTAATTGCTGTACAGGTTGGGCTGCTCTGGCAGAGCCGTGGGCTGTGCCAGGCTGGGCTGTGCCAGGCTGGCACCTTCCCTCTAAAGCTCAGCTGTAAACAGAGCTGGGCTGAGCTGGCCCAGGCCTGGATGGGCCCCTCAGCCCTGCTGGAGCCTCCCCAGGTGCTGCTGAGCCCTGGAGTTCTGTGCCTGTGGGATTCCTGGTCAGGCAGGGATGGGTTTGCATTTGGGGATGTGAAAGAGAAAGGTCTGCTGGGGTGGTGGGAGCTGTGGGGGCTCTGCAGAGTGTCCAGAGAGACAATCCAGGGTGGGAAGGGACTCTAGAGCTCCTCCTGCCATGGCAGGGACACCTCCCACTGTCCCAGGCTGCTCCAGCCTGGCCTTGGCCACTGCCAGGGATCCAGGGGCAGCCACAGCTGCTCTGCCAATTCCAGCCCAGACAGGAATTCCCAGTTCCCAAAATCCCACCCAAATCTCCTCTTTCCCAGTGGGAAGCCATTCCCTGTGTCCTGTCCCTGTCCCCAGTCCCTCTGCAGCTCTCCTGGAGCCCCTTTGGGCCCTGGGAAGGGCTCTGAGCTCTCTCTGGACCCTCCCCTTCCCTCCCAGCCTGGCTCCACGAGATGCTGCCGTGGCTCAGAGCAGTTTGTGGGAACAAAACCGAAAGCAGCTCCGTGCTGGAGCGGGCCCTGCTGGGTCCCTGGGGTCACTGGGTGTCCCCGGGGTCACTGGGTGTCCTGGGGCTGCACTGCAGGGCCCGGGACAACGTCCTGCTCCTCTGGCAGGGGCAGAAAAGGGCTCTGAACTCTCTCAAGGGCTGTGGCTTTGCCTTGAGCTGCTCTGGCTGCACAGAGTGTCTAGGATCCAGGCAGGCATCCAGATGCTTTTCCTGGGAGTGACAACTCCCCAGAGCTGGGATTGTGCCTGGTTTTACCTGGGAATATCAGTTTCCCAGAGCTGGGATTGTGCCTGGTTTTACCTGGGAATATCAGTTTCCCAGAGCTGGGATTGTGCCTGGTTTTACCTCAGGACCAGAGGGATTTTCTCTGTGCATCCTCTGAGAGTCCAGGGCATCTCCATTCCAAGCCATGAGGCTGAAGGAGTCTGGAAGTTTTGGATGGCCTGGCTGATGGGAGCCAGGACCCAGTTTGGGATCGATTTGGGATTTCCCAGGGGGTTTAAGCTGCAGGATGGGAGATTGGGAATTGGGAATTCCTGGCTGGGCTGGAATTGGCAGAGCAGCTGTGGCTGCCCCTGGATCCCTGGCAGTGGCCAAGGCCAGGCTGGACACTGGGGCTGGGCTGGGGACAGTGGGAGGTGTCCCTGCCATGGCAGGGGTGGCCCTGGGGGGGCTCTGGGGTCCCTTCCATCCCAAAGCACTTCGTGACTGGTCCCTGCTGGTGTCGGGCTGGGGGAGGAGGATGCTGAGGCTGCTCGGGAAGTCCCGGTGGTTTCTGTGTTTGCGCGCTCAGGGAGCAGCATCAGCCCACGTTTGTTTGTGCCCTTCTCAAACACCTCCCTGGGGCTCGGCGGCTCTCTGGGCACCCACGGGACGGCACGAGGGGATGGCAGGGGGAGGCTGCTCTCTGCTCTGAGCTGCCTCTTTCCATGAGGTGTTTGGGGCAGGTTTTGGGGAGTTTCTTGTGAGGGTTTTTTGAGGAGCCAAGGCACAGACAGGGCACATCCTGCCCTCCCTGGGGTGCTCCTGGAGCTGGTTCCTGATGGGAGAAGATTCTGGAGTGGGTCTGCAGGGCAGGGCAGGGCTCTCAGGGCTCACTCTCCAGCTGTTCTGGGTTTAGTTCTGTCTTTCCTGGTGGCACCTCTCCGTGTCACCTCTTCGTGTCACCTCTCCGTGTCGCTCTGTCGTGCGTGGCCGTGGCCCAGTGACTCAGGGTTTGACTCACTGAGGTTCTGGGAACATCCAGCAAAATCCTGGCCCCGGGGAAAAGCCCCTGGGGTTGGCAGCAGTGCTGGAGCTGTTTGCTGGGTCAATATTTGCACAGGGAAACAGAGGCTGGGAATGGCCCTGCCACGTGCAGAGCTGATCCCAGCCCCGTGCCTGGTGCTGGGAGAGGTGGCGATGGGAGAGGAGACAAATCCAGGGAGCTGCTCCAGGGCTGGAGCCCCTCAGCCCCCAGGGATCCAGGCTGGGAGAGCTGGGAATGCTCCCCTGGAGAGGAGAAGGGTCCAGGGAGACCTTCCAGAACATTCCAGGGCCCAAAGGGGCTCCAGGAGAGCTGCAGAGGGACTGGGGACAGGGACAGGACACAGGGAATGGCTTCCCACTGCCACAGGGCAGGGCTGGGTGGGATTTTGGGAACTGGGAATTCCTGTCTGGGCTGGAATTGGCAGAGCAGCTGTGGCTGCCCCTGGATCCCTGGCAGTGGCCAAGGCCAGGCTGGACACTGGGGCTGGGCTGGGGACAGTGGGAGGTGTCCCTGCCATGGCAGGGGTGGCCCTGGGGGGGCTCTGGGGTCCCTTCCATCCCAAACCAATCTGGAATTCCCTGATCCCATGTCAGGCACTGTCTCTGGAGGGGTCCCCCCTCCCTGTGGCCCCACAGCTGCACCCCTGGCCTGGGAACGGCGGCTCCTCTGATCCAGCTGCTCCCTCCATCCTCCTCCCCTTCCCTTTGAACTCCTGCCCGGGAGGAGCAGCTCTGGGCCTGCGGGTCCCCTGGGGATCCCAGGCTGAGCAGTGACAGTGACAGTGACAGAGCTGTCCCCGGGCAGTGCCAGGGCTGGGCCTGAGCTCCCCCAGCTCCCCCAGGGTGTGTTTCTGCATGGGGAGATTCATCTTGGGATCGTGGAGTTGTTTAGGTTGGAAAACCCCTCAGAGCCCATTCCCAGCACTGCCAAGGCCAGCACTGACCCCAAATGCCACATCCACATGGATTTTAAATCCCTGCAGGGATGGGGACTCCACCACTGCCCTGGGCAGCTCATTCCAATGCCTGACCACCTTTTCCATGGAGGAATTTTCCCTAAAATCCCATCTAAACCTCCCCTGGCCCAGCCTGGGGCCGTTCCCTCTCCTCCTGTCCCTGTTCCCTGGGATAAGATCCCAAATCCCCCCCGGCTGTCCCCTCCTGGCAGGGACTTGTGCAGAGCCACAAGGTTCCCCCTGATTCCCCTTTTCTCCAGGCTGAGCCCCTTCCCAGCTCCCTCAGCCCCTCCTGGGGCTCCAGACCCTTCCCCAGCTCCCTCAGCCCCTCCTGGGGCTCCAGACCCTTCCCCAGCTCCCTCAGCCCCTCCTGGGGCTCCAGACCCTTCCCCAGCTCCCTCAGCCCCTCCTGGGGCTCCAGACCCTTCCCCAGCTCCCTCAGCCCCTCCTGGGGCTCCAGACCCTTCCCCAGCTCCCTCAGCCCCTCCTGGGGCTCCAGACCCTTCCCCAGCTCCCTCAGCCCCTCCTGGGGCTCCAGACCCTTCCCCAGCTCCCTCAGCCCCTCCTGGGGCTCCAGACCCTTCCCCAGCTCCCTCAGCCCCTCCTGGGGCTCCAGACCCTTCCCCAGCTCCATTCCCTGCCCCGGAGAGGAGCCCTGGGAGGTTTGGGAGCCGTTGTCTCTGTCCCTGAGAGCATTCCCGGCTGGGATCAGAGGCTGATCAGACCAGCACAGCCCCAGCCCTGCCCTGGGGAGGCTGTGACAGTGACAGTGGCAGTGACAAGACACAAGTGGCCTTATCTGGGCCATCAGCAGAGCCCCAGCTGGGGCAGGAAGGTGCAGCAGAGCTGAGGAGAAGCTGCTTTGCTGCACTTCCTGCAGCTCCCCGCAGAAACACCTCAGCTGCACACACACACAGACACACCACACTCGGCTCTTCCTCCCCAAAAAAAGCCCCTCTGCTGCCACATCTCCAAAAACAGCTCAGACACGAGAGAACGACGCGCTTTGAAAACGCAAAAATGTGATTTTAAACACAAAAAGGTGCTTTAAAAACACACAAAAAAATGTGCTTTAAAAAGGCAAACCAAACGTGCAGGACTGTGGATGGGGAGGTGGCAGACCAGCTGCTCCCTGTTCCCTGCCAGGGGACACGTGGCACCGGGAGCCACTCCACAAACAAAAACCTCTGGAATTGGTGCCGGAGGAAGGGAGAGGGAGGGCCCTGACTGCTGCTCTCCACTGCCCCGACCCCCAGCCCCTGCCTGACCCTAAACCCTCCCCAGCCCCGTACACGGGGGCCCAGCAGTCCCTAAATTCTTCCACAGGATCCCAACGATTCCCAAATCCCTTCTCAGGGTCCCACCACTCCTTAAATCCTTTCACAGGGTCCCACCGGTCCCTAAATCCTCCCACAGGGTCCCAACTGTCACCAGATCGCCCCAGAGGGTCCCACCAGTCCCCAAGGACCCTCTCAGAGTGTCCCACAAGTCACCAAACCCTCCAAGAGGGTCCCATCAGCCCCCAAATCCTTCCACAGGGTCCCAAGAGTCCCCAAACTCCCCTACAGGGTCCCAACTGTCACAAAATCACCCCAGAGGGTCCCACCAGCCCCTAAATCCTTCCACAGGGTCCCACTAGTCACCAAATCACTTCTCAGGATCCCACCAGCCACCAAGGACCCTCTCAGAGGGTCCCAAGGATCCCACCAGTCCCCAAGGACCCTCTCAGAGAATCCCACCAGCCCCCAAACTCCACCAGAGGATCCCACCAGCCCCTAAACCCTTCCACAGGGTCCCACTAGTTACCAAATCACTTCTCAGGATCCCACCATTCCCCAAACCCTCCTAAAGGGTCCCACCAGTCCCAAACTCCCCTCTCAGAGGGTCCCAGCTGCCCCCAAACGCTCCAGGCCTCCCCTGGCAGCAGCTGCCACCCCGGGAAGGATAAAAGGATAATTCCCAGGAGCAGGAATTCCCTGCCCCGAGGCCGCCAGGCTCTCCCTGGCCACAAGAGCAGCATTTAGTGGTCAGGAGCTGTGGAGCCGGGGAAGGAGCGGAGCAGCCCCGGAGGCGTCAGAGGAGGGAGAAAAGCTCCTGAGATCCCGCCCCATCCCACCGGCTCATCCCGCAGGAGCCAAACCAAAGGGATTTCCAGGGTTAACTCCTCCCCCCGAGCTCCAGGGCACGTTCCCACTGGGGTTTTGTTTGTGTTTTTAGCGCCCATAAAACCGCAGCTGCTGCTCCAGCCCAGGCTGGGAATGGGGAAAAGGGACTGGCTGCAAGGAAAGGCTTCGGATTTGGGGAAAAATACGAGCTGGGGTGAGAGAGACCAGAGAGAAAAGTGTTAGATCCTCGCTGGCAAAATATCTAATAATTAAATGTGGCCAAAAAACGGGGCAAGGATGTGAGTACAACAGCTGGGTTTGGGCTGTGTGCCCACCTCACCTTCAGCCTCCTCCCCAAACAGGGGCTGTGACACCCCAAGGAACACCAGCCACCCCTCCCTGGGCACAGCAGCAGGGAATTCGGGCAGGGAAACCCAGCTGGACACGGGAATGGGTCTGAAGGGAGAGAAATGACCAGCCCAGAGCTCAGGAGCTGCTCCAGGTCCTGCCTGAGCCATCCCACAGCGATAACAACAACGTCCATCCCCACATGGAAAAGGAGAGACAGCCAGGGGTGGCCAGGGATGGAGCTGGGGAAGGGTCTGGAGCCCCAGGAGGGGCTGAGGGAGCTGGGGAAGGGTCTGGAGCCCTGGAGGGGCTGAGGGAGCTGGGGAAGGGTCTGGAGCCCCAGGAGGGGCTGAGGGAGCTGGGGAAGGGTCTGGAGCCCCAGGAGGGGCTGAGGGAGCTGGGGAAGGGTCTGGAGCCCCAGGAGGGGCTGAGGGAGCTGGGGAAGGGTCTGGAGCCCTGGAGGGGCTGAGGGAGCTGGGGAAGGGTCTGGAGCCCCAGGAGGGGCTGAGGGAGCTGGGGAAGGGTCTGGAGCCCCAGGAGGGGCTGAGGGAGCTGGGAAGGGGCTGAGCCTGGAGAAAAGGAGGCTCAGGGGGGACCTTGTGGCTCTGCACAAGGAGGAAACAGTCGGGAGGGGGGATTTGGGATCTTATCCCAGGGAACAGGGACAGGAGGAGAGGGAACAGCCTTGGGGAGGCTCAGGGTGGATTTTGGGGAATTCTCTCCTGGAAAGGGCTGCCCAGCCCTGGCACAGAGCGGGGCTGGAGTCACCTGGGGACAGGGTCAGTGCTGGAGAATGGTCAGACCCGATGCTTTTCCAACCCAAACAATTCCCAGATTCCCAAAAAGCTGCTCTTTCCTGTGGGAAGAGCCCCTGGCCTGGTTTCAGGACCTTGCCCTGGTGTTTTTGGTGCTGTTGAGGTACCTGCAGTCCCAGCCCTGCAGCAGATTCCCATCAGGACACCCAGCCAGGCTTTGGGAAGTGCCAGCTGGGTGTTCATCTGCACCATCCCCTGCCAGCTTTTCTATCCCTCAGCGGGGAAAAAACTGCCGCTGAGCCCTCCCAGGGCAGGGGAGGAGCTGCAGGTAACGCTGCTGTCCCTCTGCAGGGCCCTGGGGACACAGGGTGGGGACACAGCTGTGGGGACACCGCCCTGCTGGCCCTCTAACACAGCAGCTCTGTCAGCCCCGGCCGAGGACAATGGGAGGCTTCAGCCTCGCCCAGCTCGGGCAGGGACGTGCCACGGGCTGGCTTTGGGGACCAGCAGAGCTGTGGCTTCCCTGGGGATGAGCCCAGGGGGTTGGAAAGGACAGGGATAAGCTCCTGGATGGGATCAAGGTGAGCTCAGGGAGCTGGATTTAATTAAAGGGACACTGACAGGCTGGGCCAGACCTTGTGCCTTTTGTCATCAGTAGCTGTTTTTCAGACCTTGAGTAAAGAAAGTATTCTTATATTTGTTTTATATTAAGAAACTCTGCCTAAATTCTTCTATAAAAACAATCTCTGGGCACTGAGAGCGCCAAACAGCGAAATTTGCTGGTGTGATTCCTCCCGGGAGCAGGAATTCCTGATTCCTGCAGGAATTGTGTGCAGGGGCAGGTTCTGAGCTCCCCCTGGGGCTGTGGCAGGTTTTCCTGGGGTGGGAATTCCTGCAGGAATTGTGTGCAGGAGCAGGTTCTGAGCTCCCCCTGGGGCTGTGGCAGGTTTTCCTGGGGTGGGAATTCGTGCAGGGATTTTTGGAATTCCCAAAATTCCTACAGCTGATTTCCTACAGCTCCCAGATCCTGGTGGGATCTGCTGTGCTCACAGGGACAGGAGGAGAGGGAACAGCCTCAGGATTGGACATCAGGAGGGATTTCCTCTTGGAAAAGGTGCTCCAGGCCTGGCACAGTGTGGCAGTGCCTCTGCACCCTCCCAGGCAGGAATTTCTCCCCGAAATCCCATTTATTTCCACCTGGCAGTGGAAGCCACTCCCCCTTGTCCCTGTCCCGGTGACGTGCCAGCAGAGCAGGGGGACAGTGACACTGCAGACAGCCCAGAGCCACTCCTGCCTCTCCTGGGGGATTTCTCTGTCTATTAAACCTCTCCTTCCTCCCTCCCCAAGTTCCTCTCAGCTCTCCTGACTCAGGGCTGTGTTTTCACTTCACGTTTTTTCCCCTCTCTGTTTGGATGGGCTTGGGCCACGTTCAGAGCTGCTTTGCTCCTGTCACACAGGACCTGCATCCACATTGCTCCCACTCTCTGTGCCATCCCTGATTTTTCCTTTTTCCTCCCAAAAATGGCAGTGGAGTCACCTCACCACCATTAACACAGGGGGAGGGAATGTGGATTTTCTTCTGGGTCCTCTGACCTGAGGTTTTCTTGGCAACTCTGGTTTTACACGAGGACCTTTCATGAGTGTTGGATCTCTTGGGAGCTCCATCGAGGGTGTTGGGATTTTTGGATTTTTGATTTATGCTGGTGCAGAACTCGAGGTTTGCCGTGTTTGAGATCCAGATCTGGTTTCAAGGAGCAGCTCCAAGAGCTGCTGGAGCTCCTTCCTTCATCCCCTGGATCCCTGGCAGTGCCCAAGGCCAGGCTGGACACTGAGGCTGGGCTGGGACAGTGGGAGGTGTCCCTGCCATGGCAGGGGTGGCCCTGAGCCTCCTTTTCTCCAGGCTGAGCCCCTTCCCAGCTCCCTCAGCCCCTCCTGGGGCTCCAGACCCTTCCCCAGCTCCCTCAGCCCCTCCTGGGGCTCCAGACCCTTCCCCAGCTCCCTCAGCCCCTCCTGGGGCTCCAGACCCTTCCCCAGCTCCCTCAGCCCCTCCTGGGGCTCCAGACCCTTCCCCAGCTCCCTCAGCCCCTCCTGGGGCTCCAGACCCTTCCCCAGCTCCCTCAGCCCCTCCTGGGGCTCCAGACCCTTCCCCAGCTCCATCCCTGGACACCCCTGGCTGTCTCTCCTTTTCCATGTGGGAATGGATGTTGTTATCGCTGTGGGATGGCTCAGGCAGGACCTGGAGCAGCTCCTGAGCTCTGGGCTGCTCATTTCTCCCCTTTCAGACCCATTCCCGTGTCCAGCTGGGTCTTCAAGGTCCCTTCCCACCCATCCCATCCCATCCCATCCCAGGACTCCCTGACTGCAATCTTGGCCTTTGCAGGGAAGTTTTTTCCCCAATAAAAAGCGTCTCCTGTTTCCCCCAGGCCCTCCCCGAGCATCCCCGAGCTGTGCAGGGTGTTCTCCCGGCCGGGAGGGGCTGCAGGTGGCCCTGGGCCAGGCAGGAGGAATGTGATCCGTCATCCCCGGCACGAGGGGATGAATCGGCAGCTCCCGAAATGCAGAAAGGCAGAAAGGCAGCCCGGAGCCTGGCGGGCTGGAGTCATGAGGCAGGCACAGCGCTGGGATCTCTGAGTCATGCCCGGAGAAATCTGTTCCCGGCTCCACAGCCCGTAGGAAGAGCAGCTGGGAGCCGTGGAACCCATCCCGGGCACGGTGGTGGGGCGTGGGGAGAGGAGCGGGGCTGGGGGCAGCTCCCCCAGATGGGATTTGCTGCCTTTTCTCCATAAAAGGGGAAATTCTCCCTCGCACCTCCTCGTGTGCTGTGTCTGTGAGTCCGCGGAGAGTGGGAGGGGAAAACATCCCAGCAGGGGGAGGATGGGGAGGGGAAGGGGCTGCAGAGGGGATGTGGGGCTGGAGAGGGGATGTGGGGCTGCAGGGATGATGGGATGTGGGGCTGGAGATGGGATGTGGGGCTGGAGGTGAAATGGGAGACAGGATGGGGGCTGCAGGGATGTGGGGCTGGAGATGGGATGGGGCTGGAGAGCAGATATGGGGCTGCAGGGATGATGGGATGTGGGGCTGGAGATGGGATGTGGGGCTGGAGGTGAAATGGGAGACAGGATGGGGCCTGCAGGGATGTGGGGCTGGAGATGATGTGGGACCTGCAGGGATGTGGGGCTGGAGATGAAATGGGAGATGGGATGGGGCTGTGGGGCTGGAGATGGTGTGGGGCTGCAGGGATATGGGGCTGGAGATGGGATGAGACCTGCAGGGATGTGGGGCTGGAGATGAAATAGGAGATGGGATGTGCCTGCAGGGATGTGGGGCTGAAGATGGGATGTGGGGCTGGAGACAGTGTGGGACCTGCAGGGATATGGGGCTGGAGATGATGTGGGGCTGCAGAGATGTGGGGCTGGAGGTGATAATGGGGGCTGCAAGGATGTGGGGCTGGAGGTGAAATGGGAGACAGGATGGGGGCTGCAGGGATGTGGGGCTGGAGATGGGATGTGGAGCTGGAGATGATGTGGGACCTGCAGTGATGTGGGGCTGGAGATGAGATGGGGCCTGCAGTGATGTGGGGCTGGAGATGGTGTGGGACCTGCAGGGATGTGGGGCTGGAGATGAAATGGGAGATGGGATAGGGCTGGAGATAATATGGGGCTGGAAATAATGTGGGGCTGCAGGGATGTGGGACTGGAGATGAAATGGGAGATGGGACAGGACCTGCAGGGATGTGGGGCTGCAGAGATGTGGGGCTGCAGAGATGTGGGGCTGATGTCCTGACCAAGGAGGCAGTCCCAGTGTGAGAGCTGGAATTCCAGCCTGTGTCCCAGTGGGAGCACTGGACACAGCTCCAGTAGGATCCATATCCTTGTGGGGTTACAAAAACCAACAAAACCCCCCAAACCAAACAGCCCCACCTGCCCCAAACCAGTCCCAGTCTCTCGTGGTGTTGTCAGCCCATGGAACTGGACACATCCTCGTGAAGGATTTGACCCCAAATTCTTGGGATTCCTGGGAATGCTGCAGGGCAGAGCGGCACAGCTGGCACAGGGGGAAGGATGGATGGGGACAGGACAGAATTCCAGGGGTGGGAAGGGAGGGAAGGGGATGTGTCCTGCCCCAGAGCTGGGGGGTGAGGAGGGACCCGAGGCAGCACCTGGGGACTTGCTGGGACATCCTGGGGGACCTGTGCCAGCCTGGGGGACCTGTGCCAGCCTGGGGGACCTGCCCCATCCCGGGCAAGGCTGCTGTGGGATTTGCAGCTCTTGTGCCAGATGGAGACTGCCAGGCTCCAAGTAAATCCCGGGATTTATCGGGGTTTCCTGCCTGAGACAGGGCTGGAGGTGGTGCTGGGATGGGGATGGGGACAGGGGGAGGGAGCCTGGGTGGGCTCAGCCCTGGGCAGGGACCCCCAGGAGGGGACAGGACCCTGCTGTGGTCACAGAGCAGTGACATGGATTCATGGAATGGTTTGGGTGAGAAGGGACCCCAAAGCTTCCCCAGGGCCACCCCTGCCATGGCAGGGACACCTCCCACTGTCCCCAGCCCAGCCCCAGTGTCCAGCCTGGCCTTGGCCACTGCCAGGGATCCAGGGGCAGCCACAGCTGCTCTGGGAACTCCAGCCCAGTGCTGAGGGCTGGGTGATGTTCGGGCACAGGAGGAGCTCACCTGGCTGTGTTTGTAGCTGTGGGGAGCTCACCTGGCTGTGTTTGTAGCTGTGGGGAGCTCACCTGGCCGTGTTTGTACCTGTGGGGAGCTCACCTGGCCGTGTTCGTACCTGTGGGGAGCTCACCTGGCCGTGTTTGTACCTGTGGGGAGCTCACCTGGCTGTGTTTGTACCTGTGGGGAGCTCACCTGGCTGTGTTTGTACCTGTGGGGAGCTCACCTGGCCGTGTTTGTACCTGTGGGGAGCTCACCTGGCTGTGTTTGTACCTGTGGGGAGCTCACCTGAGTGCAGCTGCTCCCCCTGCCCCCCACGTGCAGCCCTTGTGTGTTTTTATGCTCCGTTGGGTGTTTTTAGTTGAATCATGGAATTATTTGGGGTGGAATATCCCTCAGAGCTCATCGAGTCCAACCCCAGCAGTGCCAAAGCCACCACTGCCATGTCCCCAAGTGCCACAGACTCAGACTCAGGAGGGAGCCAGGCCCTTGAAAGTGCCAAATTCCTTTTAGGGAATATTCCTGCAGCACCAGGTGCCAGTGCTGGGAGCAGAGCCCAGGCTTTGGCACACAGGAATTCCAGGATAACCTGGGATAAATCCTCCTGAGCCACTCAAAGCTTGTCTGAGGGACAGTGACAGTGTCGCCAGCCAGGCTGGGAGAGCTGGGAATGTTCACCTGGAGAGAAGAAGCTCCAGGGAGAGCTCAGAGCCCCTTCCAGGGCCTAAAGGGGCTCCAGGAGAGCTGCAGAGGGACTGGGGACAAGGGATGGAGGGACAGGACACAGGGAATGGCTTCCCTCTTGCAGCCATAATAATCCCTGAAATCATTTCAGTGGGATTATTGCACATTATTTTCCTTGGCTCTGCTGCCTCATCCCAGCCCATGGGGTTTGTGGGGTTTTCTGGGGTGGCTGGGAGTGGCAGAAAAAGGGGGACAAGGTGGGAATGTCACCGTGCAGCACCCCAAAGGCAAAATCCCGTCTCCTGGCCCTGGTTTGGGCAAAAGGAGGATGAGGAAGCAGCTCTGGAGGAGTGAGGAGAGTCAGGAGCTGCTCACAGCTCTTGGAGCTTTTCCCAGAAATGTGTGATGGAAAGTGTGGACTCTTCTCCTCGGGCCTGGAGTGAGGGGCAGGGACGTGGGGGGCTCATCCCAGCCCCTGCTGCAGTTTGGGATGGAGGGAATGGGGATGTGGGGGGCTCATCCCAGCCCCTGCTGCAGTTTGGGATGGAGGGAATGGGGATGTGGGGGGCTCATCCCAGCCCCTGCTGCAGTTTGGGATGGAGGGAATGGGGATGTGGGGGGCTCATCCCAGCCCCTGCTGCAGTTTGGGATGGAGGGAATGGGATGTGGGGGGCTCATCCCCCCCTGCTGCAGTTTGGGATGGAGGGAATGGGGATGTGGGGGGCTCATCCCAGCCCCTGCTGCAGTTTGGGATGGAGGGAAGGAGGTGCTGGGTTCATCCAGTACAGTCTCAGTGCTCCTTGTCTCATTCTGGACAGATTGGAGTCCGATTTGGGGCATTTTTCCCACTTTGCAGCTGAAGCAGGTATTCCTGTCAGGAACCTCCATGTCCTCCCTCCCTCTGGTGTCCACCCGGAGCTCCTGGACATGGGGCCAGAGCCACATCCCCCCAGATTCCTCCTGGCACTGCTGTGTTTGCCCAGATCAGTTTTTGGGATCAGTGCAGTGTTCCCATTCCCTGTGCACTCACACCAGGATGGCTCCGTGTTTCCAGCAGCCCCAGGCAGGCCTGGGATGTGTCTGTGGGATTTATCCTGCCCTGGATTTATCCCAGGCCTGGATTTCTCCCAGCCCCGTGTGCCCACGCAGGGATTATCCCCAGGGCTCTGGGAATGTCGCTCCTGCTCCGGGATGGGCTCCTGTCCTTCCTCCCCCGAGCTCTGTGCATCCAAAACAGCCTTAATCCTTAATCCATGTCCAAGTTTGGAATGTTTACGGTGTGTTTGCTCGATTTTCTGGCCATTAGCTGGTGGTTTGGGGGGTTTTGGTGTGTCTGGAAGCAGCTGTGCTGCTGAAATCCCCCGGGGGACGGGCTCAGCACGGACACCACACAATATTCCTGAAAATCCAAGTGGGACAGGAAGCTGATGTTGGAGAACACGTTTGAATTTTCCGTGTTTCTGTTGAATTTATCGTTAATTCTGGGGGTTTTTTTGTATTTTTCAATAGTTTGTTGCTCGTTTTTCCCTGACCTTTACCCCATGTCTGACTTGCTGTGTCGTCTCGGTGGTTTGGGCTTGTTTATTTTATTGTTGAACTCTTGGAGGGTTTTATTTTTCTGTCCAGCTTGGTAAATCAATCCCAAGATGTTTTTCCTGCCTTTGGCTGAACGGGGGGTCAGTCACTTGTTGAAGGTCTGGAAAAACCTAAACCCACGGCAGAGATGGGATTTATTTGGGTCAAATTCCAAGTGTTTTTTTTTTTTTTCTCTTTGCTGGGAAATCAGGGTTTTGCTGTGGGGGAAGTGAAGCTGTTGGGGGCCTTGGAGGAACACCTGGGACAGTGGAAGGTGTTTGGGATCCAGGAAGGTGTTTGGGATCTTGGTTTCCAAGAGAAGCTCCAAGAGCTGCTGGAGCTCCTTCCTTCATCCCCTGGATCCCTGGAATGGCCAAGGCCAGGCTGGACACTGGGGCTGGGCTGGGGACAGTGGGAGGTGTCCCTGCCATGGCAGGGGTGGCCCTGGGGGGGCTTTGAGGTCTCTTCCCACCCAAACCACTCCAGGATTCCCTGATTGTCAGTTTTCCTGGCAGAGCAGCAGCAGCAGAGATGAATGTTTGCTCTCTCAGGTCTGAGCTGTCTCATTCCAAGGCTAGAAGCTCCACGAGTGGAATGTGCCAGGAGGAGCACCATTCCTGCTCCAGCTGGGTTCTCCTCCACAGAGTGGGGGATTCATCCTCCTGACTGCAGTGAGCCTTCCCTGTCTTCCTCAGAGTCAAAGATCCAAGGATTTCAGTGGAGTTATTTTGGGAAATGGGGGATTTGAGGCTGGTGGGGATGAGGAGCTCCTCAGGGTTCACATGGAACCCCTTCCAACCTTGTCCTGTGCTCCCCAGGATCCTTCCAGGGCGGCTCCCAGGGGTGAGGGCCCAGCCCCTGCCAGCTCTGTTGGCTTTGGGTGGAGGAGCAGAGCTGTGTTTCCTTCTGGGAAGGAGCCCATGGGGCTGTTTCCCAGCCCTTCCCATCAAACAGAGCCTCTGCCCCAGGCCCAGCTGTGGATGTGCCTTGGGGTCATGGATTCATGGAATGGTTTGGGTGAGAAGGGACCCCAGAGCCCCCCCAGGGCCACCCCTGCCATGGCAGGGACACCTCCCACTGTCCCCAGCCCAGCCCCAGTGTCCAGCCTGGCCTTGGACATTCCAGGGATCCAGGGGCAGCCACAGCTGCTCTGCCAATTCCAGCCCAGACAGGAATTCCCAATTCCCAAGATCCCACCCAAATCTCCTCTTTCCCAGTGGGAAGCCATTCCCTGTGTCCTGTCCCTGCAGGCCTTGTCCCCAGTCCCTCTCCACTTGCCAAACTCTATTCTCCAGGAACTTCTACTAAAAGGGGGAATTCCAACTCATGTTTTCTATTGATTTCTTCCCCATATCCCACCTAAATGTCCCCTGTCCAGCTCAGACCCCTGGGACAGGCTGGGAGGGGCCTTGTGTCCTGCTGATCTCCAGGAGCCGGCCCGGAGCCGCTGGTCCTGGTTCTGACCCGAGCAGTGTCAGCAGCAGCTCCAGGGACAGGTCTGCACCTGGAATCCTGGGACATCCTGAGCTGTGGGGCCCCACGGGGATCATGGATCTGGGAACACCTCACTCCTGTTCACAGAACCAGGGAATCTCCTGAGCTGTGGGGCCCCACAGGGATCCACAGGGATGATGGATCCATCCACAGACCCCCCAACAGTCCCAGCCTGTCCATCCCTGGCAGTGCTGTCCAAACACTCCTGGAGCTCTGGGGCTGTGCCCATTCCCTGAGAGCCTGGGCAGTGCCAGCACCCTCTGGGGGAGAACCTTTCCCTTAAATCCGTCCTGTCCCTCCCCTGGCACAGCTCTGGCCATTCCCTGTGCCCTGTCCCTGCACAGACACCCCAACAATCCCATCCTGGCACCCCTGGGAGCAGAGCTCTGGCAGCCTCAGAGTGCCCATTCCCTGAGAGCCTGGGCAGTGCCAGCACCCTCTGGGGAAGAACATTTGACTCCATGAGCTTGGGACTCACCCCAGCCTGTCCCAGCCTTCCCAGATCATCCATCCTGGGGATGAGGTGGGTTTGGGGGCCTGGGTGTTGGTGGGGTGCACTGGGAGCAGCAGCAGGAGCTGTTGGGAATGTGCTAATCCTGGTAATCCCCCGGGCAGGCTCGGAGCTGGCAGCACTCCCTGCTGCTCCCATTCCCATCTCCCTGCTCATTCCCAAGGATTAGAGGTGAGGAGCTGCCCAGGTCACTGGGGCAGGGCTGGGGCCATGGCTGGACCCTGTGCCAGGGGTTTGGGGGAGCAGGGATTGGCATTCCCGGGGCTGGGCAGGGCAGGGCTCCCCTCCAGGCTGTGGGGCCAGGCTGAGGGACAGCTCCAGGCTCCAGGTGCTCCATGGGGGCTGTACCTGCTTCAGAGAAATCCCTGCTGCTTTGGGAAATGCCGATGAGGAAGCTGAGGGCTCCAGGGCAGGCTCATTTCCCCATCCCAGAGCAGTCTGTGGTCGGTGGGGTTTCAGTTCCCCTTGGCTTCAGCCTCTTCCTCCTCCTGCACCCTCTGCTGTTCCTGCTGCCCCAGCAGAGTCAGATCCCTGCTGAGGGCCCTTCCTCATGGAGGGGATTCGCTTCTGCAGCCCAGGGAGCTGGGAAGGGGCTCAGCCTGGAGAAAAGGGGGATCAGGGGGGGCCTTGTGGCTCTGCACAAGTCCCTGCCAGGAGGGGACAGCCAGGGGGGATTTGGGATCTGCTCCCAGGGAACAGGGACAGGAGGAGAGGGAACGGCCCCAGGCTGGGCCAGGGGAGGTTTTGATGGGATTTTAGGGAAAATTCCTCCATGGAAAAGGTGGTCAGGCATTGGAATGAGCTGCTCAGGGCAGTGGTGGGATCTCCATCCCTGCCGGGATTTACAATCCGTGTGGATGTGGCACTTGGGGACAGAGTCAGTGCTGTTCTCATGGAATTCTCAAACTTCCCATATTGATGGACACCTCCTCCCATTTCAGTCCTGGGCACTGCTGAGGCCCCTGTGGAACCTGACCCCATTCCCACTCCTCCAATCCTGCCCTGTCATTGCTGTCACTGTCCCTCCCTGCAGAGCTGTCCCCTGCATGTGCCACCCTCTGTGACAGCTCTGTCCCCGCAGCCTGTGTGGGACACAGGGAACAAAAGCTCCTTCTGCCCTCCTGGGAGATGTTGATGCTGGCAGAGGCTGGGTGGAAATGATCCCTGCAGGGTCGAGACAAACTGAGGCAGGGCGTGGATGGCTCCCTGTGTCCTGGCAGGACGGAGCAGGGAGGGATGTGAGCACCCACGTGTGAGGAGCAGCCCTGGCTGGGATTGGGGCTTGGGGTTTCCCTCTGTCCTTGGCTGCCCTGCAGGGATTGCCTGGGACAGGAGCAGGGCTGGCACTGAGGCCTTTTGTCCTGGGGCTTGGAGCTGCTCTGTGCCTGTGCCTGGATCCTGTCCCACTGTCCCTCTGTGTCCCTTTAGGGAACAGCTCTGCCCTGGAGCCAGGCTGGGAGAGCTGGGAGTGCCCAGGCTGGAGAGGAGAAGGTTCAGGGAAACTTCAGAGCCCCTGGCAGGGCCCAAAGGGGCTCCAGGAGAGCTGCAGAGGGACTGGGGACAAGGGATGGAGAGACAGGACACAGGGAATGGCTTCCCACTGCCACAGGGCAGGGCTGGGTGGGAGATTGGGAATTCCTGGAATTGGCAGAGCAGCTGTGGCTGCCCCTGGATCCCTGGCAGTGGCCAAGGCCAGGCTGGACACTGGGGCTGGGCTGGGGACAGTGGGAGGTGTCCCTGCCATGGCCCTGGAGGGGCTCTGGGGTCCCTTCCATCCCAAACCATTTCATAATTCCCACGTGTTTTTCCCACAGAGCAGGAGGGGCCTCGGGAGCAGCCAGGGCTGTTTTTAGGCCGTGGGTAAACATTGGCAGCCCCATAATTATCACCCGGGGTGCCAGTGGAGCTGGGAATGGCTCCCCAGGGAAGCAGCTGGAATTTGGCATCAGGTAAAAATAGCGGAGGTTCATCCCCAAAACACTTTTTTAGCAACTCTGGCCACAGGACCACAGCTCTCCTGATGGACAGTGGGATCCTCCTGCCCAGGGGACTGAGCCACAGAGCCCACCCAGCTCCAGGTTATGGGATCAGGGAGTCCTGGAAAGATCTGGGTGGGAAGTGAGTGACCCCAGAGCCCCCCAGGGCCACCCCTGCCATGGCAGGGACACCTCCCACTGTCCCCAGCCCAGCCCCACTGCCAGGGATCCAGGGGCAGCCACAGCTGCTCAGACAGGAATTCCTTCCCAAAATCCCACCCAAATCTCCCCTTTCCCAGTGGGAAGCCATTCCCTGTGTCCTGTCCCTTCATCCCTTGTCCCCAGTCCCTCTGCAGCCCCTCTGGACATTCTCCCCCCAGCTGGATGTCACTGTCACCTGGCAGAATCCCAGAGGATCTGAGATCCAAAGGGACCTTCAGGAGGACCTTTAAGGGATCCTTTAAAGCAGTTCCTGGTCCCTCACAAGCTTCCACTTTTCCTGGGGGGCTCCTCCAGAGGGACCCCCAGCTCCTGCCCTGTGTGGGTGATGGTTTGAGAGGATTTGAGGAGGTTTGAGGAGGTTTGGGGGGGTTTGAGAAGGTTTGGGGGGGTTTGAGGGGGTTTGAGGAGATTTGGGGTGGTTTGAGGGGTTTGAGGAGGTTTGTGGAGGTTTGGGGGGGGTTTGAGGGGGTTTGAGGAGGTTTGAGGAGGTTTGGGGGGGTTTGGGGGGGTTTGAGGAGGTTTGAGGTGGTTTGGGGGGGTTTGGGGGAGGTTTGAGGAGGTTTGAGGGGGTTTGGGGGGGTTTGAGGAGGTTTGAGGGGGTTTGAGGGGGTTTGGGGGGGTTTGAGGAGGTTTGGGGGGTTTGAGGGGGTTTGGGGGGGTTTGAGGAGGTTTGGGGGGTTTGAGGCAGTCTGAGGGGGTGTGAGGCAGTCTGAGGGGGTTTGAGGCAGTCTGAGGGGGTTTGGGGGGTTTGAGGCAGTCTGAGGGGGTTTGAGGCAGTCTGAGGGGGTTTGAGGCAGTCTGAGGGGGTTTGAGGGGCCGTGGGGCCGTGTGCCCAGGGATTTATGGAAAGGTTTCCTGCAGCAGCCCCGGGTGAGCCGTGTCCCGCTGCCAGGAGCTCTCGGGGCCGGCAGCTCTTTCCTGAGCTCTCGGAAGCGGGCGGGGTTTTTTAATTTAATTACTTCCTCTTCTGCTTTAATGTTTCCAAAGATAAACACAGCTCTCCCTTGGAACGGGGTCAGGGAACAGCCGGGCTGCTCTAGCCAGGCTGTGCCGAGCCTGCTCCCAGCCCCAGCTCCGTGTGGGAATCTCCCAGGATCTGCCCCCCATTCCAGGCTGGCAGCTCCCTCTTCTCCGAGCATTCCCGGGTCTCTGGATCTTCCCTGAGCCCTGTGGCTTGTGCTGTGTGTGGGCAGGACCCCAGTGCACCCTCCTGCAGGATTTTGAGGTGGTGGGAGAGGAGAGAACCCCACATTCCACAGGCTCCTGGAATTTGCCAGCATTCCTCATTCCTGGCAGTCTGCACCCCCAGGTCCTGGCAGGGCCCAGGGGGAGATGCTGCTTTCTGCAGCGTTTCTCCCGAGCTGAGGGGGATTAGGGAGAGGTCGAGAGGGATTGAGGAATAATGACATCCCGGGACAGGAGTGGTGTGAGGCAGGGCCAGGGGGATCAGCGCTGACCCCTCCTCACCCACCTCACTTCACCCTCCTACCAACAGCCCTTGGCAGTGGGGCCCTTCCAGAGCCTCCCAAAGGCATTGCCCCCTGAATTCCATAGGGAATGAGAGCTGTGCTCCATGGCAGTGCCATGCTGGGAGTGCCCCAGGCACTGACACCCCCAGCGCTGCTCCAGGATGTTGTAACTGGGAGTGAGTGACCCCAGCCTGGAGGGGTTTGCCTCCCGTGGGAAACGTGCCATGGCTGGATGGAGTTTTTCCAGCCTGGAATTGCATGCAGACAGTTTGCTTCCTCACCCAGCTCCGTGTCCCAGGCTCTGGCTGATCCTTATCTTCCCTGGGTGATCCTTATCTTCCCTGTGTCCAGCAGGTCAGGCACATCCTCAGACATCACCCAGCTGACCATTAAACACAGAATGATGTGCTTATTTCTAAGTTTTTCCCTTTTTTTTTTTTTTTTTAGCTGCACTCAGGACAGGAATTGCTGTTCCACGTGTGACTTTTGCCCTAATTCCCTTGCCCTGAGGTGTCCCTGTCCCCCTGCTCCTGCAGGGGTTCCTGCTGTCTGGGAAGGGCTTTGTCATTCCTCCTCGTCCCCTGGAATTGCACTAAAGCACGGAGAGCACCACGAGTGGGAGATTATTCCTTGGGATGTTGCATTTGCTTGGCCCATTCTGGGGGGGCACAACATGCCACAAGTGGGGAGGGGACAATGGGGGTCCAGGAAGTGACACTTGGAGAAGAATTTCTCCATGGGACAGGGAGGTTTGGAGTGCTCATCCCTGGGGGATTCCTGGAGGTGGCACTGAGTGCTCTGGGCTGGGGACAGGGTGGGGATGGGCTGGGAGGGTTTTCCAGCCTCAGGGACTTTGGGATTGGCACAGGGAGCTGCCAGCACCTGCCCTTGGTGCTGGTGGGGACAGGACTGGTGGCCAGCAGTGGGGCCAGGGTTGCCCTGGGCAGGGTGGGCTCTCCTGGCCACCCCCAGCCCCACAAACGGCCCCTTTGTTCCCGCCATAGAAAGGCCATTCTCGGTGCCCCCGGCACAGGGAACAGAGGCCCCTTTGTCCCCCAGCAGACACTCGGGTGTTGTTCTGGGTGGGCTTGGGGGGTGGGGGCTGCAGGGCTGGGGTGGGATGGCTCATCCCTGTCTGTGCCTCATTCCCGCTCTTTGGGAGGGAGGAGATGAGGACCAGGGCTGGAATATCCCAGCTCCCCACTCAGGTGGTGATTCCTGGTGGGCAGAGGGGTGAAGGATGGGCTGGTTGTCCTCAGGTTGGTTTGTCACATCTGAGAATGATGGAATGGTTTGGCAGGAAGGGACCTTAAAGGCCGTCCAGTGTCACAATTAGGGACACGAAAAGAACCACACTCACCCGTCAGGTAGAAGCAGGGAAAGAAGACAGTTTGTTATGATTTAGGGTTTATACAGTATTTGGGATTTGGTCAAGGATTGGTCAATGAGAGGAACAAACACCTCTCTGACCCCAGTGGTCAATTCAGAAGTCCATCACCGAGAGGAATGAAAACAATATACGTTGTTTTCAGAGACTCCAGAGGAAAAATATGTAAATAATCTTCAGAAGGCTGATGATTAGGGTGACAGTCTAGTGCCACCCCTGCCATGGCAGGGACACCTCCCACTGTCCCAGAGTGCCCAGTGCCCCTAAAGGGGCTCCAGGAGAGCTGCAGAGGGACTGGGGACAGGGACAGGACACAGGGAATGGATCCCACTGCCCCAGGGCAGGGCTGGATGGGAGATTGGGAACTGGGAATTCCTGTCTGGGCTGGAATTGGCAGAGCAGCTGTGGCTGCCCCTGGATCCCTGGAGTGGCCAAGGCCAGGCTGGACACTGGGGCTGGGCTGGGGACAGTGGGAGGTGTCCCTGCCATGGCAGGGGTGGCCCTGGGGGGGCTCTGGGCTCCCTTCCCACCCAAACCAATCTGGGATTTCAGTGCAGGTGTGGGAAATGAGATGCAGCTCCTGGATGTCACAGGAGGGATGACAGGAGGTGGTCACAGGCCTTGGGGATGGGATGGGATGGGTGTCCCCTGGTGTGACACACAGCCTGGGCTGGGAGCTGGGGGTGCCCTGGGGGCTCCCTGGCAGCCTCCCCCTCGGGCTATGCTCCCACAGGCTTTTCCTGTCCCGTGCTGGTGCCGTGTGGGGCAGGTGCTGCAGCCTGGCCTGGAACCAGCTCCTCATCCTGGGGAATTGCAGGGGGAGCTGCTGGAGCCCCAGTGCCAGCCTTTGATCCCCCTGGTTTGTCCCAGCAGCTGCAGGTGGCAGGTTTGGTCCTTGTTCCCTGGTTCCGGCCCACCTGGGCTGGCAGCTGGTGCCAAATCCTGCTGCTCCACTGGCATGGGAACGTCCTGCCTGGGCTCCCCTGGGGACAGGGCTCTTTTCTTCTGGCACCGTGGAGTCAGTCAGGTTGGAAAAGTCCTCCCAGACCATTGAATCCAACCGTTCCCAGCACTGCCAGGGCCAGCACTGACCCTGTCCCCAAGTGCCACCTCCACACGGTTTGAAATCCCTGCAGGGATGGGGATTGCACCCCTGTGCCAGGGCTGGGCAGCCCTTTCCAGGAGAGAATTCCCCAAAATCCACCCTGAGCCTCCCCAAGGCCATTCCCTCTCCTCCTGTCCCTGTTCCCTGGGAGCAGATCCCAAATCCCCCCCAGTTGTTTCCTCCTTGTGCAGAGCCACAAGGTCCCCCCTGAGCCTCCTTTTCTCCAGGCTCAGCCCCTTCCCAGCTCCCTCAGCCCCTCCTGGGGCTCCAGACCCTTCCCCAGCTCCCTCAGCCCCTCCTGGGGCTCCAGACCCTTCCCCAGCTCCCTCAGCTCCTCCTGGGGCTCCAGACCCTTCCCCAGCTCCCTCAGCCCCTCCTGGGGCTCCAGACCCTTCCCCAGCTCCATTCCCAGCCCCTCCTGGGGCTCCAGACCCTTCCCCAGCTCCATTCCCAGCCCCTCCAGGGCTCTCCAGAGCTGCCCCCAGGATTCCAGGGGCTCCCTCAGCACAGGGGACAGTCCCTGCACAGGTAGGACAGAGCAGGACTGGAGGATCAGCGAATCCCAGAGTTGTTTGGGTGGGAAGGGACCTCAAAGCCCCTCCAGGGCCACCCCTGCCATGGCAGGGACACCTCCCACTGTCCCAGGCTGCTCCCAGCCCTGTCCAGCCTGGCCTGGGATGTTTCCAGGGGCAGGGCAGGGGTTGCTGACACTGCTCCCCCCTGCGTTGGTTGCCCTTGGTTGATGCAATCTCTCCCAGGGCTTGCAGGGCATTTCCCAATCCCCGTTTGACGCTGCAGCAGGGATTCATTCAGAGGTTCCTGCCTCCTTCCACGAGCCCCATCAGCCTCCTGCTCCGTGCTGGGCTGGGCCTCCTTTGCCTGTGCTTCAGCAGCTCTGGGTGTGAATCAGAGCCCTTGGCAGCAGCTCCAGGTCCTGGCAGGTTGTGTGGCCTTGTCCCTGCTCTGTCCCTGCTCTGTCCCTGCCTTTGCAGGAGCCACCCCTGTCCTGTCCCTGTCTTTTTCAGGGCTTTGGAGCACCAAGGGTTTTCTAGTGCTGTAAAGCTGCTGAATTCATAAATAATTCCTGCAGAGAGAAGCTCTCAGAAGCCTCAGCTGATGTTTTCAGGCAGGGATGAGGTTGCTCCCAAACCTGGGGGGAGCTGGGGATTTGTTAATGGTGTGAAATGGATGTTTCTGGAATAATTTAGGGTGTCTGAATTCACTGGATGTTTTTAAAGGGATCCCACACTCTCTCCTGGCTGGACATCACCTCCAGGTTGGAGCCTGGGGGGAAGAGGACTGGAACAGCTCTGGCTCCTGTGGGGAGGACTTGGAATTGTGGAATGGTTTGGGTGGGAAAGACCTTAAACCTCATCCAGTTCCATGTGCAGGGACAGCTCCCGCTGCCCCAGGCTGCTCCCAGCCCAATGTGCAGCCTGGCCAGGGATCCAGGGGCAGCCACAGCTGCTCTGGGTGACCTCAGTTCCCTCCCTGAGCTGTGTTGTCCGAGCTTTGTGTTCCCCTGGATGATTTCATCCCGAATTTCTGAGGGTCAGGGCTGTGGGAGTCGTGTCCCAGCCTGCAGAGGAGCCGGGACTGGCCAGGCCAGTGGTGAAACACCTTCAGCCACCTGGGAGTGCAGGGTGTTGGGTGTGAGGGGTGGGACAGGGCTTCTTCCAAACGAGCTCCTTTGCCTCAAACCCCCGTGAAAATCCCTTTCTCCTCTCTCTGTCACATCCAGCTCCTGGAGGAGCTGCTGCAGGGCTGGTTCCCTGCCCAGACCCCATGGCTGCCCCAGAGCAGGGCCTGGTTGTGGGGCTGGGACAGGCTGGGGCTGCCCTGCTCCACCTCTGAACCCCCCGGGGCTTTTCCAGGGAAAGTGGGCACATCCTGCAGGGTCTGGGGACCCTCCAGGCCCGGGAGATGAGGCCTGGCTGCTCTGTGTGCAGGGCTGAGGCCCGTGTCCTGTTGTCCCAGCCCTTAGGGGACAGTGGCAGTGAGGGGACAGCGTGTCCATGACCCCTGTCCTGGCTGTTCCCAGCGCTCCCGCCCGGGGTCATCCTGTGCCGTGCCTCGGGCCCGTGTTTAACTCCCAGCTTATTTAGGATTTCCTGGATCACAACAACATCCCGTGTCCTTCCCAGCCCAGCCGGGCAGGGGCTGGGCTCCCCCAGGTGTCCCCGGCCCTGCAGGAAGGACACGGGGCAGCAGCTGCTGCCTGGAGGCCGAGGGTCAGGGGCACACCTGTGTTCCCAGGGAATCTCCAGCGTTCCCAGGGAATCTCCAGCGTTCCCAGGGATCTCCAGCTTTCCCAGGGATCTCCAGCTTTCCCAGGGAATCTCCAGCTTTCCCAGGGAATCTCCAGCGTTCCCAGGGATCTCCAGCTTTCCCAGGGATCTCCAGCCTTCCCAGGGAGCTCCAGCTTTCCCAGGAAGCTCCAGCCTTCCCAGGGAATATCCAGCTTTCTCAGGGATCTCCAGCTTTCCCAGGGAGCTCCAGCCTTCCCAGAGAGTTCCACTTTTCCCAGGGATCTCCAGCTTTCCCCGGGAATCTCCAGCATTCCCAGGGAGCTCCAGCATTCCCAGGGATCTCCAGCTTTCCCAGGGAATCCCAGCTGGGGTGGCAGGAGGATGGACAGGGCAGGTCCAGCTCTCTCAAGCAGGAAGGGACGCGCCAATGCCGCAGTCTGATACGGAGCAAACGGTGGGAAGGGGGAAAGCTGGGATCAGGCTGCCCCAGGAGCAGCTGGGGGTGTCCAGGGGTCCTGAGTCAGGCTGTTGGTGACAGTCCCTAAAATCAGGAGGTTCCTGCAGAAGGGTGGCAGCTCCTGGCTCTGGGAAAACCCTGGGAGTGGAGGTTCCCATTGGTCTCAGCAGCCCTTGGAATGATTTTTTGTTTGTGTTGACAATGATGAGCCTGAGACCCTCCCAGTGAGGGACTGAGCCCCCAGGGGGACCCTGTCCCTGTGCCCAGGTGAGGCCCCACCTGCAGAGCTGCCCCAGCCCTGGGGACGCAGCAGCAGCACCTGGAGCTGCTGGAGAGTCCAGAGGAGGCCCCGGAGCTGCTCCAGGGCTGGAGCCCCTCAGCCCCCAGGGATCCAGGCTGGGAGAGCTGGGAATGCTCCCCTGGAGAGGAGAAGGGTCCAGGGAGAGCTTCCAGCACATTCCAGGGCCCAAAGGGGCTCCAGGAGAGCTGCAGAGGGACTGGGGACAGGGACAGGACACAGGGAATGGCTCCCACTGCCACAGGGCAGGGCTGGGTGGGAGATTGGGAACTGGGAATTCCTGCCTGGGCTGGAATTGGCAGAGCAGCTGTGGCTGCCCCTGGATCCCTGGCAGTGGCCAAGGCCAGGCTGGACACTGGGGCTGGGCTGGGGACAGTGGGAGGTGTCCCTGCCATGGCAGGGGTGGCCCTGGGGGGGCTCTGGGCTCCCTTCCCACCCAAACCATTCCAGAATTTTGTGCTCTTGTATCCAGTTCCCTTTAACTGAGCATATTCCAGCAAAGCCGTGGCAGGGCTGGATGTGGAAGGCACAGCTTGGAGCTGTCAGAGCTGTAATCCTGACATGGGGATCTCAAGGGATTTTCCTGTCTGGAGCTTGAGCCGAGCCCTTGGCACGGGGAGGGAGCAGCCTTTGCCCAGGACTGGGGGCCAGGGCTGGCTCCAGAGGGACGTGGTGACAGAGCAGGGACGTGATGACAAAGCACAGGATTGGTGACAGAGCAGGGCTGTGGTGTCAGAGCAGGGATGTGGTGTCAGAGCAGGGATGTGGTGTCAGAGCAGGGATGTGGTGACAGAGCACGCAGCCAGGCAGGATCTGGTTGACCAATCCCCGTTATCCCAATCCCTGTGGATGTTTGGTGCCCAGTTTGGCTCCAGCCTTTCCATTTTGGGCTCGGGGCTATAAATGGCCACTTTCCCTCTCCTGGTCCTGCTAAATCCAGCTGTAGCTGGTGAGTGGGACCCTGGGGACACGTCTGGGCTCCCGAAATAGCCCTTCCCTGGTGCTCCTCCTGCTTTCCCAGCCCCATTCCGTGGCCAGGACCCGGCTCCTGGGATGGGACAGGCCTTGGGTGGTCCCTGGAAATGTGACAATCCCTCAGCAGCTCTGGAAGGGGCTGGAACATGCCCCCTGTCCCAATCACAGGGCTGCCTGCCTTTGTGGCTGGGCCAAAATCCTCAGGATTTGTGTTTCCCAGCTGGATCCAGGAGCAGCTCTGTCTCTGCAGGGACAGGGGAGCCCTTCCCAGGCTGGCAGGGGCTGTGACAGGAGCAGTTGGTGGCACTGTCACCGCGGGCTGTCCCAGAGCCAGCTGCTCCTGCAGTGCCCCTGTGCCCTGCTGAGCCTTGTCCAGGCTGTCTGTTGGGAAACAGCAGGATTTGGGGTCGGGAATGGTGTGGGCTGTGGGGCAGGGGAGGGCTTGGAGTGCTCCCAGTGGTCCATAAAGCCCTGGGGAAGGAGGAGCTGTCAGGAAGCCAAAAACAAATGGGAAAAGGCCAGTGGGGAGATGAGGAGCAGGAAATGCAGCTCAGATGGGGAGTGCTGTCTGTGTTGGGATCTCAGGGAATGCAGCTCAGAGTGGGGAATGATGTCTCCATTGGGATCTCAGGAAATGCAGCTCAGATGGGGAGTGCTGTCTGTGTTGGGATCTCAGGGAATGCAGCTGAGAGTGGGGAGTGCTGTCTGTGCTGGGATCTCAGGGAATGCACATCAGAGTGGGCAGTGCTGTCTGTGTTGGGATCTCAGGGAATGCAGCTGAGAGTGGGGAGAGCTGTCTGTGCTGGGATCTCAGGGAATGCACATCAGAGTGGGCAGTGCTGTCTGTGTTGAGATCTCAGGGAATGCAGCTCAGATGGGGAGTGCTGTCTCCGTTGGGATCTCAGGGAAGGAAGTTCCGCCTGGAGAGAAACCAGAGCTGCTGCTCCAGCCGTTCCCACCTCCAGAGAAGTCTCTGGGATCTGTTTGCTGTGGGATTCCGTGGGATGTGCTGGCTGGGCAGTGCTGTGGGGCTGTGGGGCTGTGGGGCTGTGGGAGGGGCCGGGGTCTCCCCTGTGCTGCCCCATCCATGCAGAGCTGCAGCATCCCGGCATTCCAGCCTGGCATTCCCGGGGGGTGGGGGAACCTGCTGCCCTCTAACCCTGTCCTGTCTCTGCAGGGAGCGGGGATGGACAGGGACAGATCCTGCAGCGCTTCCCGGAAAAGGACTGGGAGGACAACCCCTTCCCACAGGGCATTGAGCTGGTGAGTGGCTGGGGACGCCGGGGGTGACACCGGGGGTGACACCAGGACACGTCCCTCAGGGATGGGGGGCCGTGAGGGAGCAGTCCCACCTGCTCTGGGTGCAGCTCCAGAAGTCTCCAGAGCTCTCCAGGAGCTGTGGGATGCTGGTTCCTCTCCCGGCCTCCCCGTGCCCCCTCCTTTACCAGGATCAGCTGCTGGAGGCTGGAATTCCTCCTGGAGGAGCCTTGGGTGCAGCCTGAGCCCCCTCAGGAGTGTGGCCAGGCCTCTCCTGCCTGAGGCTGGATCCCAGGGTCTGGATGTCCCCAGCCCTCCAGGCACAGTCACCAACTCTTGGGACATCCCGAGGTCTTTGCAGATCTTTGGGATCAGCTGGGAGCTGGGACATTCCTGGGATGTAATGCTGTGAGCATCCTCCAGACCAGCTCCAGCTAATCCAGGGGACTGGGATTATTCCCTTCATTATTAAACTGGAGTGGGAGCTCTTCCCAATCCCTCCCTGTGCCCTGGAGCTCCAGGGACCCTCAGGAAGGAGCTGGGGCTCCATTCCCAGTGAAAAGTATGGACTGGGACAGGCCCCCAGACTGAGCCCTCTGGAAGCTGCTCCATTCCCCCTGGAGTTCATGAAAACATGCATTTATTTGGGTTGGAAGATCCCTCTGAGCCCCTTGGGTGACATCAGTGGTGCCATCACCTCTGCCCATGTCCCCAAGTGCCACATCCACATGGATTTGAGATCCCTGCAGGGATGGGGACTTCAGCCCTGCCCTGGGCAGCTGGGCCAGGAATGGACATCCTTTTAGAAGGAATTCCTGACTGGGCTGGAATGGCCAGAGCAGCTGTGGCTGCCCCTGGATCCCTGGCAGTGTCCAGGGCCAGGCTGGACACTGGGGCTGGGGACAGTGGGAGGTGTCCCTGCCCATCATCCCTGGGGTTGCTGGCTCCTCATCCCATTGTCACTGGGATTGGCAATATCCAGTTCCTCTTCCCATCACATGTCCCCTGAAATTCCAGCCCAATTTGGGCCTTTTCTGAGCTGTCATATCCAAGGCAAAAACACACATTTATTTTTATTTTTATTTTTCTTCTCTGAGTTTCCTGATGTCTGCAGGGACTTGGGAACTGTCCCAAGCAGGAGCAAAGCTGCTTTTTTTTTTTTTTTTTTTTTTTTTTTTTTTTTTTTTTTTTCCCAAGGGTCAAACTGTCCAGCCAAAAAATCCCTGGAATTTAAACAATTGGAGCCCTGTGCTTTTGGGAGCCAGGGGTGGCTCCAGGGCTTCCCACAAGCTCTCTGAGTGTCCTGGGGGAGCAGCACGTGGGGCTGATCCCAGGGGAGCTCGGGAAATCCACGGGAGCCCATCCCAGAACTCGGGTGGGACGTGCCACCAGTCAGGGCTGATCCCCCTTGACAGCTTTTTGGGGAGAAAAGCCTTCCCAGGGTGGGCAGGGAGGTGGGATTTGGAGTGTCCAGTGTCCAGTGGCAGTTCCCAACAGAAATAACTCATTTTAATGGATTGACTTCCTCTGGGGACAGGCACAGGATGGGGATAAACCACCCTGGAGCCTCTCCCTGCCTGCCCAGAGCTGTTCCCTGCCTGGGGAGGGCATTCCTGGGGTGAGGCATTCCCAGGGGAGCAGCTGGAGAGCCTGGGGTCTCTGCTGGAACAGGGGGATCCTTTTGGGAATGGAAATTCCTGGAAATCCAGGGATGCCATTCGCAATTTCCCTTCTGGATTCTTCCTCAGCACTGGGCTTTAAGACCCTCCATGCCCTGATCCCACAGGTCTGCTGGGGTCAGTTTGGGATTTTTCCATGTCCTGAGGCAGCTCTGGGATGGTTTTGGGACTCACTGAGTGTGTCCAGGCCTCCAGACCTGCTCCACCTCTGCCACGGACATCCAGCAGCTTCCAGCGCCCAAAGGGGCTCCAGGAGAGCTGCAGAGGGACTGGGGACAGGGACAGGACACAGGGAATGGCTTCCACTGGGAAAGAGATTTGGGTGGGATTTTGGGAAGGAATTCCTGTCTGGGCTGGAATTGGCAGAGCAGCTGTGGCTGCCCCTGGATCCCTGGCAGTGGCCAAGGCCAGGCTGGACACTGGGGCTGGGCTGGGGACAGTGGGAGGTGTCCCTGCCATGGCAGGGGTGGCCCTGGGGGTCTTTGGGGTCCCTTCCCACCCAGACCATCCCAGGATTCCCTGATTCCATGATCCTGACCCAGCAGCTCTGTGTGGGCTCCTCATTCCTGCAGTGGCAGGAGATCCCAGGGCTGGGAGCAGTGAGGGGGAATTCCCATGGCAGGACAGTGACACCGGGACAGTGACACCGGGACAGTGACACCGGGACAGTGACACCGGGTGCTCATCCCATGTTCTGCTGAGCCAAACCTTCCCCTCTGCTCTGATGGGAGCTGGCACAAGGCCCTGGGATGGAGTGGCACGGGGACAGAGAGGCCCAGGATGTCACTTTGCAGGGACAGGGAATCTGGGAAGCAGCTCCTGGGGTGCTTTTCCCTCCCGTCCCTCCTGCTGCCATCCCAAGGATCCGGATAAAGCCGAGCTCCTGTCCCGTGGGCTCTTCCCATGAGGATCCATGGGCACCCTGGCCATGGAACAGTTGGGAAACTCTCAGGTGGGATCCACCTTGGCTTCCCGAGGGAGCTGGAGCTGGTCAGGCCCTGGTGCCACCATGTTCTCCTCCCTGATTCGCTGAATTCCCCTGTCCTCAGCTCTGGAAGGAACCAGGCTGTCCCACACCCAGGGAATTTTCCACAGCTCCTCAGCAGCCAAATGCAGCCCTGAGGAAATAAAGAAAATCCCCTGAGATTCGGGAACCAGGGGGAGTCCTGGGGCCACCGGCTGGAATGACCCCGGTCCTGGGAGGGGCTGGTGCAGTGACAATGGCACAGCCAGGCCGGTGTTTGTGCCAGGGCAGTGGTGCCACCTCCTGGAGCCACTCCAGAGCCCGTGTCACACGTGTCCCCTTTCCTTTGGGACCCTGTGTGGTGCTGCCATGGGGTGTCTGTGCCACCGTGGGCTGGGGGCTGTGCCGAGTTTGGGGTCTCTTTTCCATGGGGCTGTGCAGAGTTTGGGGTCTCTTTTCCATGGGGCTGTGCCGAGTTTGGGGTCTCTTTTCCATGGGGCTGTGCAGAGTTTGGGGTCTTTGTGCCATGGGGATGTACAAAGTTTGGGGTCTTTGTGCCATGGGGGTCTGGGGCCGTGCAGAGTTTGGGGTCTCTTTTCCATGGGGCTGTGCAGAGTTTGGGGTCTCTTTTCCATGGGGCTGTGCAGAGTTTGGGGAGGGGGTCTCTGTGCTAACGGGGTCTGGGAGCTGTGCAGAGTTTGGGGTCCTTGTGCCATGGAGGTCTGTGGAGTTTGGGGTCTCTGTGCCATGGGGGTCTGTGGAGTTTGAGGTCTCTGTGCCATGGGGGTCTGTGGAGTTTGGGGTCTCTGTGCCATGGGGGGAGCCTCCCCAGGAGCTGGGGGATTCCTGCCTGGCTGGGCTGTCCCATCACAGCTCCTCCAGTCTGGGGTCCTCAGGCAGCTCCTGCTGTCCCTGTGGGCAGGAGGGGACAGCACTGTCCCCACTCCCCTGCAGAGGGGGATTTGGGAGTTCTCAGAGCCAGTCCAGCGGGGTCAGGAGGTTCCAGGAGACCAGGGGGCTCTGCCCAGTGCTCTCCCTGACCTGGTCCATGGGGCTGCCCTTCCCCTCATGCTCCATGGGTGATGTGAGCGGGGGTCAGGGCTGGGATCAGGTGTGGATGAGGGCTGGGGTCAGGGTGTGGGTGAGGGCTGGGGTCAGGGTGTGGGTGACACCTGTCAGCCCCTGAGCCCCATGGGCCATAATGGGACTGGGATGAGGTGTGTATGACACCTGTCAGCCCCTGAGCCCCGATGTCCATCCCACAGTTCTGCCAGCCCAGTGGGTGGCAGCTGTTCCCCGAGAGGAACCCCCCCACCTTCTTCGTGGCCGTGCTGACCGACATCAACTCGGAGCGGCACTACTGCGCCTGCTTCACCTTCTGGGAGGCCGTGGAGAGCCCGCAGGTATGGGGACATGGGGACACGGGGGGACACAGGGGGACATGGGCATACAGGGGGACATGGGGACATGGGGACACAGGGGGACATGGGGACACAGGGACACGGGGACATGGGGACACAGGGGGACATGGGGACACATGGGGACATGGGGATACAGGGACAGGGGGACAGGACATCGGGACATGAGGGCATGGGGATACAGGGACAGGGGGACACAGGACATGGGGACACAGGGACACAGCACATGAGGACAGGGGACATGGGGACATGGTGACACAGGCACATGGGATGGGGGGTACAGGGGCATAGGGACACACTGGGACACAGGGGGACATGGCAACACAGGCACACAGGACATGGGGACACAGAGGGACACAGGGACAGGGGGACATGGTGACACAGGCACACAGGACATGGTGACATGGGGACATGGGTATACAGGGACATGGGGACACAGGGACACAGGGATAGGGGACACAGGGACATAGGGACATGGGGACAGGGGGAGACAGTGACATGAGGACACAGGGACAGGGGGACATGGTGACACAGGCACACAGGGACGGGGGGACATGGTGACACAGGCACATAGGGACAGGAGGACACAGGGACATGGGGACAGTGACATGGGCACACAGGGACAGGGGCTGGCAGCACTGAAGGGGAAGGATCTGCCTTCCTTTGGCACTGGCCGGGGCTTCCTGCCTTCCCTGTGCCACAGGAATCCGCCCTCTTTCACCGGGAGCTCAGGACAGGGAAGAGCATCCCTTAACCCCCAGCCCGGGCTGGTTTGTGTCTCCCCAGCCGCAGAGCCACACCAGGAACGGTGAGGGCGAGGAGGAGGAGGAGGAGGCAGCCTCATCCCTCGTGCAGCCCGCCCAGCTCTTCGCTCCCAAGAGCCTGGTGCTGGTGTCACGGCTGGACCACGCCGAGGTGTTCCGGGTGAGTGGGGATCACCAGGGAAGCTGCTCAGGGGAGGGGGAGCTGTGCTGGGAAAGCCTCCCTGGCTGTGGGAGTGGGAACAGGCTGGCACAGCCCCGTGGGAGCAGAGCCCTGCCCTTGGCACCCCGGAGCTCCGGGGCTGGCAGCTGCCGCTGCTTCACAGGACACGGAGCAGCTGCCGGGGGAAACCCAGGGGGAACAGCCCGTTCCTGGAGCACTGTCTGTGCCAGCTGTGCTGGCTCCAAAGGTGCTGCATTGTGTGCCTGGGGAGGGCTGGGAGCTGTATGGATTGTATCCGTGGGCATGGGGCTGGGAGCGTCCAGCCTGGCAAGGAGAAGGATCCAGGGAGAGCTCAGAGCTCTTCCCAGGGCCTAAAGGGGCTCCAGGAGAGCTGGAGAGGGACTGGGGACAGGGACAGGACACAGGGAATGGATCCCACTGCCACAGGGCAGGGCTGGATGGGATATTGGGAATTGGGAATTGCTGCCTGGGCTGGAATTGCCAGAGCAGCTGATCCCTGGCAGTGGCCAAGGCCAGGCTGGACACTGGGGCTGGAGCAGCCTGGGACAGTGGGAGGTGTCCCTGGCCTTCTGTGGGGTGAGAATTTTCTGAAATCCAGGATGTGTTTTCCTAAGCCTGGGGCAGCAGAGTGGGGTCCTGCCAGGTAAAAGCTGGGACAGCTCCAGGGGACAGGGTCACCTCACTTGTTCCCAAAGTGTCCTGTCCCAGAGGTGTCCTGCCAGCTGCTCCCCTGGGACTGCACAGAAAAGTTCCCAGCTCCTCATCCCAGTGCCCAGGAATCTGAGCTTCATCTTCCCTTGTTATTCCAGGAGGCAGGGGGTTTATCCTGCTCTTCCTTCATTATTCCACTGTGCCAGAGTCTGCCTGGCCCTGCTGTCCAAATCCCAGTATTTGTGTTTTCCCTTGTCCTCGATGCCAAGGGGAGATGGTTGGAACACAAACTCCTCAAATCCCTCATTCCCAGCTTGTCTTGAGGGCTGCCCTGTGCTGATGCCCCCAGACTCCCTCTGAGCTGGTGCTGCTGTTGATTCCCAGTTGGACTGGGCTGTTTTTGTGGTAGTGACCACCCTGGGCTGACCAGAGTCCAAGTGTGCTGTTAAGAGAAATTCCCAGATTTTGGCCATCTCAGCCTGGGAAAGGATCTCCTCCCTTCCCTTCCTTGGGGTTTGTGTGGGACTGGGAGTGCTGGGAGGCTGGAGCAGCCCAGCTGGCCCTGTCAGCTCTGCTCCTGGAGCTTTGGAAAGCCCCTCAGTGCTGCTCCATGGAGCTCTGGCCTTGGAGACACGTCTCCTGTTCAGTGGGATCAGTGCAGGGATGGGGCTGTGCTCCTGGCTGGAATATCCCATCCCTGTGGAGGAGGAAACAGCCAGAGCTGGCATTCCCAGGGTGTGGCCAGGGACAAGCCCTGGAGTGTCCCCAGCTCCTGGCCCTGCTGATCCGTGCTGTGCTCCCCTCTCCAGAACAGCCTGGGGCTGATCTACACCATCTACGTGGACGGGCTGAGCGTGTCCCTGGAGAACGTCATCGGGAACCTGCTGACCTGCACCATCCCCATCACGGGGGGAGCACAGGTGGGTGTCCTGCAGCCCTGTCCCTGTCCCTGTCCCTGCTCTGTCCCCTCAGGGCTGAGCCCAGTCCTGCTCCCCGTGCTGGGACAGCCCAGTGGGCCCCGTGGGCAGGCTCTGGCTCCGTGCCCTGCTGCCTTCCCGAGTGCTTCCAAGCACAAATCCCACTCACATCCTCAATTAGCCAAGGAGCTGCTGCTGCTGCTGCAACTTCTGTGTGCTGGCTCCTGCTGCCCTGGGAGGGAGCAGCAGCAGCTCCCGTGGGTGCTGGCCAATCCATGCAAGCATTCCCTGGTCTGTGGGCACTCCCAGGGTCTGGCTCTGCATCCAGCCCTGTGGGATGGCCCTGTGGAGAGCTGCTCCAGAGCCCGGTGGTCACAGGCCATCTGTGACAGCAGGGCTGGGACAGCTGCAGGGACATGGGCCAGCAGGGCCAGGACAGCAGCCTGGAGCTCTCCTTGGGGCACTGGCCTGGTGCTGTGCCCAGGTCTGTGCCAGGTCCTGTGCCCGTGGCCATGCCAGGTTCTGTGCCCATGTCTCTGCCAGGTTCTGTTCCAGGTTCTGTGCCCATGGCCATGCCAGGTTCTGTGCCAGGTCCTGTGTCCATGTCTGTGCCAGGTTCTGTGTCTGCCAGGTTCTGTGCCAGGTTCCGTGCCCATGGCCATGCCAAATTCTGTGCCAGGTTCTGTGCCAGGTTCTGTGCCTGTGGCCATGCCAAGTCCTGTGCCAGGTCCTGTGCCAGGTCCTGTGCCCATGGCTGTGCCAGGTTCTGTGCCCATGGCTGTGCCAGGTTCTGTGTCTGCCAGGTCCTGTGCCAGGTTCTGTGCCTGTGGCCATGCCAAGTCCTGTGCCCATGGCTGTGCCAGGTCCTGTGCCCATGGCTGTGCTGGGTCCTGTGTCCTGTGCCTGGGGGCATGAGGAGCAGCAGCTTCTCCTGGAGCTGAGGCCACCACGCTGTCCCCTCAGAGCCATGTGTCCCTGCAGCCTGCCCTGCCCTGGGCCAGCTGGGCTCAGCACATGGAGCTGGGAGGCTCCTGGGGGATGGCACAGAGGGGCAGCCCAGCTGGAGCCCCTGGCAGGAGGTTGGGGACAGCAGCCTTGTGCCCTGGGGCTGTCCTGCCCCTGTGGATGTGTGCTTGTGACCCGATGTGCCTTCCCTTCTCCTGAGCTCCCCTTCTCCCAGCACAGAGCCAGGAGTGATCCCACAGCTGGGCTGAGCCAATGGAGGAGCCTTGGCCAGGCTGGGACAGCACTGGGACAAAACCACGGGGCACTGGGACAGCACTGGGACAAAAACATGGGGCACTGGGACAGCACTGGGACAGCACCATGAGGCACTGGGACAGTGCTGGGACAGCACCATGAGGCACTGGGACAGCAGCACAGGGCACTGGGACAGCACCTCCAGCCCCTGGTGCCTTCACAGGGGTTTCCTCCCCACTGTGCTGTGACCCCAAGCAAGGCTCTCCCTGATCTCATATCGCAGTGGGATTTGGGGCCAGTGCTGGGGCTCCCTGTGGCCCTCTGTGGATCCTGGGAGAAGCCAGCAGTGCTCCCAGGGTCTGTGGGGCAGGGATGAAGCCTGTCCAAGGCTCCGGGGAGCAGAGGCAGGAGCAGCCAGGGCTGTGCCAGGCTCCCGGGTTTGCCGTCCCTTCCCATGGGATCTGCCTGGATCCGGCTGCTCCCAGCAGGACCAGGAGCTGCTGCCAGAGCAGGACGGCTCCTCCTGCCACCATGGCTGGCTGGGCTTGGCACAGACCCGTCCCCCCAGCTGGGGCAGGGTGGCTCTGTGCCGTGGGAACGGGGACTGTGTGACAGTGGGGACAGTTTGGTGGTGGCACTTCCCTTCCCGTGGTTTTCCTGCTCTTTTGCCGTGTCCAGTGCTCCTTCCTGGTGCCGTAGGCATTGCTTTCACTCTGTGTCTGTGTCTGTGTGTGCTCCTCTCCTGCTGTCCCTGCTGGTGTCTGTGTGTCCTGTCCCATTGTCCCTGCTGGTGTCGTGTCCCCTCTGTCCCTGTCTGTGTGTCCTAACTGACTGTGCTCTCTGTCTGTCCCACCTCAGCCTGACGCGGAGGACGAAGCCGTGGTACGAACTCCTTTTCTTTCCCACCTTTTCTCTCTCCCCTGCTCTGGGGTCTGTCCCCTCGTTAGCAGCCTCTCTGTTAATTGCTGTGACCCAGCCCCAGGTCCTGGTGGCTTCAGGGCACCCTGGGGTGTGTGTCCCTGTGTGTCCCTGGGCTCTGGGAAGGGGCAGAACTGCAGGCACACCAACTGGGGTTGTGACAAGCCAGCTGAGGGCTCTGGCTCTGCTCAGCAGAGGATTTTGGGGCTGTTCTGGCAGGAGCTGGAGGTGGCTGCAGTGGAAACGCTGCTCTTGCAGGAGTGCTTTCCCTGGACAGGAGTGGAAAGAGGAGCAGAGGGGCCTGGAGACAACCTGGGGATGTACAAGTGTCCCTGTGTCCCTGGGAGTGAGCCCAGGGCTGGGAATATTCACTGGTGTCAGGGAAGAAGCACCAATCCTGTACCTGGGGTGTCCATCCCTTCCCTCAGGATATTCCTCCCACTGGAGAGGCCACAGAGCTGCTGCTGGGCACAGCCAGGCTGGGACAGGGGAGCTGCTCCCTTGGCTCCAAGGGCATAGGAGAGGCTCCAATTCCCCTCAGATTCTGGGGAGCCCTTGAGTCCTGGGGAACCTTTGAGTCCTGGGAAACTCTCTTATCCTGGAGAGCTGTAGAGTTCTGGAAAGTCCTCACATCCTGGGGAGTCCCCAGATCCTGGGCAACACTCATGACCTGCAGACTCCTTGAGTTTCTGAGGACTCCCCATGTACTGGAGAGCCCTCAAATCCTGGGGTGTCCTGAAATCCTGGGGAGCCCTCGTGTCTCACATCTCCCTGTGGATCTCGGGGCCCTTGGGACATTCCTGCTGCTGGTTGGGGGCATTGCAGGAGGTTCTCTCCTTCCCCTCAGCCCAGGGACCCAGTCAGGCACCCAATGGGTGCTGTGGCAGCATCTTCTTCTCTCTTTCCCTTTCTTTTTCCCTTTTTCTTTCTCTTTCCCTCTTCCCACAGCAGATGGGGGTTGTGCTGGGGCATGGTGGCCTTGGCCCTGTGTCCAGGGGGGTCTGGCTGCCCTGTTCCTGTGTCCAGGGGGGTCTGACTGCCCTGTTCCTGTGTCTAGTGGGGTCTGGTTACTGTGTTCCTGTGTCCAGGGGGGTCTGGTTACTGTGTTCCTGTGTCCAGTGGGGTCTGACTGCTCTGCCCTGTCCCAGTCCCTCTCTGGGTGGCCCTGGTGACCTGGTTGTGTGTTCCCTTGCAGAGGACCATCTCTCTGGGAGCAGGGGACAGGCAGGTGATCCAGACCCCCATCAATGACTCTCTGCCCGTCAGCAGCTGCAGCGTGGCTCTGCTGTTCCGCCAGCTGGGTGAGACCTGTCCCCACCCTGTCCCCACCCTGTCCCCGTGACCCCCAGTGTCCCTGCAGTCACCTCCTGCACGTGGCTGGGCCTCCCTGGGCCTGCTGTGCCAGCCCTTTCCCAGGGGGGTGGGATTGGGGCTGCCATTCCCTTGTGCCCCCCAGGGAGGGCCACCAGCCCCCAGGAGGGATTGGAGCATCTCCAGGAAGGGGGGAACACACCAGAACCTGGAGGGGCTCTTTGGGGGGTGCTGGGCGTGGGGATTGGGCTCAGGGGTCTCTGAGGGGTGTCACAGGGACCCCCAGGATGCCTGAGGTCCCTGCTGTGCCCTGCCCAGGCATCACCAACGTGCTGTTCCTGTTCTGCGCCGCGCTGACCGAGCACAAGATCCTGTTCCTCTCCAGCAGCTACCAGAGGCTGACCGACGCCTGCCGGGCCCTGCTGGCTCTCATGTTCCCCCTCAAGTACAGGTGAGGGTCCCCGAGCCTCCAGCTGTGCCCCAGCTGTGCCCCTGTCCCACCCTCGGTGCCTCCCAGGCTCTGGGAAAGAACTGGGAATGTCCCAGCCCTGCCAAGCAGAACAGGCTCTGGCACTGGGGGCAGAGCTGGAAAAGATTCTCTCCTCCCTGGTGAGCAGGGACAGGACCCAGAGAACGGCTGGAGCTGTGGGTTGGGATGTGGGGCAGGGCTGGGATTGTGTCTGGCTGTGCCAGGGCAGGGGTGGGATGTGGGGCTGTGCTTGGGGCTGGTTCTGAGGCTGTTTCTGAGGCTGTTTCTGGTTGCAGTTTCACCTACGTGCCCATCCTGCCTGCCCAGCTCCTGGAGGTGCTGAGCACCCCCACGCCCTTCATCATCGGCGTCCACTCCATCTTCCAGTCAGAGACCCAGGAGCTGGTGAGAGGCCACGGGCCCTGTCCTGGTGCCAGGGGACAGCCACGGCCAGCGGGGGTGTCACGGGCTCAGGGGACAGCTCGGGCCATCCTCAGGGTGCCCAGGGACACAGGCTCAGCCCAGGGTGCATCCAGGTGTTCCACAGAGCCACTGGGAATGGCTGTGTCCAAAGGGGATTGCTGTGTCCAGAGGGGATGGCTGTGTCCATTGGGAATGGCTGTATCCATTGGAAATGGCTGTGTCCAGTGGGAATGGCTGTGTCCAGTGGGAATGGCCAGGCCATATGGGAATGGCTGTGTCCATCCAGAGGGGATGGCTGTGTCCAGTGGGAATGGCCAGGCCATATGGGAATGGCTGTGTCCATCCAGAGGGGATGGCTGTGTCCAGAGGGAATGGCCAGGCCATATGGGAATGGTTGGGTTCCTCTCCTGCCAAGTGTCCCCCTGTCCCCCCGTTGAGGGGTCCCAGCGTGTCCTTGGATTTGGGGACAGGATGGGACACACAGGGGCTGCTGAGCGCTCAGGGAAGTGGGGAGGAGCCAGAGCCTGCTCCCAGCCCTGTCCTGAGCCAGCTCATCCTGTGGGATGTGGGATATGGGGTGTGGGGCCGTGTCCCACTCCTGCCCTCCCTCCCAGCTGGACGTGGTGATCGCAGACCTGGACGGCGGCACAGTGAACGTCCCCGAGTGTGTGCACATCTCCCTGCTCCCAGAGCCCCTGCTGCAGCAGACCAGGGAGGCCCTGTCCATGGTGAGGGCCACGGCATTCCCCTTCCCCACCTGGTGTCCCTGCTGTGCCAGCACCATTCCCTGGAAATGGAGCTGGGGCAAGGATGATTCCTGCCTTGGGGTCCTGCCCGTTCCTTGGGGTCCTGTTCATTCCTTGGGGTCCTGTCCTTGCCCTGGGGTCCTGTCCATGCCCTGGGGTCCTGTCCATGCCTTGGGGCCCTGTCCTTGTATTGGAGTCCTGTTCATTCCTTGGGGTCCTGTCCATGCCCTGGGGTCCTGTCCATGCCCTGGGGTCCTGTCCATTCCTTGGGGTCCTGTCCTTGCCTTGGGGTCCTGTCACAGGAACCATTCCTGATCCAATGGCCTTTTGCCAACACCCTGGGAATGACACACACTTCCATGGGAGCTGGGGGTGGAGCAGCAGGGATTCCTCTGTGTGATTCCTGCCTTGGGGTGCTGCTGTCCCTGTCACAGTGGCCATTCCCAATCTGTGCCCTCTGATGTCCCCAGCAGTGACAGAGGGGGAGTTCCTTTGGCAAAGGTTTCTGGGAACGGGGTGCTGGCTCCCAGCCCAGGGCAGGAAGCAGCTGTGGCCTGGCTGCCTCCAGTGTTCCTGAGATGTTGGAGCAGCTCCTGCTCCTCCTGGGGCAGTGTGGGGTGAAGGTCTCCCTGGCAGGGCAGGAGGGGCTTCCCCTTCTCTGGGATCCCAGTGCCAGCCGTGTTCCCCAAGGCAGGGTCAGGCCCAGCAGAGCATTCCTGGTCCCCCATGCTTTGTCCCCAAGCCCCTCAGACCTTTTCCACAGGGGCTGGGGGAGTCTCTGGGGAAACCCCCTTGGCTTCTCCAGCCAGGATGGGGCCTGAGCTGAGTGTCCTCCCTGGGCAGGTCCTGGACCCCGAGCTGGAGGTGGCCGACCTCGCCTTCCCCCCTTCCACCATTTCCGCCTCTTCCCTCAAGATGCAGGTGAGTGGTGGGAGGGAGAGGATCTCTGGGTGAGGGGCTGCTCCCCAAGGACACCCAGAGGGTCCCTGGGTGAGGGGCTGCTCCCCAGGGACACCCAGGACAGGAGGGAGAGGGTCCCTGGGTGAGGGGCTGCTCCCCAGGGACACCCAGGACAGGAGGGAGAGGGTCCCTGGGTGAGGGGCTGCTCCCCAAGGACACCCAGAGGGTCCCTGGGTGAGGGGCTGCTCCCCAGGGCCATCCCAGCTCTCTCACACCATTCCAGCCCTGTGTCCATCCGAGGCCACTGCTCCCAGCCCTGGCAGGATCCTGCAGAGCCGTGGGCTCTGGATTCATGTCCAGGCTGCAGCAGGCAGGGAATGTTTGGGCTTGCAGCATTCCCAGAGCTGTAGAGCTCCCTCTCCTCCCTCCAGGGGGGGCAGAGCAACAAGTCCTGGCTGCTGTGTCCCTTTTCCCTGGAATGTCAGCCCTGTGCATTTCCTGCCCTGGGAGCTGC
Organism: Zosterops lateralis; assembly: GCF_965231275.1. NCBI lineage: Eukaryota > Metazoa > Chordata > Aves > Passeriformes > Zosteropidae > Zosterops > Zosterops lateralis. Next base: position 73,784,766 of record NC_139765.1, read on the forward strand.
CCTGTGCACACACCCTGTGCCCCAGAAGCCCAGGCTGTGCCCCAGAAGCCCAGGCCGTGCCCCACAAGCCCAGGCCGTGCCCCACAAGCCCAGGCCGTGCCCCACAAGCCCAGGCTGTGCTTTCCCTGCTGCAGGACAAGGAGATCCGGGCCGTGTTCCTGCGCCTGTTTGCTCAGCTGCTGCAGGGCTACCGCTGGTGTCTGCACATCATCCGCATCCACCCCGAGCCCGTCATCCGCTTCCACAAGGTGAGGGCCCCGGGCTGAGCCGGGCAGAGGGCAGGAAACACTCCCAGCTCTGCAGGCAGTGACCTCCCCAGCATCCCTGCCCTGCACCTGCATCCCGTGTTTGACCTGGAGTGTCCCCAGGTCCCCCGGGGCAGGCAGAGCTTCCCTGCTCGTGCAGGGAGTGTTGGGGTGCTCCTGCAGAGCTCGGCCACGAGGGAGGAGGCCTGGAGATGTGGGTCTGGAGAGATCTTGGCACTGCTCAGGGACCACCTGCAGTCTTCTGGCTCTGTGCCCCTCTGGCCTTGTGTCCCTGTGTCTCTGTATTCTTGTGTTCCTGTGCCCCTGTGTCCCTGTGTTCCCGAGTACCTCTGGCCTTGTGTTCCTGTGTTTCTGTGTCCCTGCATCCTTGTGTCCCCATATCCCTGTGTCCCTGTATTCCTGCTTCCTTGTGCCCTGTGCCCCTGTTGCCCCTATGTCCCTGTGTTCCCACATCCCTGTGTCCCTCTGTGCCTGTATCTCTCTGTCCCTGTATTCCCGTGCACCCTGTGTCCTGTGTTCCTGCATCCCTGTGTCTCCTGTGTCCCCATATTCCTGTGCCTCTGTGTCCCTGTATTCCTGTGTTCCTGTGCCCCTATGTCCCAGAGTCCCTCTGGCCCCATGTCCCTGTATCCCTGTACCCCTCTGTCCCTATGTTCCTGCATCCCTGTGTCCCTATGTCCCTATGTCCCCGTGTCCCTGTGTCCCTATGTCCCTATGTCCCCGTGTCCCTGTGTCCCTATGTCCCAGAGTCCCCGTGTCCCCCTGTCCCCGTGTCCCCGTGTCCTCCCTGTGCATGCCAAGGTGACACCAGAGCCCTTCCCTTGCCCCTTGTCCTGCAGCCATGGGCCCGAGGCTCAGGTTTCCATGTCCCTGCCCCCGGGATGGCACAAAGGAAGGAGGTGTCACTGTCCCAGTGCTCCCCCAGGTGCTCAGTGTGTGTCCCCAGCACTGATGGCAGTGTCTCCCTGTGCAGGCGGCGTTCCTGGGCCAGCGGGGGCTCACGGAGGACGATTTCCTCACCAAGGTGCTGGAGGGGATGGCCTTTGCTGGCTTTGTCACCGAGCGCGGGGCTCCCTATCGCCCCATCGACCTCTTCGACGAGGTGAGGCCGGGGCAGCTCCCCCTGCTTCACACGGATCAGCGGGATCAGCTGGGGATCAGTGGGATCAGCTGGGGCCCAGCGGGATCGGCCATGGCCTGAGCGGGATCTGGGGCCTGACAGGATCTCTGAGTGGGATCGACCGGGGCTGAGCAGGATCTGCCATGGCCTGAGTGGGATCTGCAATGGCCTGAGCAGGATCTCCTGAGTGGGATCTGCCATGGCCTGAGTGGGATCTCCTGAGCAGGATCTGCCAGGACTGAGTGGGATCTGCTGAGTGGGATCTGCCAAGGCCTGAGCAGGATCTCCTGTTTAGGATCTGCCATGGCCTGAGCAGGATCTGCAATGGCCTGAGTGGGATCTGGGGCCTGACAGAATCTCCTGAGTGGGATCTGCCATGGCCTGAGTGGGACCTGTCATGGCCTGGCAGGATCTCTGAGTGGGATCTCCTGAGCGGGATCTGCCAGGGCTTGAGTGGGATCTGCTGAGTGGGATCAGCCAGGGCCTGAGCAGGATCTGTGTGGCCCGGGGTGTGGGAGAGACTTGGAGCTGCTCCTGTCACCCCTGTCCCTCCCCAGCTCGTGGCCTACGAGGTGAAGCGCATGAAGGCAGAGGAGGGGAACAAACAGAAAATCCTGAGGCACATCAAGGAGCTGGCAGAGAAACTCTACAAAAACGTGAGTCCCAGAGCCCCTGGGCAGGAGTGGGGATGTGCTGGGGGATGTGGGGTCCTGGTCACTCTGTCCTCCCTCCACAAGCTCGTCGTGATGGATCCTGTCCCTCCTTGTGCTGTCCTGTGTGGTCAGGTGTGTCCTTATGTGCCCACAGGTCCTGGGAGTGGGATTCCCTGGTTTTATAGGATCACAGAATCCCTGAGGCTGGAAAAACCCTCCCAGCCCAACCAGCCCCAGCTGTGCCAAATCTCCCCCTTGTCCCCATCCCAGAGCCCTGAGTGCCACATCCAGGAATTCCCTGGACACCTCCAGGGATGGGCACTGGGCAGCCTCTTCCAAGGGCTGACCACCCTTTCTAGGAGGAAATTCCTGCTGCTGTCCAGCCTGAGCCTCCCCTGGCCCAGCTGGAGATTTCCAAAGGCACCTGAAGGCAGCAGAGCAGCCCCAGCTGGCTGGGATGGAACTCCTGGTGGCTGTACCTCCCTGGGGCTGGGGGCAGCACATCCTGGGGCTTGCAGATGGGAACTGGGAGCAGAGCAGGGGCAGGCTGAGGCTCCTGTCCCGGGAGGGGACACACAGTGACCTCGGGGCTGAGCAGGAGCTGTCCCCGGCAGGAGAACCCGTACCCAGCCGTGACCATGCACAAGGTGCAGAAGCCCACCGAGGGCTGCCACCTGCGGCTGCACCAGAAGCCCTTCCCAAGGCTGGACGAGGGCACCGTGCAGTGGATCATCGACCAGGCCACGGCCAAGCTGCAGAGCGCCCCGCCCGCCGTCCGGGCTGAGAAAAAGTGCATGGTGCCCTCGGGGCCCCCCATCGGTATGTGGGGCACGGGGGGACCCTGTCCTGGGGGGCCATGGTGCCCTCGGGGCCCCCCATTGCGGTGTGGGGCACTGGGGGACCCTGTCCTGGGGGGCCATGGTGCCCTCGGGGCCCCCCATCGGTATGTGGGGCACAGGGGGCCCCCATTGGGATGTGGGGCACAGGAGGGGGGCTTGTCCTGGGGGGCTGCTGAAGTGCATGGTGCCCTCATGGCCCCCCATTGGTATGGGGCACATGGGGGGACCCTGTTCTGGGGGGCTCCAGAATCCCAATAATGTATGGAGCACAGGTGAACCCTGCTTTGGGGAGCTGTGGGAGGCCATGGTGCCCTCAGGAATCTCATTAGTTTGTGGAGCACAGGGGAACTCTGCTCTGGGGGGCTCCTGGAGGCCATGGTGACCTCAGAACCCCCATGGGTACATAGGACACAGGGGGACCCTGTCCTGGGTGCCCTCAGGACCCCCATGGGTACATGGGACACAGGGGACCCTGTCCTGAGTCACACCACAGGAGTAAAACATGGAGAAACAGCAGCTCCAACCCCCTTGGGGTCCTCATCTCCCCATGGGCTCCTGGCACCCCTGAAGGCCCCCTGGAGCAGGGGGACACCGTGTGGCCCCCAGGGACACAGGTCCCACCCCCTGGACTGACCTGATTTCTCTCCCAGCTGCCATCCTGGAGCGCAACGGGAACGCCCTGGCCAACAGCGCGCGGCGCCTGGAGGTGGTCAGGAACTGCATCTCCTACGTCTTTGAGAACAAAATGCTGGAGGCCAAAAAGGTATGGGGGCTCGGGTTGGGGGTCAGCATCCTCTGCCCACGTCCTGCTGGTTGGTTTAGGGTTAAAAAGTTGTGAGATCTCAGAGTTACTGAGGTTGGAAAATCACTCTAAGCCCATCGAGTCCAGCCATCCCCAGCACTGCCAAGGCCACCACTGACCGTGTGCCCCAGTGCCACATCCACAGGGCTTTGGAATCCCCCCAGGGATGGGCACTCCAGACCTCCCTGGGCAGCCCCTGCCAGGGCCTGACTGCCCTTTGCAGGAGGAAACTCCTCCTGATGTCCAACCTGAGCCTCTCCTGGCACTGCTTGAATCTGTTCCCTGGGAGCAGAGCTCCACTCCCACCTCACTAACAGAGCCATGGGGCCATTTGGATTGGAAATCCCTCTGGGACCTTCAAGGCCCAGCACTGCCGTGGCCACCAGCAACCCATGACATGTCCCCTTCCTCGTGTTCCTGGGATTTTGGCTGGTGGCTCTGCACCAGCTCAGCTCTTGCTCCACCTCTCAGTGCCCCTGGGCCCCTCTCCATGGCCATGTTGAATTTTTGTCTCTGTGTCCGAGTGCACCCCGTGACACCGGTGTGTGCCCACACGGAGCTGGGTGTGGGAGCAGGGCTGTGCAGGCCCCCTCCCACCCCACAAACCCCCTGCCCACAGCTGTTCCCAGCCGTGCTGCGGGCCATGAAGGGCCGGGCTGCCCGGCACTGCCTGACCCAGGAGCTGCACCTGCACGTGCAGCAGAACCGCGCCGTGCTGGACCACCAGCAGTTCGACTTTGTCATCCGCATGATGAACTGCTGCCTGCAGGTAGGGCAGGGAGGGCTGGGGGCTTCCCTTCCCTTCCCTTCCTTTCCCTTCCTTTCCCTTCCTTTCCCTTCCCTTCCCTTCCCTTCCCTTCCCTTCCCTTCCCTTCCCTTCCCTTCCCTTCCCTTCCCTTCCCTTCCCTTCCCTTCCCTTCCCTTCCCCTTCCCTTCCCTTCCCTTCCCTTCCCTTCCCTTCCCTTCCCTTCCCTTCCCTTCCCTTCCCTTCCCTTCCCTTCCCTTCCCTTCCCTTCCCTTCCTTCCCTTCCCTTCCTTCCCTTCCCTTCCCTTCCTTCCCTTCCCTTCCCTTCCCTTCCCTTCCCTTCCCTTCCCTTTCCCTTCCCTTCCCTTCCCTTCCCTCCCCTCCCCTCCCCTCCCCTCCCTCCCCTCCCCTCCCCTCCCCTCCCCTCCCCTCCCTCCCCTCCCCTCCCCTCCCCTTCCCCTCCCCTTCCCCTCCCCTCTTGGGGGGCACAGGGCAGGACTGGCCCTCGGGGTGTCCCCTGGTCACTCCCCTGGTCACTCACTCCCCAGGACTGCACGGCCATGGACGAGCACGGCATCGCCGCCGCGCTGCTGCCGCTGGTCACTGCCTTCTGCAGGGTGAGTGTCAGCAGTGTCCCCTCCCCACAGCCCTCAGGGTCACCCAGGGGGCAGAGTCTGCAGGCAGGTGTCCCCTCAGGACTTGCCAGCCTGTGGCTCCTGACCAGAACCTTCCACCCAGCCCAGACTGGCCCGAGGCTGTGGGAAGGGGGTTGTTCTGGAATATGAGCTTGATCCCGTGGTCAGGCTGGGCTGGGATCAGCCTCTGAGCTCTGGGTGGGCTCTGAGCAAGAGAATTTTCAGGGAATGCTGGAGGAGCTCTGGTGCAGACATCCCTCCTGCCTGCCTGGGGCTTTCCCAGTGGAGGAGCAGGGATACCTGTGTTTAGATGGACCTTTCCCACCTCCCTGCACAGAAACTGAGCCCTGGCATCACCCAGTTTGCCTACAGCTGCGTGCAGGAGCACGTGGTGTGGACCAACATCCAGTTTTGGGAGGCCATGTTCTACTGCGACGTCCAGAACCACATCCGGGCCCTCTACCTGGACAGCGCCGAGGAGAACCACACGGAGCAGGTGGGGGGACAGCTCTTCTCAAAGGGCTGGGGCTCACCATGGGTGGGTGGGATGGGACCTCAAAGGCCACCCAGTGCCACCCCTGCCATGGCAGGGACCTCCCACTGTCCCAGGCTGCTCCCAGCCCCAGTGTCCAGCCTGGCCTTGGGCACTCCCACAGCTGTTTTGGGAATCCCATTCCAGCTGCCTGTTCTGGGCAGCCTGCTGAGGTGAGGCTGAGGGGCTGCACCCCATTTCTGGGAGCTCCCAGTGTGTTACCCCTGCCCTTAGAGGGGCAACACGTTGTGACGTGGTGTGGACCCTCCCAGAGAACAGCAGGCACAGCAGGTCAAACATGGAAGGCTCTTTATTATCTGACTCCAATTCTACTTATATACATTTTGAACAGAGGGCCCAGATTGGCCCAAGGAGGTCGCAACCTCCTGACTCCATTGGTCACTGTGACCATCAGTCAAATTCTCCTCTCAGGGAACAACTACGCAAAACACACAGATTAGTTTTAAGAATACAATATTATTTACATGAAGCAGCGTGAGAAAGCTGCTGCAAAGACTCAAACACTCAAAAGCAAGAAAGTCAGGGGCGACACCAGTGGGTCTGTCCATGCAGACAATCCCCATTTCCCCAGGAGAGCCCGGAGGAGCCACAGGAGGCCAAATCTGCACTGGAAATCGCGTCGGAGCAGCTGCGGCTGTGGCCCACCATGAGCAAGGAGAAGCAGCAGGAGCTGATCCAGAAGGAGGAGAGCACGGTGTTCAGCCAGGCCATCCACTACGCCAACAGGATGAGCTACCTGCTGCTGCCCCTGGACACCAGCAAGAACCGCCTGCTCCGCAGCTCCGGCCTGGGCGACGTGGAGAGCGTCAGCAACAGCTTCGTCACCAACAGGTGAGCCCTGCTGGGGACACTGGGGACAGAGCCCACGGGGTGTGAGGGCTGCTGAAAGGGAAAGGTGGCCCTGCTCGCTTTGGGGGGTTGGACAAAGTGGTCCCTAAGGGTTCTTCCCAATCCCACCCATGCTGGGATTGCAGGATTGTGTCAGGAGTGAGGCGGATTGGGGTGCCCAGGGGTGGTTCTGGGAGTGGGAGCTCTCCTGGGATCACATCAGGAGTAGGAACTCTCCTGTGTTCTTGTGAGGAGTGGGAGCTCTCCTGGGATCATATCAGGAGTAGGAACTCTCCTGTGTTCTTGTGAGGAGTGAGAGCTCTGCTGGGATCATATCAGGAGTGGGAGCTCTGCTGGGATCATATCATGAGTGAGAGCTCTGCTGGGATCATATCAGGAGTAGGAACTCTCCTGTGTTCTTGTGAGGAGTGAGAGCTCTGCTGGGATCATATCAGGAGTAGGAAACTCTCCTGTGTTCTTATGAGGAGTGAGAGCTCTGCTGGGATCATATCAGGAGTAGGAACTCTCCTGTGTTCTTATGAGGAGTGGGAGCTCTCCTGGCTTTTTCCAGGAGTAAGAGCTTTCCTGGGTTTCTGCCACAAGTGGGAGCTGTCCTGGGTCTGTATCAGCACTGGGAGCTCTCCCGGGTTTTTATCAGGAGTGGGAGTTCTCCTGGGATCATATCAGAAGTAGGAACTCTCCTGGGTCTGTGCTGGGAGTGGGAACAGTCTTGGACTCAGGATAGGAGTGGGAGCTGTCCAGGGTCTCTGTGAGAATTGGGAGCTCTTCTGGGAACAGATGAGGAGTGGGAGCTCTCCTCAGTTTTTACTGGAGCAGGAGCTCTCATGGGTCTGTGCTGGGAGCTGCCCCTGTCCTGGGCTGACCCCTGGCTGGGCTGTCTGGGCTGACCCCTGCCTGGGGCTGACCCCTGCCCGGGCCGTCCTGGGCTGACCCCTGTCCGGACTGTCTGGGCTGACCCCTGGCCGGGGCTGACCCCTGTCCGGGCTGTCCTGGGCTGACCCCTGGCCAGGGCTGACCCCTGGCCGGGCTGTCTGGGCTGACCCTTGCCCTTGTCCCTGGGGAAGCATCGCGGGCAGCGTGGCCGAGAACGACACCGAGAGCGGCTTCGAGGATGCCGAGAGCTCGGACGTGGCCAACTCCGTGGTCAGGTTCATCAACCGCTTCGTGGACAAGGTGTGCACCGAGAGTGGAGTCACCAACGAGGCACCTCAAGGGGCTGCACGTCATGATCCCAGGTGAGGACAGGGCAGGGGGGGTTTGGGAAAGGCAGGTGAGATTTGGCAGGGCAGGGGGGGTTTGAATAGGGCAAGTAGGATTTGGGCAGGGTGAGATTCAGGCAGGGCAGAGTGGATTTGGATAGGGCAGGTAGGATTTGGGAAAGGGTGGGGTTTGAGCAGGGCAAGGTGAGATTTGGGAAAGGCAGGGTGGGATTTGGATAGGGCAAGGTGAGATTTGGGTAGGGCAGGGGTGGGTTTGGGAATGGTAGGGTGGGGTTTGAAAGGGGGCAGGGTGGGATTTGGGCAGGGTAGGGTGGATTTGGAAGGGTTGGTAGGATTTGGGCAGGGTGGATTTGGGAAAGGCAGGTGGGGTTTGCCGGGGGCAGGGTAAGATTTGGATAGGGCAGGATTTGGGTAGGGCAGGTAGGATTTGGGTAGGATGGGATTCGGGTAAGGGAGGCGGATTTGGGTAGAATAGAATGGGATTTGGGCAGTTGGGATTCATGCAGAACAGGATGGGATTCGGGCAGAACAGGATGGGATTTGGGCACGGACAGGTGGGATTTAGACACAATAGGATGGGATTCAGGCAGGAATAGGTGGGATTCAGGCAGGAATAGGTGGGATTCAGGCAGGGCAGGACTCACCCCGTGTCCCACAGACATCGTGCAGATGCACATCGAGACCCTGGATGCCGGGCACAGGGAGAGCAAGAGGCTCCCTCCCATCCAGAAGGTAGGGAACACCCTGCTGGGCTGGGAGCAGAGCCTGGGGGCTGTGAGACCCTTCCCACGGGCCTGAGCCCCCCCGTCCCCCCAGCCCAAGCTGCTGCGGCCCACCCTGCTCCTGGGGGAGGAGTGTGTGATGGAGGGGCTCCGCGTGTACCTGATGCCGGACGGGCGCGAGGAGGCGGCCGGGGGCAGCGTCGGGGGGCCCCCCCTGCTCCCCGCAGAGGGAGCCGTGTTCCTCACCACCTACAGGATCATCTTCAAGGGAACCCCCACTGACCCCCTGGGTGAGGGGCTGCGGCCTGGGGAACCCTGGGGAGTAGGGGAATCCCTGGGGAACAGAGGGATGGTTGGGGATCCTTGAGGAGGAGGAGGAGCTGGTCTGTGATCCCTGGGGAGCAGGGGGATGATGGTTGGGGATCCTTGAGGAGGAGGGAAGAGCTGGTCTGTGATCCCTGGGGAGCAAAGGGATGGTTGGGGATTCCTGGGGATGGGGGGCTGGTCAGGGATCCCTGGAGAGGAGGGTTGGTGATGCCTGTGGAGCTGGGAGCTGGTCAGGGACCCCTGGGGGTCAGGGATCCCTGGGAATCAGGGATCTATGAGGATCATGGGGCTGGTCAGTGATTCCTAGGGATCATGGGGCTGGTCAGTGATCCCTAGGGATCAGGGGACTGGTCAGGGTTCCCTGGAGAGGAGGGTTGGTGGTCCCTGGGGATCAGGGGGCTGGTCAGTGATCGCCAGGGGCGGGGGTTGGTTGTTCTTGGCTGTTGTGTGCCGTGGCCCCGTGTCTGTGGTGGGACAGACACCGAGGGTGGCCTGGGGTGGCCTGGCCCTGCCCGGGCCCAAGGCAGGGATGGAACTGACCCCTTCCTGTCCCGTGTCCAGTGGGGGAGCAGGTGGTCATCCGGTCATTCCCCATCGCCTCGCTGACCAAAGAGAAGAAGATCAGTATCCAGGCCCAGGCGGATCAGTTCATCCAGGAGGGGCTGCAGCTGCGCTCCTGCACATTCCAGGTGGGACCCTGGGCTGGGAGAGAGCTCCCCAAAACCTGCCCCAAAACCTGCCCTGCACAGGGACACCCAGGAGCAGGGGGGGAGGCTCCAGCAGGAAAGGGAATGGGGCAGAGGAAAAGGGAGTGGGACAGAGGAGAATGGCACAGAGAGAGTGGGACAGAAGAAAGGATCTGGGGGTTGTTTTAGCCTGGAGAAAAAGGGAGACTCAGAGGTGACCTTATCACTCCTCCTACAACTTCCTGAAGGGGGGTGCAGACAGCTGGGGTTGGCCTCTTTCTCCAGACAGCAACTGAAGAAGGAGAGGACACAATCTTAAGCTGTGTCAAGGGAAATACAGGTTGGATATTAGGAAGAAGTTTTCACTGAAGGAGTGATTAAATACTGGAATAGTCTGCCCGGGGAGGTGGTGGAGTCACCATCCCTGGATGTGTTTAAAAGGAACTGGATGTGGCACTCGATGCCATGATCCAGTTGAGGTGTCAGGGCTGGGTTGGGACTCAATGATCTTGAAGGTCTCTTCCAACCTACACATTCTGTGATTCTGTGAAGGGGAATGGCACAGAGGAAAGGGAATGGGGGTGCAAGGAGAGGCAGGGCAGCCCCTCAGCCCAGTGGTGCTCTGGGGTGGCTCCAAGCTCTGCCCTGATCCCTGGGGAGGGCTGTCCCCTGGGCTGACCCCTCTGTGCCCCCCTGCCCTGTCCCCCAGCTGCTGAAGATCGCCTTTGACGAGGAGGTGGCCTCGGACAGCGCCGAGATCTTCCGAAAGCACCTGCACAAGCTGCGCTACCCGCAGCACGTGCGCGGCACCTTCGCCTTCACCGTGGGCCAGTCCCCAAGCAGGCCATGCAGCCCAAGGCCAAGGAGAAGAACCCCTCGCTCAGGTACCTGTGCCAGCAGGGCAGTCACACCTGGGTGGGATTCCTCTCCTCCTCTGGGGCAGCCCCTCCTGTCCCTGCTCCGGCAGAGGCACCACGCTGGGGGCACTCAGGGGATGGGACATGGAGCTGAGCCCTCCTTGCTCAGACTCATCCTGGTGTAGAGTTTGCATTGCTGGAGAGCAGAGAGTCCTCAGGGTTGGAAAAGCCCTGTGATGAGACAATGACTCCAGCCATTCCCAGCACTGACCCTGTCCCCAAGTGTCACATCCACGTGGTTTGAAATCCATGCAGGGATGGGGACCTCACCCGTGTGCCAGGGCTGCACAGCCTTTTCCAGGAGGGAATTGCCCAGAACCCACCCTGAGCCTCCCCAAAGCCGTTCCCTCTCCTCCTGTCCCTGTTCCCTGGCAGCAGAGCCCAAACCCTCAGCTGTCCCCTCCTGTCAGGGACTTGTGCAGACCAAAGAGCTGCAGATGTCCCCTGTCCTGCAGTGTCCCCAGTCACACTGGGGAGTGGGAGTTTGTGGCGGGTACATCCCCTGCCTGAGAAAGTGTCCCACAGGAGGGGTTCCAGTGGCCTGGGTGGCTCAGGGACGTGGTGCTGCAGTGCTGGGGGACTTGGGGACACAGTGCTCCAGTGCTGGGTGACTTAGGGATGCAGTGCTGCAGTGCTGGGTGACTCAGGCACATTGTCCTGCAGTGCTGGGTGACTTGGGGACATTGTCCTTGTCCTACAGTGGTGGGTGACTTGGGGACATTGTCCTGCAGCACTGGCTGCAGCCCTGACCCCAGGCTTGGTTGGCAGTGGCCCTGCCATGGGTCCCCTGGTCCCTGTCATGGATCCCCTGGTCCCTGTGCTAATTCCCCTTGTTCCTGTGGTGGATCCCCTGGTCCCTGCACTGATTCCCCTGGTCCCTGTAGTGGATCCCTGTCCCTTGCTGTGGTTTGGAGCCCTCCTCCCCTGGGATGAGCCAGAGCTCTGCCTGTGGCAGCTCCGATGAGGAGCAGGCCACGTCCCCTCAGATCCAGAGAGTGGGACACTTCTCCTCCTGGCTGCCCCATCCCACCTCCCCAGCACCCCAAATCCCTTGGGAACAGCAGCAGCTGAGGCTGCTGCTGGCCCTGCCTGCCCCTGTGACAGCGCTGTCCCGTGTCCCCAGGACGCTGTCCAAAAACCTGGTGAAGAACGCCAAGAGGACGATCGGCCGGCAGTACGTGACCCGCAAGAAGTACACACCCCCTGCCTGGGAGCAGCGGGGCAGCCAGAACTTCCCCGAGGACAACGAGGACGAGATCTCAGGTGGGCAATGCCCCGGGAAGGCCAGGACACCTGGGGGAAGTCCCTGCACTGGGAACAGGGTGGGAACATGTCGTGGTTTGAAAGCAAAATGAGTGAGAGGCTCCAAGTCAGAAATACAATTTAATAAGAAGAAAGGAAAATAAAATAAAGTAAAATAAAAAAAATAAAAATAAAATAAAATAAAATAAAATAAAATAAAACAAAACAAAATAAAATAATAAAAAATATAATAAAATAAAATAAAGTAAAATAAAATTCAATACAAAAGACCACAGAGTCAGAACACACCCTGAGCAGGGTGGGGGGAGCAGTCCAGGTGAGGGGCTCTTCCTGAAGCAGTGATCCCACAGAAAGGTCTGGGAGCTCTGCTCCTCTGGGAATCCAGTGGCTCAGGGCTGCTTGTCCTGTCCCAAATCCCAGATTCTCTCCAGGTGGGAATGCTTGGCTCCTCCCCCTGGGCATTGGGAGCATCTCCCAATGGGATGAGGAGTCGTGCAGTGGCTCCTTGATGGCCCATTAAACAGAGAGAGCTCCTGGAGGGAGTTCCCTGTGAGTCCTGGGCAAGGCATTGATGGGCCATGAGCAGAAGAGCCCAAAGGAGGGGCCTGGGAAAACACTGCCCCACCTGGTTCCAACAGCTCATGGGGATGGGGATGGAATAAATACTGTGTGCACATCCTACACCACAACCCAGGACAGAGCATCTCCTGGGTGCTGCCCCAGCCCTTGGCTGCTGGTGGGGGCAGGCAGTGACCCCACACAGAGGGAGCTCTGGGCTGGCTGGGGATGGTGACAGGTGACAGCAGCGGGGTCAGACATTGCTCCATCCCCTTCTGCTCTGGGGCACCGTGTGCATGCCCCGAGGTGTCCCCAGCCCCGCCGTGTCCCCGCAGTGTCCGAGGAGCTGGACAGGAGCACGCTGACCCCCAGCAGCACCATGAGGCCGTCGGAGAAGATGACCATGACGCACGTGGTGGAGCGCGCCTGCTGCCGGGACTACCAGCGCCTGGGGCTGGGCACGCTGAGCAGCAGCCTGACCCGCTCCAAGAACGAGCCCTTCCGCATCTCCACCGTCAACCGCATGTACGCCATCTGCCGCAGGTGAGCTGCTGTGGATCCCTGTGGATCCCAGGGGATTCCAGCAGATCTTGGTGTCACTGGGACATCCGGAACCACCAGGATCAGTAGAACCCTCCAGCGGTGCCAGTGAGTCCAACATCTCTTTGTCCTTGGCCAACCAAATCTGTGCGGATCCCAGTGGATCTCTGTGGGTCCCAGCAGATCCCGGTGTCACCCAGATCCACTGAGGTCAACAGAACCCTCCAGCAGTGCCAGCAGGTCCAGCATCTCTTTGTCCTTGCCAAATGAATCCTAGCCATGAGTTTCGGTCACACGATCGTGTCCTTGGATGACCATGAGTCCTGGTCACTCCACTGTGTCCTTGAGGGGCCATAAATTCCAGCTCCCAGGTGTCCAGTTTAACTCCCTGGGGCTTTGCTCAGTGCACCTTGTCAGGGGTGGTTTTACCCAACTCAGAGTTCTAATTTAATGAACCGAGGAACAATCCATCAGGCATGTGGAGAAGGCGAATTAGCGGGCACCACTCAGGATTAATTAACGCCCTTATGAAGTCACAAATGGAGGTTTGTGTCCGCAGCTACCCCGGGCTGCTGATCGTGCCGCAGAGCATCCAGGACAACACCATCCAGCGCATCTCGCGCTGCTACCGGCAGAGCCGGTTCCCGGTGGTGTGCTGGAGGAACTCCCGCACCAAGGCCGTGCTGCTGCGCTCCGGGGGCCTCCACGGCAAGGGCGTCGTCGGCCTCTTCAAGTCCCAGAACGCCCCCAGCCCGGGTGAGTGTGCTGTGCTGCCCCGGCTGGGGCTGGGGCTGGGGCTGGGGGATCGCCCCGGGGACCGGCAGTGACACTCAGGGGACTCTGGCTCTGGGTGGTGACACTCAGGGGTGCCCTGGATCCTGATAGTGACATTTGGTGTCCTCTGGCACCAGGCAGTGACACTCAGGGGTCCCCTGGCTCCCAACAGTGACACTCAGAGGTCCCTTGGCTCTTGACACCTGGGGTCCTCTGGCTTCAGGCAGTGACACTCGGGTGTCCCCTGGCTCTTGACAGTGACATCTGGGGTCCTCTGGCTTCGGGCAGTGAAGGGGTCCCCTGGCTCAGGGTGGTGGCACTTTTGGGGTCTCTGGCTCTGGGTGATGACACTGAGATGTCCCCTGTCTCTGGGGTGGTGACACTCAGGGGTCTCCCTGGCTCTGGGCAGTGATACTTGGGGGTCTCCAGGGTCCAGGCAGTGACACACTGGGGTCTCCAGCTCTGCGTGGTGGTCTTTGGGAGTCCCCTGGCTCTGGGAGGTGACACTTGGGGGTCTCCCCAGCTCTGGGAGGTGACACTCAGGGGTCTCCCCAGCTTGGTGCAGTGATACCTGGGGGTCTCCCAGCTCCAGGTGCTGACACTTGGGGGTCTCCCCAGCTCTGGGAGGTGACATTCAGGGGTCTCCCCAGCTTGGTGCAGTGATACCTGGGGGTCTCCCAGCTCCAGGTGCTGACACTCAGGGGTCTCCCAGCTCTGAGTGGTTACCCTCAGACATCTCCTGGTTCTGGGTGGTGACAACACGGGGGTATCCAGGTGACATTTGGGGTGTCCCCTGCAGGCCCCTCACAGGCAGACTCCACGAGCCTGGAGCAGGAGAAGTACCTGCAGGCTGTCATCAATTCCATGCCCCACTACTCGGACGCCGGCGGGCGCAACACCCTCAGCGGCTTCACCTCGGCCCACATGAGCAGTGCAGGTGAGGGGGGCACAGGGGAGGGGGCACGGGTGGGCTCCTGCCAGCCCTGGGTCCTGCTGTGCATCCCAGGGGAGCTGCTCTTGGACTCCCACACCCCAGGAGGCAGCACAGCCTCCCCAGAGCTCCCAGCTCCAGCTGGGTCTCCCTGGCTGTGGGTGGGGATGGGTTTGGGGAGATCTGGTGTCCCTGGAGCACTGGGGGTTTTGGGAACTCCAGTGTCCCTGGAGCACTGGGAGCCAAAGCCTGTGCTGGGATCTGGGCACTTTGTGGTGGGATCAGACCCTTCCCACCAGGATCTCAGCACTGCCTGTCCCCCATGCACAGTGCCGGGGTCAGTCTGGGGACTCCCGGTAAGTCTGTGCCCAGCTGTCCCTTCCCAACTGTCCCATCCCAACTGTCCCTTCCCTGCAGGTCCATCCCAACTGTCCCATCCCAACTGGCCCTTCCCTGCAGGGCAGAGCTCCATCACACCCTGCCACACTCTGGTGCCATCTGTGTTGTCCCAGTGCCATCCATCCTGTCCCAGTGCCATCCATGCTGTCCCATCATCCCACCCACCATCACTGTGGACACATCAGGGGCTGGGGGCTCTGGGGAGCCCAGAGGGGCTCCCTGATCCTGAAGGCTGGACACTGTGGATCCTTGTGAATCCCAGCCCACTGTGGGGGGCCTGCAGCAGGGGGCTCAGGGTGGCCCGGGTGACCTGGCAGGGCTGGCACAGGGTGACCCCACGGTGGGCTGGGGGCCGAGCCCCCTCCCCTCAGGCTGCCCCTGGTTTTCTGTGGCTCCATCTGGACGGTGCTTCCCGCGCTGGCTCTGCTTCCCCGGGGTTCCGCTTGCTGCTGCTTCCTCCTGCCCCTGCCCCGGCTCCAGGGGGGCCTGGGGAGCCCCGAGGGGGCCTCGGGAGCCTGACCTTCTCTTGGTGCTGCAGATTTCTCCGACAAGAGGCAGCAGCCTAAGCTGGGATCGCTCATGAAGCAGGTGATGGGAGGGAAGGACGAAGGGCCTGGGACTTTGAGCCGTGGAGGTGAGGACGGGCTGGGGGCACTGCCTGGGGGGCCTCGCTGAGACCCCCAGCCCTGAGCAGCTCTCGTAGAGTAGATGCTTCTCTGGGGGGAGCAGGTCATCCCCTGGGAAGAGCAGGTGACCATTCCCTGGAAAGAGCAGGTGAAGATTCCTTGGGAAGAGCAGGTGATTCCCTGGGAAAAGCAAGTGATCATTCCCTAGGAAGAGCAGGTGGTGATTCCCTGGGAAGAGCAAGGGATGATCCCCTGGGAAGAGCAGGTGATCATACCCTAGGAAGAGCAAGGTCATCCCTGGGAAGAGCAGGGGTTGATCCCCTGGGAAGAGCAGATAATTCCTTGGGAGGAGCAGGTGACCATTCCCTAGGAAGAGCAGGGGATGGTTCCTGGGGAAGAAGAGCAGGTGATTCTCTGAGAAGAGCAGGTGATTCCCTGGAAAGAGCAGGTGATCATTCCTTGTGAAGAGCAAGGGATGATCCCCTGGGAAGAGCAGGTGCTCCCTGGGAAGAGGAGGTGATGATCCTTAGGAAGGGCAGGTGATGATCCCCTGGGAAGAGCAGGTGCTCCCAAGCCACAGGGAGGGCGGGAGGGCTCAGCCCCGGCGCCATCACCTCCATCCCATCCTATCCCCTCCCGTGTCCATGGCTCCATGTCCCTGGCTGAGGCCGCTTCCCTCCTGTGCCCCCAGGGCTGGGTCACAGAGCCAGGGTCATCACCCTGTCCTCCCCCAAGTGCGCGTCGCCGAAGGGCCGCGAGACGCCCCGAGGTACGGCCGCCTGTGACTGACCACTGACCCCACACTCACCCACTCACTCACCGCCTCCCTCCCTGCCCTCACCACTAATGCCCAGTAACCCCAGTAACCCCCAGCCCCCCTGTGCTCCACGGGCACGGTAAGTACCGGGCAGCCTTGCCAGGTTTGCTTTGGGCTCCTCGGCCTCTGCGGTGCCGGGGCGGGCGTGCAGCTGGTGGCAGGGCTGTGACAAAGGTGGCAGGGCCGTGGTGCAGGTGGCAGGTCCCTGTGGTGCTGGAATGGGCTGTGACAGTGCCAGTGAGGAGCCACGGAGCCGCCGGGGTCAGGATGCAGCAGGCAGGAATTCCTGCAGCGCCCAGAGGGAGAAGCAGCCAAAGCAAACCTGGTGGTGCCCAGCACCTCCCTGGCATGTGCCCCCCGGGCCGGGCTGCGGGGACAGCTCAGCCCCCCCGGGCTGGGAACGTGGGGCCGCCCTGATCCCGCCCCGATCCCGCAGGGAAGTGGGGCAGCATCCGGGCCAGCGGCCGCATGAGCAGCTACGCCCTCAACGTGGAGATCGGGTCCCGCCTGGCCGGGAAGGACCTGCTGGGGACGCAGCACAACGGGACCCCCGCCGAGCCCTCCTTCCTGCGGCAGCACCGAGCCTCCCTCTACATCATCGGGGACAAGTCACAGCTGAAGGTGACACACCCCGGCACGGCCACCGCCGGGGAGGGGCTGAGGGAGCTGGGGAAGGGTCTGGAGCCCCAGGAGGGGCTGAGGGAGCTGGGGAAGGGTCTGGAGCCCCAGGAGGGGCTGAGGGAGCCGGGGAAGGGTCTGGAGCCCCAGGAGGGGCTGAGGGAGCTGGGGAAGGGTCTGGAGCCCCAGGAGGGGCTGAGGGAGCTGTGAAGGGGCTGAGCCTGGAGAAAAGGAGGCTCAGGGGGGACCTTGTGGCTCTGCACAAGGAGGAAACAACTGGGGGGGATTTGGGATCTGCTCCCAGGGAACAGGGACAGGAGGAGAGGGAACGGCCTCAGGCTGGGCTGAGGAGGCTCAGGGTGGATTTTGAGGAATTTCCCCATGGAAAGGGGGCTCAGAGATTTGAACTGCCCAGGGAGGTTTGGAGTGCCCATCCCTGTTGGGATTTAAAACCCCTGTAGATGTGGCACTTGGGGACATGGCAGTGCTGGCTATGATTGGACTCCAGAGTCTCCGAGGGCTTTTCCAATGGGAAGAATTCCCTGGTGCTGAGGGTGGCTGAGCCCAGCCCAGCCCAGCCCAGCCCAGGTCTGTCCCCCTGCAGGGCGTGAAGCCGGACCCGCTGCAGCACTGGGAGGTGGTGCCCATCGAGGTGTTCGACGTGCGCCAGGTCAAGGCCAGCTTCAAGAAGCTGATGAAGGCCTGTGTGCCCGGCTGCCCCTCCAGCGACCCCAGCGTGGCCTACCTGCGCTCCCTGGAGGAGTCAGAGTGGCTGTCCCAGGTCAGCCCCCCACAGCCTGGCCCTGCCCTGCCCTGCCCTGCCCTGCCCTTCCCCAGAGCCATGTGCAGAGCAGCCCTGGGACACCCTGGGGACACTGCGGGGGGTGAGGGACAAGGGGGGGACAGGCCAGAGCTCAGCTCTGTGGTGCTGGATGGAGCTGCTGGCTGGGAATGTCCACAGTGTTGGGTGCTCTGGAGGGGCTGGGGCAGGGCAGTGGCCCAGGGGGACTGCTCCAGTGTGGAGCTGTGGGAGGGGTCCCACTCTGGAGGGGGTGAGGGGCCGTGTCCCCTGTCCCTGCTGCTGCCATGTCCCAGCACAGGGTGGTGGCCCCTGTGTCCCCCAGCGTGGCCTCACTCTGGAGAAGGGGACACTGCCCCCACAGCCCCCCAGGAATTCCCTGTGCCCTCCTGACTGCCAGCCCTGCCCTTGGCAGATCCACAAGATCCTGCAGATCTCGGTGCTGGTGGTGGAGCTGCTGGACACGGGCTCGTCCGTGCTGGTCAGCCTGGAGGACGGCTGGGACATCACCACCCAGGTGAGAGCCCGGCACCAGCCAGGGCAGCCCCGTGGCCGTGTCCCCACAGCCCCTGGAGCCCCCTGTCCCCCCGCAGGTGGTGTCCCTGGTGCAGCTCCTGTCCGACCCCTACTACCGGACGCTGGAGGGCTTCAGGCTGCTGGTGGAGAAGGAGTGGCTGTCCTTCGGCCACCGCTTCAGCCACCGCGGCGCCCAGACCCTGGCGGGGCAGAGCAGCGGCTTCGCCCCCATCTTCCTCCAGTTCCTGGACTGTGTGCACCAGGTGAGCCCTGCCACCTGTGCCAGGGGACCCCCGAGTGACCAGTGGGACCCCTGAGAGCTCCCCAAGTGTCCCCAAGTCCATGAGTGTCCAGTGGGAACTCCAGCACCCAGCAGGACCCCTAAGTGCCCACTGTGTCCACCCCCAAGTGTCCCCTGGGACCCCCAAGTACACCTTGAGCACCCAGTGGGACTCCCAAGTGCCCAGTGGGACCCCCGAGGCTGCAGCAGGACCCCAGGCCCTGGGGGTGCCCCCGGGGCGGGTTGGAGGTCCCAGGCCAGCCCGTGTCCGTGGATCCTCGGCCATCCTGGGGCTCTCCCGTTGCTGCTCCCGCAGATCCACCTGCAGTTCCCCATGGAGTTCGAGTTCAGCCAGTACTACCTGAAGTTCCTCAGCTACCACTACATTTCCAACCGCTTCCGGACATTCCTGCTGGACTCGGACTACGAGCGCATCGAGCTGGGTGAGGGCGGCGTGCGGGGCCAGGGGGGGCTCCTGCCCGTGGCCCTGTCACACCTCGTGTCCCCTCTGTCCCCCAGGGCTCCTGTACGAGGAGAAGGGCGAGAGGAAGGGCCAGCAGGTCTCCAAATCCATCTGGGATTACATCGACCGCCTCAACAAGAAAGCTCCCGTCTTCTTCAACTACCTGTACGCACCTGAGGACGGGGAGGTGAGAGCTGGGGGCACCTGGAGGGGGCTGGGAGTGCCCTGGATCCTCCTGCAGGAGCTGCTGGAGCTGGGATGTGTCCACTGGGAAGGGACCTCAGGGATCATCCAGTGCCACCCCTGCCATGGCAGGGACACCTCCCACTGTCCCCAGCCCAGCCCCAGTGTCCAGCCTGGCCTTGGCCACTGCCAGGGATCCAGGGGCAGCCACAGCTGCTCTGCCAATTCCAGCCCAGACAGGAATTCCCAGTTCCCAATCTCCCATCCAGCCCTGCCCTGTGGCAGTGGGATCCATTCCCTGTGTCCTGTCCCTGTCCCCAGTCCCTCTGCAGCTCTCCTGGAGCCCCTTTGGGCCCTGGAATGTGCTGGAAGCTCTCCCTGGACCCTTCTCCTCTCCAGGCTGGACAGTCCCAACACTCCACGTGGGCACACAGCTGTCCCCTGGTCTGGCTGGGAACGTCCAGCCCTGCCCCACTGCCCTTCCTGAGCCTCCCCTGCCCCTCCCACAGGTGCTGAGGCCGTACAGCAACATCTCCAACCTGAAGGTGTGGGATTATTACACAGAGGAGACGCTGTCCGAGGGCCCCTCCTACGACTGGGAGCTGGCGCAGGGGCAGCCCGAGCCCGAGGAGGGGGATCGGCAGGACACGGCGGCCCCGCAGAGCAAGCGCAGGATCATCTGGCCCTGCTACGACAACCGCAGCCGCGTGGAGCCCGACGCCATCTCCAAACTGCTCGAGGTGCCATCACTGGTGACACCGGGGGTGGCGCCCGGGACGGGGACAGGGACAGCGGGACAGGGACAGGGACAGCAGCCCTGGGACAGGGACAGCGGGACAGGGACAGTGGCCCCGGGACAGAGACAGTGGTCCTAGGGCAGGGACAGGGACAACAGGCCCAGGACAGAGACAGTGGCCCTGGGAAAAGGACTGTGGCCCTAAGGCAGGGGCAGGGACAGTGGCCCCGGGGGTTTTGTCCCCTCCGGGGCTGATGACAGAATTCCCCCCACAGGAGCTGCACAACCTGGAGATGGAGCTGGGGCAGGTCCCGGAGCGCTGGAAGGACACGTGGGACAAGGTGAAGGCGTCCCAGCGCACCGAGGGGCGGCAAGAGGGCAGCAGGGTAAGTGACAGGGGGTGACAGGGGCTGTGACTGTGTGTGACAGGGTGTGGCAGGGGCTGGGACAGGATTGTGACAGAGGTGTGACAGAGTGTGGCAGGCTGCTGCTTCTGATAATGGCTCTGGTGCTGGCTCTGGGTCTTGGTGCTGGTTCTGATTCTGGCTCTGATGGTGGCTGTGGCGCTGGCTCTGAGTGCTTTCTGGTTCTGGCTGTGCTGCTGGCTCTGGGTGCTGCTGCTGGTGCTGATTCTCATGGTTGTGGTGCTGGTTCTGGGTCTTGGTGCTGGTTTAGACAGTGGTTGTGCTGGCTCTGGGTGCTGTTGCTGGTTCTGGTTCTCATGGTGGCTGTGGCGCTGGCTCTGGGTGCTGTTTCTGGTTCTGGCTGTGCTGCTGGCTCTGGGTGCTGCCGGTGCCCATCCCAGCCCCTCACTGTCCCGTCCCGCAGACCCCCAGCTCCCTGCTGATGTCGTCGGGGCTGTCGCACCAGCGGCGCTCGCTGGGCGTGTACCTGCAGGAGAGCGGGGTGGGCTCCACGCTCAACCTCAGCCTGGACAGCGACACCAGCAGCACCTCCACCCCGTCCAGCGGGAAGCCGGGCGGCCGCCGCAGCACCTCCACCCTCTACAGCCAGTTCCAGATGTCGGAGAGCGAGAACAGGCAGGCGGGGCCGGGAATGGGCCGGGAATGGGCCGGGAATGGGCCGGGAGTGGGCCGGGAATGGGCCGGGAATGGGCCGGGAATGGGCTGGGAATGGGCTGGGAATGGGCCGGGAGTGGGCCGGGAATGGGCCGGGAATGGGCTGGGAGTGGGCCGGGAGTGCCCCTCCCGCGGGGGCAGGACGTGGATCCCGGTGGGTTCCCATCCCTGACCCTGCTGTTCTACCCCGTAGATCCTACGAGGGGTCTCTGTACAAGAAAGGCGCCTTCATGAAACCCTGGAAGTCTCGGTGGTTTGTGCTGGATAAAACCAAACATCAGGTACCGGCTGGGCCCCGGGGTGTGTCCTGGCCCTCCATCCCCATCCCTCCATCCCCATCCCATCCCTCCCCGCCCCGCCCCGCCCTGCCCCGCCCTGCCCCGCCCTGCCCTGCCCCGCCCTGCCCTGCCCCACCCTGCCCTGCCCCGCCCTGCCCCGCCCCACCCTGCCCTGCCCCGCCCTGCCCTGCCCCACCCTGCCCCGCCCCGCCCTGCCCTGCCCCGCCCTGCCCTGCCCCGCCCCGCCCTGCCCTGCCCTGCCCTGCCCTGCCCCGCCCTGCCCCGCCCCGCCCCGCCCTGCCCTGCCCTGCCCTGCCCTGCCCTGCCCCGCCCTGCCCCGCCCCGCCCCGCCCCGCCCTGCCCCGCCCTGCCCCGCCCTGCCCGTCCCTGAGCGCTCTTCTCTCTCTCTCTCTGCCAGCTGCGGTACTACGACAGCCGGATGGACACGGAGTGCAAGGGGGTGATCGACCTGGCCGAGGTGGAGTCCATCACGCCGGGGACGCCCACCATGGGGGCCCCCAAGACGGTGGACGAGAAAGCTTTCTTCGACGTGAGTGTCCCCCAGGCCGGGGCCGTGGGGTCTCTGATGGCTCCGGGCTCCGGAGCTCTGCCCCGGCACCGCCCTGAGCGCCGCCTCTCTCTGCCCGCAGCTGAAGACGACGAAAAGAGTTTACAATTTCTGCGCCCAGGACGTGCAGCTGGCCCAGCAGTGGATCGACCGCATCCAGAGCTGCCTGTCGGACGCGTGAGCCCGGCCCAGGAGCCGCGATTCCAGGCATGGCACGGCTGCCGGGCCCGCAGCGGGAGCAGCGGCAGCGCCGGCTCCGGGCCCAGCCCGGGATGAGGGAGAGGAGGAGCGGCCCTTCCTCCCGGCCCGCCGGGCAGTGCCGGGCGTGTCCCGGCCCGGGGCGGCGCAGGGGGGGATTCCTCGCGTTGAAGCGGGCGGGGGCCCGGCCCGCCCCCGGCCCCGTCTGAGCCGTGTCGTGACCCGTGTCCTCCGTGTGCCCCGGCCCCGCTCCCCTCCCTGGGCAGGGGTCCTGCCCCACGCCCCCACCCCGCACTGCTGGCACGGGCAGAGCTGCCCCCGAGTCCTGCCCCGAGTCCTGCCCCCCTCGCATGTCTGCCCGAGCCCCCCGGAGCCCGCCCTGCCCCTCCCGGCTCGGAAACGAGCCCTGGGCTCTGCTCCCATCCCGGAGCCGGGACCTGCAGCTCAGGGGGTGGCACAGGGAGGGGACAGAGCCCTGCAGCTCAGGGGATGGCAGAGGGGACAGAGCCCTGCAGCTCAGGGGGTGGCAGAGGGAGGGGACACAGCCCTGCAGCTCAGGGGGTGACAGGGGACACAGCCCTGCAGCTCAGGGGGTGGCAGAGGGGACAGAGCCCTGCAGCTCAGGGGGTGGCAGAGGGGACAGAGCCCTGCAGCTCAGGGGGTGGCAGAGGGGACAGAGCCCTGCAGCTCAGGGGGTGGCAGAGGGAGGGGACAGCGCAGAGCACCGGGACCAGCCCGTGTCGTGTCCCACTCTGGAGCAGCTGGGCAGGTACAGGAATACTGGGATTACTGGGATGCTGCAGGCGCTGGCTCCGTGTCCCCGGGGGATGTGGCCGTGGCCACTCTGCTCCCAGCGGGCAGGAGGCTCCTGGGGGTCCCTGTCCTGGCTGGGACAGTCTCTACCTCCAGGCTGGCTGTCCCGGGGGGCACATTCCCTGCAGGAGGTGCCAAAGGCAGCAGCCTCCTGGGTGCCCCTGTCCCCTCCTGGGGGGTCCCTGTCCCCTCCTGGGGGGTCCCTGTCCCCTCCTGGGTGCCCCTGTCCCCTCCGGGGGGGTGGGGACCAGACCAGCCCTGGGATGAGGGTCCCCTCTGGCTGCACCACACGGGGCTGGGACAGGGCCGGGACAGTGGCCCTGCAGGTGCCACCCGCTCTCTGCAGGGTCTCCTTTGCACAGGTCATACCCCCACCCCCTCAGGGCTCTCCTCCCTCCCAAACCCCCCCCGGGTGTCCCTTTGTGCTCTGCCTGTGCCCAGCCCGGGGGTGCAGGGGAGCAGCTCCTGTCCCTGTCCCTGTCCCTGCCCCGCTGTCCCCCCGCTGCTGCTGCCCCTCAGTGCTGGGGGGGCTCTCGGTACAGAATCAGCTCCTGCAGCCCCCCCAGCCCCGCACTGTGTGACCTGGGGGGACCCCCGAGGGCACCGTGGGGCCACTGAGGCCCCACCCAGGGCCCCCCCAGCACCCCCAGGACTGACACCCCCAGCCCCTCCACCCGTCTCGTTTTTAAAGTCCAGCGTTTTATTTCAGTGCAGAGCTCTTTGTACAGTCGCCCCGTTCCTCTGTTCCATCCTGGCTGTGCAGGTGTAACACGGAGGTTTTGTAACTTACCCCAGCAGTTGTAGATTATTGAAGTTTCTGTACATTGTGTCAAACACGCAGAGTCCTTGTATTGTATTTGTGCCTAGAGGAAAAGGTTATTCTATAAAGAGAAAACTAACGGAATTTAATAAAAAAATTAATGAGAGATGCTCCTATTGCCTCACTGAGCGCTGGGAAACGCGGCAGAGCCTTGGGACACAGCACAGGGCAGGCCCAGGTGCTGCCACTCGCTGTCCCCGTGTCACAGGACAGGCCCAGCCCCTGTCACTCCCTGTCCCTGTGTCACAGCAGAGCTCCTGGGGCTCCTGGCACAGGGACATTTGTCCTGTGCTGAATCCTCTCTGTCCCAGCTGCTCCTGCTTGGCTGCCCCATCCCAACCTGCCAGGAGGGGACAGCCGGGGGGATTTGGGATCTTATCCCAGGGA
Organism: Zosterops lateralis; assembly: GCF_965231275.1. Taxonomy (NCBI): domain Eukaryota; kingdom Metazoa; phylum Chordata; class Aves; order Passeriformes; family Zosteropidae; genus Zosterops; species Zosterops lateralis. The sequence goes on from NC_139765.1 coordinate 73,808,746, forward strand.
ACAGGAACAGGAGGAGAGGGAACAGCCCCAGGCTGGGCCAGGGGAGCTCAGGGTGGATTTTGGGGAATTTCCCCATGGAAAGGGGGCTCAGAGATTTGAACTGCCCAGGGAGGTTTGGGTGCCCATCCCTGGAGGAGCCCAGGGAATTCCTGGAGGTGGCACTTGGGGACAGGGTGGGGACGGGGCCCAGCTGGGGCTGGACGGGCTGGGAGGGCTTTTCCAGCCTCAGGGATTCCATAATTCCAGCCCCACTCCCGGCTCTGCCTGTCCCAAAGGCCCCTGGGGACCCTCAGCGTGTCCTGCAGGACGGAGGAACCCAGCACTGGCACGTCAATTTTGAGCTTTTATTGATAGTTGGAATTTACAGCCTAAAACTGACAACATAGAGAGATGCAGACTTTTTTTTCCTTTTTCTTCTTTTCTTTTTTTTTTTTTTTTTTTCCTTTTTTGGTCACTTTTTTACAAAAAAAAAAAAAAGAAAAAAAAAAAGAAAAAAAAAGAAGAAAGAAAAGAACAAAACCAAAAAAAAAAAAAAAAGCCACCAGCATCAGATTTACAATATAAAAGTTTTGACAGTAGAGAGACTAAAGTACATCTGGAATTACTCAGAAAAATAAACAGGGAAAAGGCAGTAATTTCAAATTTGTCCCTCATATTTACACATAATACACAGACATTGCTTACAAAGACCCGGGTCCCAGTTTAAGGGCAGTTGGCATCGTGAGAAGGCTCCCCCGGCACCGCCCCCCGCGGCCCCTCCGTGGTTTTATTGCTTTGCGGGGCCGGTGGTCGTGGAGAAAGGCATCGAGTCCCCCCGGCCAGGCCAGCCCCATCCCGGGAATTCCCTCGGGAAGCGCGGGGGGACCCCGGGCCCAGCGCAGATTGTCAGGGAGACTCAGCTCGGACACCCCGGCAGGATCTGGGGGGAGAGGGAAGAGGAGGAGCGGAGCGACGCTGGAAATCGGGCTGGGAACCCCCCCTGCCACATTCCCAAATCCAGGAATCCCCACCCCGCGGCGGATTTCTGGGATCTCCTGTGCTCAGGGAAGGCTCCGGATCCCATCCCAGAGCCTGGAATGAGCTGGGGATGGCAGAGGTGCCGCTCCCAAGGCTCTTCCCAAAATGAGCCAAGGCTGGGAGCCCCAGGATGGGGCACGGCCTGGGATGGGGTACGGAACCCCGGGATGGGCACAGAGCCCCAGGATGGGCACAGAGCCCCCGGGATGGGCACAGAGCCCCAGGATGGGCACGGAGCCCCCGGGATGGGCACAGAGCCCCCGGGATGGGCACAGAGCCCCAGGGATGGGGTACGGAACCCCGGGATGGGCACAGAGCCCCAGGGATGGGCACGGAGCCCCAGGGATGGGCACAGAGCCCCCGGGATGGGCACAGAGCCCCCGGGATGGGCACAGAGCCCCAGGATGGGCACAGAGCCCCGGGATGGGCACGGAGCCCCAGGATGGGCACAGAGCCCCCAAGATGGGCACAGAGCCCCAGGATGGGCACGGAGCCCCCAGGATGGGCAGAATCCTCTCCCTCGGGATGCCTGGATGGCCCCGGCACCGCTGTGCCCCCAGACTCTCCCCCTCTCCCGGAGGTCCCGGATTATTCCCAACAAACAGCCCGGCCCGGGTCATTTTTAGATCAGTTCGGGGTTCTGGGGCCGCAGGCGGCACCGAGGTCTCCCGGGGGGTGAATCCATCCGTGGTTTGTGCTAACAGTCAGAGCCCAGCGCTCCCAGCCCTGGAAAAGCGGCTCCAGAGGCTCCAACTCAACAGCAAACGGGGAATTTTCTGATGGATGGATGGATGGACGGAGGGGCCCGGAGGGAAGCGGAGCAAAGGAGGGATTTGATGGGGCAAATTCACCCTGCAGGAGAACACCAGGAACCTCCAGGGACGGGGATGTGCCAGCAGGATCAGCCCCCGCGGCCAGGAGGGACAAAGGAAAGGTTTGGGAAATGTTACAAGGGGGAGAATGCCTGGAAAACTCCATTTTTCCACTCAAATTCCCCTCAACCGCCGCTGCAGCCGGGTCGGACGTGGAAGGCAAAGACAGAAACAAGGAAAAGGGAGAATCCGTGATGGTGAGAGCTCCAGGGACACCCCGGGACGGCTCCAGCCTGGAACGGCCTCTCCCACCCGGAGAAAAGGGAACAGGGATGAAGTGAAGGGAAGGAGTCGCTCCGTTCTCAGCCCTGGAATTCCCAGCCCTGCCCAGCACCTGGGACTGGGATTGGATTGATTTGTACCAACGTCGGAGCCCATTAAAGGTGAACATCTCCTGCTTCAGGAGCTCCCAGCGAAGCCAAAAGCTCTGGGAAAAACGGGATTTGGGTGAGTTTAGAAATCTCTGCAATAAACTTTTATAAATATTCCCTATTTACAGCAAACGCTGGGAATGGGAGTGTGGGGAGGGAAGGAGGAGCCAGGGACACGCTTGGTGCAGCTCCTGCCTGTCCCCAGTGTCCCCTCTGCCCTCACTCCATGGATCCATCCCCTTGGAAAGCCCCTGCCTGTCCCCAAGGCTGGGGGAGAAACCAACCACCTCTTTCCATGAAATCCCAAGGATTTCAATCCCAAGGATTTCAATCCCAAGGACTCTCCTCGTCCATCTCACGGTCCAACCCTCGAGTCACGGCCTCAGCAGGATGGGAAACCCACGGGAAAGGTTCCATCTCCCTTGGGAAATGGGGAATGGGGGTAAAGGGTCAGGTCCTGTTCCTAAATTGGCCATAAATCCATCTGGGAAGTCCGGCTGCTCCAGCCCCGTGGCACCTCCTGGGATCCCAATCAGGGAAAGGGGGATCCCAGCCAGGGAAATCCCAACCCAACCCAGGGAATCCCCAATTCCAGCCCCTCCCAGCACTGGAGCTCTGAGCATTCCCGTGTTCTCCACTGTCGGCTGCCAGGGAAGGGAAGGACAGTTCTAACAGGGAAAAGCTCATCAGGGATTTCTCTGGGACTACCTGGCAGAAAATCCCTTTCCACTCCACAAACCCCAGATCCAGCAGGGGAATGTTTATATTCTAAGGTGGGGGGATATTTACAGGCCTGGGAAGTTTTCATTTAAATTCCATTAAATAATAAAATATTTGGGATTAAACACGAATTCCATTCCATCAGAAAGAATTCCATTCCATCAGAAAATCAGGAATGATCCTTTCTTTTGGGGCTTTTAAGCCCAGTTTCTGTCCCTCTCAGAGACAGCTCTGATGCCCAGGCTGGAGCCTGGGATCCCCTTGGAGCAGGCAGGGAATGGACAGGGAATTCCCGTTCCCTGCCCCATGGCCCCTCTCCCATGGGAATTCCATTATCCCTTGGGAAAGGATCAGCCCCAAAGGGAACCCCAGAGCTGAGCATTCTCATTTTCCTTCTGCTCTGTGGAATCCTGACAGGGCCCCATTCCCAACCATCATCCTCACATCCCAAATCCAGGGGAAGTCCAGGGAAGGGGTCCTGGGGTTCCCGGTGACCAAATCCCATCTGGCTCTGCCTGGAACTGGAAATGCAGCTGGGGGGACACCAGGGATGGAGGGACTGGGATGGACTGGGATGGACTGGGATACTGGGATGGATGAACTGGGACAGAGGGATGGATGAACTGGGACAGAGGGATGGATGAACTGGGACAGAGGGATGGATGAACTGGGACACAGGGATGCACTAACTGGGATAAGGAGCTGTGAGATGTAGGGGGAAGAGCACAGGGAACAGAAATCCACTGTTGGGATGGGGATGGATTTAAGGCACTTGGAACAGTGGGAATTGGGAATGATTGTTTTCCATGGGCTCGGGCACAGGATGTTCTCCTTCCCTGTTTCTTGTGACCTGGGATGGAACAGGACTGGACCCAAGCTGGAATGGGAAGAGATGGCTCCTTCCACATTAAACCCAAGGCTTTGGAACTTCCAGCGTGATCAGTGCCGTGCCCTGGAACAACTCCTGGATCCCAGGGACTGAGGGGCTGGAAGTGCCCGAGGGAGCAAAACCTTCCCTGGGAAAGCTGCAGCAGGTCTGGAGGGAGGGGAGGAGATGGGAATTGCAGGGATGTGATGAATACACGGGAATTAACTGCAAATTAACAGGATCCGAGGGAAGGGAAGGGAAGGGAAGGGAAGGGAAGGGAAGGGAAGGGAAGGGAAGGGAAGGGAAGGGAAGGGAAGGGAAGGGAAGGGAAGGGAAGGGAAGGGAAGGGAAGGGAAGGGAAGGGAAGGGAAGGGAAGGGAAGGGAAGGGAAGGGAAGGGAAGGGAAGGGAAGGGAAGGGAAGGGAAGGGAAGGGAAGGGAAGGGAAGGGAAGGGAAGGGAAGGGAAGGGAAGGGAAGGGAAGGGAAGGGAAGGGAAGGGAAGGGAAGGGAAGGGAAGGGAAGGGAAGGGGTTTTCCCCACAAAGCCACTTTTCCAGATTCTGCCATGGCCAATCAGACACAGATTGGAGTTTGAACATTCCTGGGATGAGAGAGAGGAGCAGGGAAAGAGCTGAAGTGTCCATGCAAAGTCACTGCCAGGAGTGGGAACAGGGAGGTGAGGAGCAGGGAATGGCTGCAGGGAGCAGGGAATGGCTGCAGGGAACAGAGATTAACTGCAAGGATCAGGGAATGCACAAGGGCCAGGGAACAGCTGCAAGGACCACGGAACAGACGTGAGGATCAGGGAACTGCAAGGACCAAGGGATGACTCCAGGGGCCAGGGAAGGACTCCGGGAATTCACAGGAGGACGTGGAAGGCACACAAGGACCACAGAATAAGGGAATTCCAGGCTCTGGAGCAGAGCAGCCAAACTTCCCTGTCCCAATCCCAGCACCCCAAGGGACACTCGAGGTTCTCCAGCAGCAGTTTGGGAACGTGGGGAGTGGGAGAAACATTTCCATGGAGAAAAGGTCTCCAGGAATGTTTGCTGTGCCTGTGGATAATTCCATCCCACGTTTGGATCCATGAGATCCAAAGGGGATCCTCCAGCAGTGCCCTCACTGCCAGAGCCACCAAACCCACCCTGGCAGAGGAATCCCTACAGTACGCTCAGAATTCCTACAAAGCTCTGCAAAACTACCTCTGAGCATCAAAATTACAGGAGAAAGGATTTTTTTCCTCGTTTCCATCTGTCCAAGGAATTTGAGGGAATCAAAAATAGAAGGGAAGGCTCTGCCCTCCAGAAAAGCCCCGAATTCAGGGAGAGAGGAAAATCCCTCTCTTCCCATCAGCATCAAATACAAAAATACACTTTCCATGGGAATATCCCACTGCTGGGAGAGGGGAGGACCACCAGGGAATACTGGGAATTCTGTACAAATCCAGGCAGGAGCTGGGACACCGCAAAGCCCTTCCTGGATGAGGTAAGAGAGGTTCAAGTGAGAGAAGCCACCGGGGAGGAGGAGCCAAATTGTTCCTTTTCCATTTGTTTGCCCCAAAGTTCAGCCCTAAACACACCTGGAAAACTCCTGGGTTTGCTGGAACTTCCCACCACAGAGGGAAAACACCAGGATCAAAAATCTCCTGCTCAGCCCAAACCTTACAGCATTCCTGATAAAGTCAGGAATGTTATCCAGGACAAAACCAACGGGAACTGACCCAAAGGATCTCAGAATTTCACTGACAGAATGCTGAACTTGGTCCAACTCTTCAAGGGCACCACTCCTGCCACCACCACACGCCATTAATTAATTAACACAGGTCATTATTAATTAGCACTGCCGGATTCCAGAGGCGATTCCAGACCACAATCCCAAATCCAACGTCGCGGAGCAAAGGGAAAATGCCGAGAGCGAATCCAAGGGAGAACAGCCCCAGCAATCCCGGGTCTCCAGGGATGCCCCTCCCCAGCCCACAGAGCACAGCCCATGCCAAGGGCAGGATCCCGGGCTGGCACATCCCTGTCCCCGGGGCAGAGCACAGGACGGAGCCAGGAATGGGAAATGGCCCACAGCAGGAACAGCCTCCCAAAGGCAGGACGGAGCCGGGACAGCGGGGTGGGACTGGCAGGAGCAGCCCCCAGCCCCAAGAGGTGCAGGGAGGACAGCAGGGATTCCCTCAGGGCAGCCCAGAGCCCACAGAGCCCCAGTGCAAACCAGTGCAGAGCCAGGCCACGAGTGACAGCACAGCGGGAGGGTGGGAACAGATGGGATACACCTGGGATACACCCGGGATACACCCTGGATACACCTGGGATACACCTGGGATACACCCGGGATACACCTGGGATACACCCGGGATACACCTGGGATACACCTGGGATACACCCGGGATACACCTGGGATACACCCGGGATACACCCTGGATACACCCGGGATACACCTGGGATACACCCGGGATACACCCTGGATACACCCGGGATACACCTGGGATACACCCGGGATACACCTGGGATACACCCGGGATACACCCGGGATACACCCTGGATACACCCTGGATACACCCTGGATACACCTGGGATACCTGAAACATCCACTAAGTACCACTCTCCAGTTTTTCCAATAGATCAACTCTCTTTTTTCTAAATAATTCTGCTTTTTCCAATAGATGATTCTGGTTTTTCCAATAGGTCAATTCTGGTTTTTTGGATCAATTCTGGTTTTTCCAATAGGTCAATTCTGGTTTTTCGGATCAATTCTGTTTTTTCCAATAGATCAATCCCAGTTTTCCAATAGATTAATCCCATTTTTTTTTTCCAATAGATCAACTCTCTTTTTTCTAAACAATTCTGCTTTTTCCAATAGATGATTCTGGTTTTTCCAACAGCTCAATTCTGTTTTTTCTAATAGATCAATTCTGATTCTGGTTTTTCCAATAGATCAATCCCTGTTTTTCCAACAGATCAATCCCAGTTTTCCAATAGATCAATCTTGGTTTTTCCAATAGATCAATTCTGGTTTTTCCAATAGGTCAATTCTGGTTTTTCGGATCAATTATGGTTTTTCCAATAGATCAATCCTGTTTTTTTCCAATAGATCAATTCTATTTTTTTCTGATCAATTCCGGTTTTTCCTATTAATCAATTCTGTGTTTTCTGATCAATTCTCATTTTTCCAATAGATCAATTCTATTTTTTCTGATCAGTTCCATTTTTTCTGATAGATCAATTCTGTGTTTTCCTGATCAATTCTGTTTTTTCCAATAGATCAACTGCTTTTTCTAAACAATTTCAGTTTTTCTGATCAATCCTGGTTTTTCCATTAGATCCCAGTTTTACAATAGATCAAGCCTAGTTTTTCCAATAGATCAATTCTGTTTTTTCCAATAGATCAATCCTGGTTTTTCCAACAGAGCAATCCCAGTTTTTCCAACAGATCAATTCCCAGCCCACTCAGTGGGGGCAGAAAGGTCCCCTCAGGATGAGGGGGATCCCAGAGGAATTGGGATTTCAAGGCCTGGCCCAGGGATGTCCTCCAAGGATTGCCACTGATAAATCAGGATTTTAATGACATTCCCTGTCAGGCCAGTGGGGGAAAATGACTCTGGGGATGCCACTGGAGAACAAGAAATAACTGAAATGATATTTCCTTTAGATATGTTCCTTGGGAATGTCCCTGCACCTTCACTGCAAACCTTTCACTGGGAGCCTGGGGGCCCTTTGGAGCAGACACTGAGGGGCTTTTGGGGTTTTTTTTGGTAATTCTTTTTTTTTTTTTTTTTCCTTTCTCTTTCAGTCCGTGCCCTCCAGGGTTTCCATTCCCTGCCCACCTGCAGCCCTACAAAGAAATGCTCCTGATGAAACCTCGGGATGAAACCTTGGGATTCCATCCCAGCGGCAGCAAAGCCTCGGGACAATCAGAGAATTTCCCTCAGGCATTGCAGGATCCCAACAAACAGCCGGGGTTTGGCCTGTCTGACTGTTAGGCTTCAAGGGGAGCAGGGATTCTGTTTTAGGGACGTTTTTGGCTGTGAAATTGCTGAGGGAATGACCAGGATATTCCCTGCTGGTTGCCTTTCCAGGGTGCTGGTGGACTGGGGAGAGGATTTCACCCCTGGGACACACAGGGGATTCTGGACACGCCTCTGGATGGCCCTGGAATGAGGGGGGAATGAACCCCCCAGCCTGTCCTGGGCCCCAGGAATGCCCAGTGCAGCCACTGAGGCTCCATCTGCAGCTCCACACTCTGGGATTTGGGGTTCCCAGCCCTCCAGCACCACGGGATTTTCCCACTCCTGAGGAGCCCATTTGTCCCACATCCACCCAGGGGAATGTGCCACGATGTGGGAATTACCTGGGATTGGCCAAAAGGATGAGGTTTAGCTCTGACTGTGCCCAAGAACCTCTTCCCTCCCCTCCCCTTCCCTCCCATCCCAGTGTGGAGCACAGTGCGATCACCACACCCCTGGATGGAGCCACTGCACAGAACATTCCAGAACCACCCCCCTGGGCCTTGCTGCTTTTGGTCTTGACCCTGGAGCTGCAGGGAGATAAAAACCCAGCTCCTGGTGCTCCCAGTGGCCCCTGCCCAGGTTTCTCACAGGACCCAGGCGTGTGTGGGTAACATGGGATGGCAGATGTGTGTCCCCTCAGCAGCCCCAGGGACAATCAGCACCACTGACTGTGGATATGGGAGAGTCCAAGCACCAGCAGGAGGGAAGCACAGAGCAGGACGTGGGGAGAGCCTCCATCACTCAGACACAGGGACAGGGGGACAGGGAATTCCATCCTCAGACGCCAAGAGATCCTGTTCCAGCCCTGGGAAGCCCTTCCCCGGAGCACAGGGAGAAGGAAAACCCCCAGTGGGACACTCCAAGCCCTCTGCAGGGATGGGAAGCTCTGCCTCAGGAGGATTTCCTATTCCTGGTTCCCCACAAAACCACTGGAGCCAGGTCAGGAAAACCCCGGCAGGCCAAGCAGTAGGAACTGGTTCTGGATCAGCCCCTGGCTGGTGGAAGAACAACCCCAGGGGAGTGGAGAGGTGGAAAGAACTGAGAGCTTCAATCCCAGCCGTGGAGGGATCATCCACAGGCTCCAAACCCGTGGAATTTGTGCATCTCCACAGGCCTGACCAAACCCCAGTGATGTGTCTCAGCACTAAGTAATAAATTAACCCACTAACGAGCCCCAGTAATGAGCTGTGTTCGGATCTGGATATGCCCAAGGATATTATTATTACAACCATTATTATTAATATAATTATTATTATTATTAAAGCTCTCACTGCCACTCAGGGACTCGAAGCCAAAGCTGAGGAACACTAGGCTGGAATTGCAGCGGAAGGCACGGACAGCCCCATCCTCTGGGACACAGCCTGGGGTTATTGCTGCCCCATCCCTGCCCAGGTGGAATCACTGCTCCCACAGCTCGACACCCCAGGGCTGGAGGCCCTGTCCTGTCCCTCAGGCCACGAGAGGGGACCCTGCTGTGACCCCTCCCCACCCAAAGCACTGCCCCACGGGAAGGGATCTGAGCAGGAAGGATCCAGCTGTGCCTCGCTCCCCTCATCTCCCGATCCCACACGGATTTGGGCACGGGGCAGGCAGAGGGAACAGGCTGGAAGAGCACCCTGGCATCCCCTGGGATCCAGCCAGGCTGCACCAGCACATGGACCCTTCAGCTTCCATGGAATCAGCTCTGGGGCCCTAAGAATGCCCGAAGGGATGTCCAGCAGAACTCTAGCACCAATCCTTGGAAAATTAAGACTTTAATGTGTCTCCAATCAGGACCTCAAAGCCACTGATCCTGTCTGAGAGTCCTGGCTGGAGTGGGATTGATCCCTGAACACCGAGCAGGGGAAGCAAAGCACAAAGTGAGATTTTTTTTTTCCCTCCCAGTGCAATTAACTTTAAATTATTAATTTTAAATTACACAGAGCGAGTGAAAACTTCCAGAACAAGAGCCCTGCACCATCAGATTCCCAAGGAATTGGGGCTGGGGGATGGCCCAGCCCTGCCAGCAGCACACGAGTGGCCCACAGCCCCAGAAACCTCCAGCAGCCCAGGAACCTCCAGGACCCCAGGAACCTCCAGTCCTCCAGTTCCCGGGATCCAGCCCCTTTTCCCTCCAGGCAGAACCAATGTGGGCACAAGCCAGGGCTGTGGCACTGGGACATCAGTCCATCCTCATCCCCCTCAGCCCTTCCCAGCCCAGGTTAGGACATTCCAGGAGCAGACAGCACAGCACAAGGAGGGGATTTCAGGGCAGCCAGAGCCTTCCTGGGAATGTGAGGTACTTCCCACCCTCAGGAATGCACCCCAAAGCAGCTGTCCAGCTCCCTGTGTGCCAGGCTCCAGCCTTTACTCCAAAGGGAGGATTTTCCAGGATTCCACAGGCCAGGGGGTTCCAGCTCAGCTGCCCCAGGTGGCCCAAGCCCCCCAATGCCCCTCCTGTGCCCCCCAGGCTGGGCTGGCAGTGAGCTCAGAGCCTGGCACCAGCACGGCACCGGGAGCGGGGCTCCAGCCTGGGCACACCCCACATCCCACATCCCACATCCCACATCCCAGCTCCAGGTGCTCCCCTGCCCCAACCTGCCCTCCCACCCCCCTGAGGGACCCGGGTGTCCCCCAGGGCTCTCTGTGTCCCCTCCCCAGGTGGGCACGGTCACAGCCGTGTCCCTCGCAACGCTGTCATCACCAGGTACAAAGTGCAAAAGTGTTGCTGTTCCTGCATCCATTAAAAACTTTAAAAACAGAACAAAACAAACAGAAAAAAGGATTTCCATCGTCATTTGCAAATACATTAATTCAGTCTCCAAAGAGCCAGCAAAGCCCTGGTCACCTCCTCGCGGGCAGGGTCCCCTGCGGCCAACACGGACATCGGCAGGACAGGCCACCTGTGACCATTCCAGATCCTCCCTGATCCACCTTGTGTCCACGGAGAGCCCGGAGCAGTGCTGGAGTGCAGGGACATCCCACGCCCTGGACACCTGGGCCTCGGCATCACTCCCCGGCTCCGGCTGGGGACAGCCCCGGCCTCGGCCCTGCCCCGATCCAAGCCCCCCCTGCTCCCTCCCACGGAAGTGTTGGCATTCCTCCTCTCCTGTGAAATGTTTCTGGTAAGGCTTTATTGCTCTACAAAGCGGTGCAAAGGCTGCCCAAGGACAGCTCCATCAGGAACTTTGGTCACACGGCTGCGGGATTTGTGCGCTGGCCCCGGCCGCCGCTGGACCTGCTACCTTCCCAAGAGAAGCTGAATACTGTGTGCAATAACACTGGGAAAACAGCACTGAACCCCAAATCCAAAACAAAAACCAGGGGCACGGGGAAGGGGGACAACTCAAATCAGGCAGAAGGCTTGGGAAGAGCCCGTCATTCCCGTGAGGACTGAACTCAATGCTACATTTCGACAATGCCGAGTGTCTTTCCGAACGGATCGGTGCTGTTGGATCTGCGTGTCTGGTCCTGAACGCCAGCTCGCTCTCATCAATGCAGCATTTATTAAAAAATAAAATTAAAATGAAAAAAAAAAAAAAAAATAATAAAGAATTGACAAATTGCATCACCAGGAGCAGCCTGGCCTGGCTCACACACGTCCCGGGGCGGCGGCGGCGGCATCAAGCGGGGCCGTTCAACGTGGCTTCGGTGCAGGGCAAGGCCTCCTCACTCCTGCAGGGACAGGGAGCAGCTTTAGGGACGTGGGACACCCTGGGAAAGCTCCCAGAGCCTCTCTCATCCCTCCTGGGAATGCCTGGGACCTCAGCCCCTCCCTCTGGTTGTGCTTTGACTGCCCAGTGAAGTGTTCTCAGCTCCCTGGGGAGAAACTCCCCCAGTCCCTCGTGGAGTATTACAGGGAAAATCAACATGGAATCAGGGAATGGCCTGGGTGGGAAGGGGCCTTGAAGCTGTCCAGTTCCAACCCCTCCCAGGGTGATCAGAGGGACGAGGCATCTCTGCTATGAGGACAGGCTGAGAGATGGGAATGTTCAGCCAGGGAGAGCTCAGAGCCTTTCCCAGAGCCTAAAGGGGCTCCAGGAGAGCTGCAGAGGGACTGGGGACAGGGACAGGACACAGGGAATGGCTTCCCACTGGGAAAGAGGAGATTTGGGTGGGATTTTGGGAAAGAATTCCTGTCTGGGCTGGAACTGCCAGAGCAGCTGTGGCTGCCCCTGGATCCCTGGCAGTGGCCAAGGCCAGGCTGGAGCAGCCTGGGACAGTGGGAGGTGTCCCTGCCATGGCAGGGGTGGCCCTGGGGGGGCTCTGGGGTCCCCTCCCAGCCAGGCAGGGCACCTGTGGGCTCACCTGTCTCTGGTGGCCGTGTCTGTGGCGGGTGTGACAGCAGGGACCCTCTGGTGCCCGTCCGTGTGCGTGGCCGCGCTGCTCCACGCTCGGGGGGCCCCGGCCGCGCCCGCCTCGGCCACGGGCGGCGTCTCCACGGCTGCTCTGTCAGAGTCACTGCAGGACAGGACAGGACAGGGCAGGGACATGTCAGTGCAGCTCAGCCCACGGGAAAAGCAGACTCACACTGCAATGGGGCTCAGGTTCCAATAGGGAGAATAAAATTCTTCCTTGCTCTCGTCACAGAGGCCTCGAGAGCCCATCGGGAATGAGAACTGGCAATGAACTGGGATTAAAAACAACCTGGAGCTCTGGGTCCCAAACCCAACAGGACACAACAGAACAGCTCCTCGAGGGAGGCATTCCCAGCTCCTGCTGCAATTCCAGTCTGAGCATTCCCAGACTGCCATTCCCATTGCCATTGCTGGGATGGCACAGCCTCCTCTGCTCCACTCCACAGGCTCTGCCCAAGGGCCCCTCAGGCTTCTGGGGCACCCAGAAAATCCTGGCTTTAGGGCAGATCCTGAAATCCCATGGAGGAAAAACCCCAGGGACTGGATGTCCACAATCCAAACAGGAAGGTGCTCCAGGGACCACAGGGGTGCCACCTGAGGGACAATGTCCCAACCAAAGCTCAAATCCTGGCAGAGGAGAACTGCAGGAACAAACCTTCCCAATCTCTTGTTGGGAATAAACACACCCACATTTCCAGCTGGAGAAAGGATTTCTGTGAACATCCCACTTTTTGGCTTCCAAGGCAGAGGATGAGCTGCCCCAGGAATGATTTTCTTCCCAGTTTCCATCCAGAACAATTCCTTCTCCCAGAACAAACCTCCACAAAAGGGAGGAAAGCTGGAGATGGCTGAGCTGGAATCCTGTCACCAGCTCTGGGGGAGTTTTCATGGAATAAAATAATCCCAGCTGGATAATTGGACATGTGATGGAGATTGGAGACTGAGGTTCTATTTCTGGAGCACTTCTCTTGAAAAGAAACCATAAAAATGAGGAATAATGAGATCCAAACATTCCCTTTCCTCCAGGGCTCACGAGCTCCTCAGAAGTACCAAAATACACCTTTGGAGAGACACAGGGCTGGAGCTGCATTCCCAGGAATGTCACTGGAACGCCACTTCCCACACAAAAAACCGGAGCTTGACCTTTCCATGACTCTTGAGAGAAACTTTTGAAACCCAAGGCCTGAAGTTGTTGGGCTGTCCTGGGCCCTGCTCTGCCCACACCAGATCCAGGGGAGGAAAAGCACCTGGAGCACAGCTTGGATCAGATTAAATGGATCCAACTCCACATAATCCAAGAAAAGGAGAGGTTGTGAAGTGCCTTCCCTCACCCTCTGCTTCCCACCAAGGCCATTCCCAGGCAAATTATCAAAATTAATGCATTTATCATACTGAAATGTATCAAAATTAACTGTATTTATCAAAATTAATGCATTTATCAAACTTAATGCATTTATCTAAATTAACTTAATTTATCAGAATTAATGCATTTCTCAAAATCAACTGCATTTATCAGAATGAATGCAATTATCAGAATTAATGCATTTCTCAGAATGAGCTGCCTCCAACCAAACAGACCCTGTGATAACTCCTGCCCGAATTCCAGGGAATTTTGCAATCCCAGTGGTTTTCCAGCCCCCCAGGAGCTGCTGGTGGCTGAGGTCAGCCAGGGGTGACCCCAAACTGTCACCAACCATCTGAAGGGGAACTCCTGATCCTGAGTCGGGTGCACAAACCCAGGGACTCCACTAAAAGACACAAGGAAATCCACGGAAGAGTATGAGGGAAAACCTCAGAATGTCACAGCTGGGTAAATAAATCTCTGTGGATGCAGCAGACACTGACTGGGCTGGGCAGCAGCTCCCCCTGTGTGACTGGAGCAGGCTGGATTGAGGATGTAATTCCTACAAACCTGCCCAACCCCTGGATCTGCTCCTTTCCTGGTGCTTTTATCATTGATTGGCTTTGACAGGGAGGGGAAAATGAGAACCTGAGTGGGTTAAACCTTCCCCCCAAGGCTGCAGGAGGATCCCATGGAGCTTATCTGAGCAATCCACCCAAATCCTGCCCTGGGCACGGATCACAGGTCTGCATGGTCAGAGATGTCACTGTGACACTGGAGTGGCCCAAAGGACAGGGACAGAGATGTCACTGTGACACTGGAGTGGCCCAAAGGACACAGACAGAGATGTCACTGTGACACTGGAGTGGCCCAAAGGACAGGGACAGAGATGTCACTGTGACACTGGAGTGGCCCAAAGGACAGGGACAGAGATGTCACTGTGACACTGGAGTGGCCCAAAGGACAGGGACAGAGATGTCACTGTGACACTGGAGTGGCCCAAAGGACAGGGACAGAGATGTCACTGTGACATTGGAGTGGCCCAAAGGACGGGGACAGAGATGTCACTGTGACATTGGAGTGGCCCAAAGGACAGGGACAGAGATGTCACTGTGACACTGGAGTGGCCCAAAGGACAGGGACAGAGATGTCACTGTGACACTGGAGTGGCCCAAAGGACACAGAGATGTCACTGTGACACTGGAGTGGCCCAAAGGACGGGGACAGAGATGTCACTGTGACACTGGAGTGGCCCAAAGGACACAGACAGAGATGTCACTGTGACACTGGAGTGGCCCAAAGGACAAGGACAGAGATGTCACTGTGACACTGGAGTGGCCCAAAGGACAGGGACAGAGATGTCACTGTGACACTGGAGTGGCCCAAAGGACACAGAGATGTCACTGTGACACTGGAGTGGCCCAAAGGACAGGGACAGAGATGTCACTGTGACACTGGAGTGGCCCAAAGGACGGGGACAGAGATGTCACTGTGACACTGCAGTGGCCCAAAGGACAGGGACAGAGATGTCACTGTGACACTGGAGTGGCCCAAAGGACAAGGACAGAGATGCTGCTGTGACACTGGAGTGGCCCAAAGGACACAGAGATGTCACTGTGACACTGGAGTGGCCCAAAGGACGGGGACAGAGATGTCACTGTGACACTGCAGTGGCCCAAAGGACAGGGACAGAGATGTCACTGTGACACTGGAGTGGCCCAAAGGACAAGGACAGGGACGCTCCTGTGACACTGGAGTGGCCCAAAGGACACAGAGATGTCACTGTGACACTGGAGTGGCCCAAAGGACACAGAGATGTCACTGTGACACTGGAGTGGCCCAAAGGACGGGGACAGAGATGTCACTGTGACACTGCAGTGGCCCAAAGGACGGGGACAGAGATGTCACTGTGACACTGGAGTGGCCCAAAGGACGGGGACAGAGATGTCACTGTGACACTGCAGTGGCCCAAAGGACAGGGACAGAGATGTCACTGTGACACTGGAGTGGCCCAAAGGACGGGGACAGAGATGTCACTGTGACACTGGAGTGGCCCAAAGGACACAGAGATGTCACTGTGACACTGGAGTTTCCCAAAGGACAGGGACGCTCCTGTGACACTGCAGTGGCCCAAAGGACAGGGACAGAGATGTCACTGTGACACTGGAGTGGCCCAAAGGACACAGACAGAAATACTCCTTGACACTGGCCCAAAGGAGCCCCAACTCTTCCTTGCATTAACCCTGTGCTGAACACGTCCCTCAGCACCCCCCACGCCACGCCAGGGGCAGGACCTGACACAGATCCCACGGGAGGGGGGACACTGGAACCAGCTGGGGCCATCCCAGCCCGGAGCCATCCCTGCTCACCTGGAGGGAGCCGCCCTGTCCTTGCCGGGCTCCTGTGCCGTGGGTTCCGTGGCAGCCTTGGCCTTGTTGTCGTCGTTGTCGTCGTCGCTGTCGGAGCTGCCCGAGGAGCTGCTGTCCAGGGCCCCCAGCGGCGCCTTGCGCGCCCCGCACGCGTTCCACACGCAGGGAGAGGTGGTGCTGCCTGCGGGGGAACTGCAGCTGCAGCCTCGGGAAAGGGCTGAGACTGCCCCAGGGCCCACACGGGGCCTGCAGCCACTGCACGTGGGCTGGGAAGGATCTCAGAGCCCACCCAAGTGCCACCATGGGCGGGGACATCCACCACTGTCCCAGAGTGGCCCAAGCCCCGTCCAGCCCAGCCTGGGACACTTCCAGGGGTAAATGAAGTGTCCCTGTGGTATCAGCTCTAACTCACTGCAGCTCCATCCCTTCCCTGCTGACATTGTCCCAGCAAACCCTTGGGACGTCTGCCTTTGTTTCAAACCCTCAGGTTTGCCCAGCCCCAGGAGCTCCCAGGGCTCAGAGCCCCCCGTGTGTGGCCCCGTGTCACTCACAGTTCTTGTCCTGGCCCTGCGCCGGGCTCCTGTCGGTGCCGCCGCCCTGGCTGTCCACGGGGGAGCTGCAGCGAGGGCTGGACTCAGAGCTGGGGAGGGAAGAGCCCTGAGCACGGAGCCAGGATCACCCCAGAGCCCCCCAACAGCCCCAGGAGCAGTCACCGGCCCTGCTCTTCCTTCCCATCACTGTTGTGATTTCTCTACATCTTATTTACTGGTTTTCTACCCCAGTGAGGACACAGAAAGCAGGGCTGTGTCCCAGCCCCAGCCAGGAGCACTGGGAAGCAGTGGGAAGCATAAAGGAGCCCTGATCCATGATGATCAGACAATATTAAACAATAAAAGGGGAGTGATGGGAAGGGGAAAAAGAAAGGATTACAGCCAGGCACTCCATTAAAGCACACCCCAAATACTCCCCCCTTCCCAAGCCCCGAGAGAGCTGGAATGGCGTGCCTCTTACCAGCAGAAAGGCTGGAAGTCAGTGAACTTGGCCCAGCCCTTGTCCTCGGGGGCGCTGCTCTGCGGGGCGGCCGAGTCCCACACGCTGGAGCCCACGTCCATGGCCACGGGCGGCGCGGGGCCGGCGGGCTCGAACACGGCCGTCCAGCCTGCCCCTGCACACACCACAGCCTGTCAGCCCTGCCACAGCCAGCCCGGGGACAGCCCAGGGAGACAGGGACAGCTTAGAGACAGCCCAGCCCAGCCCGGGGACAGCCCAGGGACAGACCAACCCAGCCCAGGGACAGCCCAGGGAGACAGGGACAGCTTAGAGACAGCCTAGCCCAGCCCGGGGACAACCCAGGGACAGACCAACCCAGCCCAGGGACAGCCCAGGGAGACAGGGACAGCTTAGAGACAGCCCAGCCCGGGAACAGCCCAGGGACAGACCAACCCAGCCCAGGGACAGCCCAGGGAGACAGGGACAGCTTAGAGACAGCCCAGCCCGGGAACAGCCCAGGGACAGACCAACCCAGCCCAGGGACAGCCCAGGGAGACAGGGACAGCTTAGAGACAGCCCAGCCCGGGAACAGCCCAGGGACAGACCAACCCAGCCCAGGGACAGCCCAGGGAGACAGGGACAGCTTAGAGACAGCCCAGCCCGGGAACAGCCCAGGGACAGCCCAACCCAGCCCAGGGACAGCCCAGGGAGACAGGGACAGCTCCGGGACAGCTCAGGGACAGACCAGTCCAGCCCAGGAACAGCCCAGGCTGACAGGGACAGCTCAGGGATACACCAACCCAGCCCAGGGAGCCAGGGACAGCTCAGGGACAGATCAACCCAGCCCAGGAACAGCCCAGGAGTCCAGGGAAACCTCAGGGACACACCAACCAGGCCCAAGAACAGCCCAGGGAGCCAGGGACAGCTCAGCGACACACCAACCCAGACCAGGGACATCCCTGGGATATCCCAGGGATACAGAAACCCAGCCTAGGAACACCCCAGGAGTCCACACTCAAAAAGCTTGGAAAAATGGATGGTTGGGAAAATGTTTTTGTCCCTTGGAACTGTTCTGCTGACAGCACTGTGTGTGTCCAGCACTCCCATGGTGTCATTTACATGGAGAGTTGGGAAAATCCCTCAAGGGAGCAGACAAGATGGAAAGAGAATTTACAGGGGCCTGGAGGGACAGGACACAGGGAATGGCTTCCACTGGGAAAGAGGAGATTTGGGTGGGATTTTGGGAAAGAATTCCTGTCTGGGCTGGAATTGGCAGAGCAGCTGTGGCTGCCCCTGGATCCCTGGAATGGCCAAGGCCAGGCTGGACACTGGGGCTGGGCTGGGGACAGTGGGAGGTGTCCCTGCCATGGCAGGGGTGGCCCTGGAGGGGCTCTGGGGTCCCTTCCCACCCAAACCATTCCAAGATTCCAGGAAAAACCTGTCCCTCTGCACCCCTCATGTCCCAAAGGTGGGCACACAACTCCTGTCCTGGGCTGGGAGTTCAGCTCACATCCCTGCACTGCTGCTTTGACTGGGATTTGCACTGAAGGATTCAGGGAACCACAGACCCATGGAATGGTTTGGGTGAAAGGGGATCTTAAAGCTCCTCTCATCCCAAGCCCTGCCACGGGCAGGGATCCTTTCCCTGGCATTCTCCCTGTGGGGCTGCCTGACTCTGGGCTGTTCTGGGGCAGGACTGCAGCTCCCAGAGACTCCATTTCCCCTGGGCAGGAGGGACTGGGCACTCTGCAGGGAGCTGGCAGTGTGAGAGCTGCTGTGCCCAGAGCCTGCAGAGCCCAGGGCAGAGCTGGTGGTACCTTGGGAGGGCTCCGTGTCCTTCCTGTCGGGGGTGCTGCCCTTGTGTGGGGAGGGGGGCGGCGGCTGCTCCTCCTCCTCCTCCGAGTCCACGCTGCCGTCGTGGTCCCCGTTCTCCAGGTCACTCTTGGAGCTCTCTGACGTCTGAGAGGCTCCAAACCTGAACGGGAACTGGGAGTGAGCCACACCCACGTCCCTCAGCTCCTCCTCCCTGTCCCTGAAACAGCCCGGAGCCTTTCCCAGGATTGTTTCCCCCGGAATGTTTCCCCCAATGCTCGGGGCAGTCGTGGGTGCCTGGAGAGATTTCCCCCATTTTCCCGAGGGCTTTGGTGTCAGAATTCCCTGGAGGAGCAGGACAGAGCCAGGGCTGGGGACACCACACAAACCAGTGCCCAACAAGGGGATGGACACTGGAGTGGAGCCCACCCTGTGCCCAGGCAGGACCTGAGGCTGTTGATGCTCGGCAAGGACACAGCAAGGTCCTGGATGTTTTCCCCGTTTCCTTTGATCACATTTCAGATTGGGAATTATGGAAATAACCTTATTTAATAAGAGGCTCTGTCAAAGGGATGAAAAATTATTTCAAAGCCTGAGATGCCCCTGGGAGACCTCTTGTTCTCACTTTTCTGATTTGAATGTTCTGAGAAAGAACGTTCTGCCCACTCCCCTCAGTCTCACCTCCTCCTCCTCCTCCTCTCCAAGGATGAGGGAAGGAATAAATTCCAAGTGTTTCACACTAAGAGTGGGGGGGGTTTTAATGCGTTTGATGGAAGATTCATTAATTAGGTGTTCCCATTGTTAATGAATTCCCTGGAACTGGATCTCTCTCCAGCTCAGGAGAACCCCCAGCACAAGTGGCAGGGAAAGTGCCTGGGGTTGTGTCAGATAAAACCTCACAGCCCCAGAATGACAAAAAAACCAAGGAATTCCTCGTGGCCTGGATCAAAATGTGCAGATTCTCAGCACTAGGGGAGAAATCAGGGCTCTGCTTTCACCTTACCGTGTCCTGGACTTGACCTGGGTTGCGTAGGAGATCTCCTTCTCCTCCCAGATATCCTCCTCCTCCTCGTTGTCGTCGAACTGCTGGATGCGCTCGTTGCAGCAGGCCTCGAACAGGGAGGCGTTGGGCTGCAGGACCAAAGGGAAACCACATTCCAGAGAGGCTCTGGAGACACTGCCTGCACCCCAAGTCTCAGGGCAGACCAAATCCAGCTTTGCTCAGGAGCTGGGATCACCTGGGATCACCACAGTCCAGCTGCTGCTTTGCTTTGGGGCAATAAACCAGGAAAGGCCAGAAAGAGCCTGGCAATGCTTAGATCCATCTCTGCCTGTGCCTCCCTAACCTGGGAGGAAAGATGATCTAAAGCTGGGAGAGCTGAGGGTGTTCACCTGGACAAGAGAGGAATCCAGAGAGAGCTCAGAACCCCTTGCAGGGCCCAAAGGGGCTCCAGGAGAGCTGCAGAGGGACTGGGGACAGGGACAGGACACAGGGAATGGATCCCACTGCCACAGGGCAGGGCTGGATGGGAGATTGGGAACTGGGAATTCCTGTCTGGGCTGGAATTGGCAGAGGAAAATCTGTGGCTGCCCCTGGATCCCTGGCAGTGGCCAAGGCCAGGCTGGACACTGGGGCTGGGCTGGGGACAGTGGGAGGTGTCCCTGCCATGGCCCTGGAGGGGCTCTGGGCTCCCTTCCCACCCAGCCATTCCAGGATTCCAGGACTCTAAGAAGAGCCTGGCACTGCAGGGAGGGAGGAAGACTCCCTTTGTGCCAGGGGTGCTGCCTCAGAGGGATCATCTCCTGGGAGGAGTCTCCGAGGGGCCAAGCAGTGCCCCGGCTCTCTCAGGCCCCCCTGCACTGCCCAAAGCCCCCCCAGAGCTCAGTTCAGTCAGAATGGAGGCAGGACCTTTCCATAAGCACAGTTACCCCAGCAGCACCCCAGAGCCCCACTCACGCTGTCGTCGTCGGCGTCGATGTTGAAGCTGATCTCGGCGATGCGGTCGAAGGGAGCACTGGAGGGAGGAGGGAGGAACAGCCTCAGGCACGGCCCCCACAGCCCAGGGAGAGCAGCAGGGCCAGAGCCACTCCTGGGCTGGGATCACAGCCACAGTGTCCCCTCACTGAGGGGAGGGTGGAGCATTCCCTGCCCATGGCAGGGGGGCACTGCAGGGGCTGCCTGGGGCACAGCTGGGGGGGATTTGGGATCTGCTCCCAGGGAACAGGGACAGGAGGAGAGAGAACAGCCCCAGGCTGGGCTGGGGAGGCTCAGGGTGGAATCAGCAGGAATTTCCCCATGGAAAGGGGGCTCAGGCCTTAGAACTGCCCAGGGAGGTTTGGGTGCCCATCCCTGGAGGAGCCCAGGGAATTCCTGGAGGTGGCACTGAGTGCTCTGGGCTGGGGACAGGGTGGGGATGGGGCACAGCTGGGACTGGATGGGCTGGGAGGGCTTTTCCAGCCTCAGGGATCCCGGGATTCTCTGAATCTCAGTGCAGGAGTGGCTCAAAGCCCGAGGTGTGGCTGTGCTGTGATGTGAACATGACACAATTCCCAGCCCAAGCCAGAGGAGCCCCAGGTGGGAACAGCAGAGGGTGCTGCAGGCCCAGAAATTCCCAATTCCCGGAGTTTGGATGCAGGAAGAGTTCACTCCCCCTGCTCACGGATCTGTAGCTTTTCCAGTGTTATTTGCTTTGAAAGCCTCTCCAGTTTAAAACTCCTGCAATCCCAGGGACACTGATACATGACCTTAAATATTCCAATTCACTTCCAGCCCAGTGTCCAACAGCTGGAAACAGCTGGCAGGGAGCACCACTCCCAGAATATTCCAGGTTTTGCAGGACATTCTCCTTTTCCCATCACAAACAGAGCCATAACACCCCAGGCACAGACATTCATGTGGGGTCATATTCGCCAGCAGCGAAAAGTCTTTTTTTTATTATTATGTGTAGAACTGAATAATTTCTGTTCAATTCAACTCTGATTCTACTCTGGAACTTTTTTGCCTTATCAAGTTCCTGACATCTCTGAGGCTCAGGAAAAACCCTGGATGGGAAGGGCAGAGGTGCTGCCTTTGATCCCAAGGAATTCCTGAGATGGAGACAAACTCAGGAGGAGCACTGGGATCCCCTGGAGCACTGGTCCCAAATCAGGACTGTTATGGACACTGGAATAATCCCAGTGCCAGGCACATTTCTAAGAAGAGAGGGTGAGCTGCAGCCTAAATAGGATGAAAGGAATCCAGTAAAAACAGAAAATTCCAAGCTCTGGATTCAGCAAGTTGTGTAACACTGAATCCCCTTCCCCATCTCCCTGAACTGCCACTGCTCCTGATCATCCCTGCTCCCTTCCTCAGGAGGGGGAAAATGGCTGCATTTTCCATGGATTCCATCAGAACACTGTCCCTTCACTCCTCATTCCAGTCAGGATTTAATTCCTTGGAAAAGATCTGTTTTAACTGCCCAGAGTTTGCCCTCATGCTTTGCATTTAAACTCGTCCCGGACCAGGGCTGGACAACATTTGCCTGCTTTATTTCAAATATCCCTCTTAAAAATGAAGGAATACTTTTCCTTGCTTCTCCACCTGGCTCTGGAGATTGGGCTGGGCTCCTGGAAACCAAGGAGCTGTTTCCAGTCTGAGGAGGGATAACGAGGCTCAATTGTAAACCTGAAGCAGAGGGAGGATGGGATGTAAAGAGGCTGAAATGCCAAACACCCCCAGACTCACTTGGTGCTGTCACCAAACAGCCCCAGACTCACTTGATGTTGTCATCCTGGTCTGCAAACTCCTCGTCGTTGAAGCCGAACTGATCCGCAAAGTTGGCCGTCATCTGCTGGATCTGGTACTCGGAGAAGGCCTGGAAGGGATCCCAAAAAATCCATCCTTAGGGTGTCCAGACACATCCCAGAAACAGTCAGTGGAGAGCATGGAAACAGCTCCTCCAGGAAAGCAGTAAAATCCCAGGGAGGTGTGTGAAATCCTCATTCTGACCCCTTGCAGAGCAGGCTCACACAGAGCTCTGGGATTCCCCCCAGCGCCTCCTGTGCTGCTCCCAGGGGGATCCCAGGCCATGGAACTGCTCTGGGAAAGCCCAAAGGAGCTCAACACACAACTGGGAGCAGAGCTGGAAGCTGCTCCACGCCAGGATGGACCAAAGGTAACGGCAGCAGTGAGTTTCCCAGGAATAGTGAAGATGTTCCCAACTCACCTGTTGGAGAGTGAGCTCGTTGGGAAAAGCACTTTCAATGTCCTCATCCTCGCTGGAGGAGTGCAGGTGGTGGTGGGTGTTCACCTGGGAAAGCACAAACCAGTCAGGGAACCAGGGAAAGTTGGAAAAGCTCCACCAAAGCCCAAACTCCTGCCCAGGCAGGAGCTGCCCCAAGGAATCCCAGGGACCAGCTCGGCACCACGGATCAGCTCTGCTGAAGGACTGTTATGGAATATGTTCATGGAAATGCTTTCTACTCTGCCTTGAAGTGTTCCTCAGCAAAGCAAGGAAAATGAGAAGAACCAGGGCTGTCCCCTTCCTCTGTGAGGGCAAGGCCAGCACAGCAGGCTCTGGGGTGACCGACTCACCAAATCCACCGTGTTTCTCCGGTTTGTCTCTGGCAGTGTCTGCTCCACAAAACTCTCCCACCTGCCCCTGCAGTCGTCAGGCAGCCCTGGAACCAGAGGGGACACAGAGACCATGGGATCTGGGTGTTCTGAGCTCCCTGGGGACTCACCTGGGCTAAGGACTCTCAGCTTCTCTCACCTTGCTGGGGACAACACTGAGCAGGGCTCCAGCTGTGCTTGGGTCTTCCCTTTTCTCTTGGGGGGCCCTTCCCTCCCTTCCCTCCCAGCCCAGCACAACTGGGACCCCAAAGGTGAGCAGAACTTGAGGGTTTGGGGAAAGGGAATGGAGAAATAATAAAAGGAGAAAATAGCAGAAGGTTGTGTCCCCAGACTGTCACTGCCCAGCTGTGCCCCCTCCCAGCCTGGGAGGGGCTGAGCAGCAAGGAGGGAAAATCTTTCTCCCTGCCACCTAAACCCATGGGACAAAACCAGTTCTCCAAGTGGAGATCCAGTGAGGGCAGGATGGGCACAGCCTGGCAATGGGAATATCCCTGAGGAGCACAGGTGGGACCTCTGGGGACATTTAACCTCGTGTCTCTTTCCTCACAGACTCACAGGATCATGGAATGGAGTGGGTGGGAAGGGACCTCTGAGCCCCTCCAGTGCCACCCCTGCCACGGCAGGGACACCTCCCACTGCCCAATCTTAACCTCACTGTGTGAAAACCAAGAGCAGCCAAATGGAGCCTCACCACACTTTAAATGATGGGATACTGTGGGATTTCCCTGGGAATCCTTTCCAATGGGAAAGGATCTTGAGGAAATACCTGCAGTGAGTCCCGTCCAGGAGCTCCCAAGGGTTATTTCTCCCCGGAGAGCAGCGAGGGGGAGCTGAAGGAGGAGGAAGAAGAGGAGAAGAAGAAGGAGAAGGCTGAGGAGGAGGAGCAGGCAGTACCTTTCATGACGTCACTGATCTGGGCCTGCATGGGCCCCTTCTCCATGTTGTGCACCACGGCGTTGGCGATGCGCGTCAGGTGCCCCATGTTCCCTCTCCTCCTGCCGCCCTCTGCCCTGGAACAGAGAGAGCTGCTACGCACGGGGCCGGGGAGGGACAGCCATGGGGCTGGGACAGCCATGGGGCTGGGGTGGGACAGCCATGGGGCTGGGATACCCATGGGGCTGGGATGGGATATCCATGGAGCTGGGACAGCCATGGGGCTGGGATAGCCATGGGGCTGGGGTGGGACAGCCATGGGGCTGGGATACCCATGGGGCTGGGATAGCCATGGGGCTGGGATACCCATGGGGCTGGGATAGGACAGCCATGGAGCTGGGATACCCATGGAGCCAGGATGGGACAGCCATGGGGCTGGGGTGGGACAGCCATGGGGCTGGGATGGGATATCCATGGAGCTGGGACAGCCATGGGGCTGGGATAGCCACGGAGCTGGGAGAGCCCTGGGAATGCCCCAGGCATTCCAGCCCCAAAGGCCACAGAACTCCAGCCCCAATGTCCCCAGCATTCCAGTCCCAATGGCCACAGAATTCTAACCCCAATGGCCACAGAATTCCTGCCTCAATGCCCACAGAATTCCAGCCCCAATAGTCACAGAATTCCAGCCCCAATAGTCACAGATTTCCAGCCTCAATGGCCACAGAATTCTAACCCTAATGGCCACAGCATTCCAGCCCCAATGCCCACAGTATTCTAACCTAAATGGCCACAGAATTCTAACCCAAATGGTCACAGAATTCCTGCCCCAATGGCCACAGCATTGCAGCCCCAATGATCACAGATTTACAGCCCCAATGGCCACAGCATCCAGCCCCACACATGCCAGAGTTCCCTGCAGAAGGCCAGCAGGGATCAGCCCTGCTCTGGCAGGGTGAGATGAGTTCACCCCCAGCACAGGGGCCTTCCCTCATTTTGCCTTGTTCTGGGATCCCTCCTCATGCTCAGGTGACATGGGAGGGGTTCCAAACAAGGAGCTGACCGTGCACAAGATGCAGGAATAAATAATCCGATGGTAATTCCCAGTGAAGAAAACTCCCAAAGTTAAGGACTGCAGTCCACCAAAAACACAAGACATTCCCACCCAACCATGGGATTCCTCCACCTTCCCAACGCCCCAGCTGAGATTCCTCTGCTCAAATCCCTATTTTTTTTTTCCTTCCATTCAGATTCTTTCCAGTGTGGTGGTGACTGGAACTCTCTGGCAGGAAACAGGGATGAGCTCTGGCTCCTTTCTGGTTTAATCAGGAAAACTCCCAGGCAGCACCCAGGGATATTTTTGGTCCTACAGAACAGGGCAAGGAAATGCCCAGCAAAATTCCTTATGTGGACAAGGGGATGTAAAAAGGACCAAAACCCCAACCAAACCAACAAAAAAAAAAATGTAATCCAGACCTCAACCCATGAATTATGGTCTAAACAATTCCAGTGGGGCTCTAAAGCCCTTGGAAGCCACCAGGAGCTCAAAATAGAGAGGGAGGACCAAACACTGAGCTGGACACGGGAACTGAAGCCTCTGGAGTATCTTCACTTGAATGTTTTAGTTCTTTTAAAATGTTTAGCTCTTATCAGCCCAATCAGCACAAAATCCAAGGGGTTTATAAAGCTAAAATAGGAAATCCAGGGCACAAATGCCTGGCCACTCCAACTTCCAACATTTTTGTACTCCAGGGAGAATAAAATGGTGCATTTAAAACAAAACAATGAAAAAAAGTGAATATTCCATAGGATTCCCTGAGAAAGCAGGAAAGCAGCAGACTGAGTGTTTGGATGGGGTGTTGGAAACATCCACAAACCCCACCATGCCTTTAAATCCTGTCTATTTGGGAATTTGGCTTGTCAGCACACAAACCACCCCAGTTCCAAATCCCAACCAAACCCCAAGTCTGTCTGGACACCATTAAATTGGGAATTCTCCAAGAATATTCCAAAATGCCCGGGCCAGCAATTCCTTACTGGATTTTGTCATTGGCTTCCCAGGCGTCCAATATCCTCTGCACCAGGCAGCACTTCTGGAACAGCTGTGGGGAAAAAGGGAGAATATTCAGGATTTTCCGAAGGAGAATTGTGGATCCTTCCCCTGCTCAAGAGCTGGAAAGTTCTTTGTCCCAAAATTTATAGTAATTTTTACAAAAAAAAAAAAAAAAAAATGGGGATCATTTTAATACTAAATAGGGATCATTTTAATAAATACCAAGGGTTTTACAGGACCATTAAATAAGGGGAGTTTTAATGGGAAGCTGCAAATCAAGTCACAAAAGCAACGACAGCTCCACGAGGACCATAATAAATAATAATAAAACCCACTACAAATGACAATAAATAATAATAAAGCCCACTAAAAATAACAAAGCTTGCTAAAATTTGATAATAAATAATAAGAATCACCAAAAAAAAGGGCAATAAATTATAACAAAACCCACTAAAAATTACATATAAAAATAAATAGTAACAAATCCACACTGAGCCAAGTGGAATAGCCCATCCCAGAGATCCCTGGTGACCCCAGCCCCATCTCAGAGATCCCCTGCTGATCCCAAGGATCCCTGGTGACCCCATCCCAGAGATTTCCTGGTGACCCCAGTCCAGAACCCCTGGTGACCCCAGCCCCACTCTCACATGGGTGACCCCAGCCCCACCCCAGGGATCCCCTGCTGATCCCAAGGATCCCTGGTGACCCCATCCCATTCCAGGACCCCTGGTGACCCCAGCCCCACTCCTGGTGACCCCTGGTGACTCCAGCCTCATTCCAAGACCCCGGTGACCCCATCCCAGGACTCCAGTGACCCCAGCCCCGCTCCTGGTGACTCCAGCCTCATTCCAAGACCCCGGTGACCCCATCCCCATCCCCGGTGACCCCATCCCAGGACCCTGATGACCCCATCCCCATCCCCAGTGACCCCAGTCCATCTCTCACGTGGGTGACCATGACGTTCTCGCTGGCCGTGGCCGGGGGCTCCGAGGGCTCTGAGGGCTCCGAGGGCTCTGAGGGCTCCGCGGGCTCTGGGGCCGCGTTCCCGCTCGGAGCCTCCTCTTTGCTGCCCGGCTCCCCCGGGCTGGGCTTCCCCTCGTGCACAGAGTGGGAAAGGATGGCTGCTATGGACAGCTCCACTTGGAAATGCAAAAAGTTATTCCACGTGTATTTAAAAAATAAATCCTGGAGGAGAAATGAGAGATGGGGGAGTTTACTTGGGATAATTTTTCCTGGTTTTAACTATCAGTGATATTTAAGGATCTTCCCAACTCAACTCATCCCAGGATTCTGAGACTCTGGGATATTAAACTGTTGCCCAAGTGGTTGTTTGATCAGCAATTCCACCCCGTTTCCCTGCTACATGCCAGCACACACTGCTGCCTGGGCTCTGCATTCCCAGGGTGCTCAGTCTGTCAGGAAATCAGTGAATATTCCCAATAAATGGAGCACTTGGGAATCCTCTCACACACAGCACAGACACACTGAATAAAACAACTTAACTCTGCTGGGGCTGAATGAATCTGAGGAAAAATTGGAACTAAATCATTGCTAAGGACGGAATTAATTCTCTTAAGGCTGCCCAGATTCTGGGAGGCCTTTTCCAGTCTCGGGGATCCTGGGAGATAATTAATCTCTCATCATTCCAGGAGCTCACACACAAAGCATAGACTATTTCACACCTTCTCCACTGAACTAACACGGAACTGGAAGTGTGGGGCTCAGTCCAAAACCCCAAACAGTCGGATCTGGGTCACAAAAGCTCCTCGCTGGAGCAGATAAGGGAAAACACAGGACTTTGGCCGCTGGCACAAACCCTGCCCAGAAGGGCTCCCAGGTGGGATTCCCCCCGTGGCCCCGGGTACTCACAAGTAACAAGTCCATGGTGCCCAGCCTGCAGAGCTCCTGGTTGATGCTGGGGGTGTTGGTGTGCAGCAGCGCCGCGATCAGCCGCGAGCCGTGCAGCCGCGCGTTCCCCAGGGGCTCCTCCAGCACCCCCAGCGTGGTCAGGATGGCCGGTTTCTGGGGAGCAGGGGGGGCGCTCAGGGAGGGACAACGCCCCACAGTGCACGGGCACAGGGGCTCTCCCTTCCATGGTGCCCAGTGAAGGGACACAGGAGATTCAGCTTCACCCGGGGAAAGAGCTTTCCATGGAGGGGGCAGAGCCCTGGACCCACTGCCCAGGGAGAGGCTGAGTCCCCAAACCCAGCTGGACATGTCCCTGTGCCACCTGCTCCAGGTGACCCTGCCCTGCAGGGGGTAGCACTGGGTGATCCCTGACAGCCTCAGCTGTTGTGGGATTTTTGGATTTAACAGAACATGTTCACTTCAGGAATGTTCTCTACAGAGAAATCTAAACCACTTTCCCAATAAGATGGTTCTGGAGCCACTAGGAGATTTGACTTCCAAATCAAAAGATTAAAATCCAACTAAATACTGAAAGTTCCCTCCTCTCCATCCCTTCCCATCTCCATCCCCCTAGTCCCAAAGACTTCCCTGAACAAGACCCTCAGACTCCTGCTGCAGATTATTGCTGCAGACTCCTGCTGCCCCACCCCTGCAGGCCTGAGCTGCAGAATCTCCCAGCCGTGTGTCCCTGTGGAGCTGGAGCCCAGGAGTGCAGGCTGTACCTTGGGTGGGCGCAGCAGCAGCTGGTGGAAGTCCTTGAGGCGGGGCTCGATGCCGTGCAGGATGCTGCTGTTGACAGCGTAAGACCTCTCGAATCCCTGAGTGTACGAGTCCATCAGGCCTTCCACCCTGAGGGGACACTGCCATTCACTCAGGGTCCACTCACAGCTCCCTCTTCCCACTCTGAGCAACCAAGTGATGCTCCCAACCCAGTCCATCCTGGGATTCTGGGACTTTATGACATTAAACCATTGCCCAGCTCAGTGTTTAATCAGCAATTCCACTAAAACCATTTTCCTTCCACACTTCCCGCATTCCATCTTCCTTGTCCAGGGGCCCAGAGCTGCCCCCAGTATCCAGAGGTGGAGATTTTGTTAAAGAGCCTCCAGTGACACTGCCCATGTCAGTGGTTTTCTCTTCAAAAGTGAGGATGAAAAATAATAATGTTCAGCTCCTGAATACATTCCCACACCTGCATGATATTGATACTATTATATTAATTATTTCTATTATTTATTATACTGTATTAGTTAATATTGGTATCATTTCCCAGGTGCTGCTCACACAACCAAACCTGTGCCGAGGTCAGGGGGAGCTGACCAGAAATAACCTCCCAGCAGAGCTGGCAAACCACATTCCCAGAGCATTTCCTGGGGTTCCAAAGTCCCAAACACTTCCAAAGGAAACGGCTCAGCAAGAGTTACCTAAGAAATGCTTGTTCCTCCCACTGTCCCAGGGTGCTCCCAGCACCGTGGATCTCGGGCACTGCCAGGGATCCAGGGACAGCCACAGCTGCTCTGGGCACCCTGTGCCAGGGGCTGCCCACCCTCCCAGGCAGGAATTCCTCCCCAAGTTCATCTAGAACTCCTCTCTTCCAGCTTGAAGCCGTTCCCTGTGTCCTGGCACTGCCTGTTCTTTTGTGCCCCCAGGCTGGAGCCCCCAGGCGATCCTGCTGACTCGGTGATCCCAGTGATCCCAGCAATCCTGGTAATCCCAGTGACCCTGGTAATCCTGGCAATTCTGATAATCCTGGGTGGTCCCAGTGACCCTGGTGATTGTGGTGATTCCAGTGACCCTGGTGACCCCAGTGGTCCCAGTGATCCTGGAAATCCTGGTAATCCCAGTGACCCCAGCGATCCCAGTGACCCCAGGGGTCCTGGTGATCCCAGTGACCCCAGGGGTCCCAGTAAGTAATCCTGGTAATCCCGGTGATCCTGGTGACCCTGGTGATTTCAGCGATCTCTGTGACACCGGCATTCCCAATGACCCCAGTGATCCTGGTGATCCCAATGACCCCATGACCCCGGTAATCAGTGACCCTGGCAATCCCAATGACCCTGGCAATCCCAGTGACCCCGGTAATCCTGGTGATCCCGGTAACCCCAGTGCCCCGCGGCGGTCCCGGTGATCCCAGTGATCCCAATGATCCCGGTGCCCCGCGGCGGTCCCAGTGATCCCAGTGATCCCAGTGCCCCGCGGCGGCCCCGGCTCACCCCGAGCGCCGCGTTTCCAGCAGTGTCAGGAGCACCTGGGTTCCGTTCACGATGCAGGTCTCGCTCTGCTCGCCATCGAACATGTTCCTGAGGAGCTGCTCCACGCACTCCTGCCTGGGGACACAGGGGACACTCACACGGGGCCGGGGCTGCTGCAGCCTCTGCTGGGAACCAGGGAGGGCAGGGGGAACATCCCACTGCTCTGTGCCAGCACCAGGGAATGATGGCTGGGAGAACAGGAGGATGAGGCCAGCCCTGATCCCCAGCTCCAATTCCCCACCACATCCCAGTCCCGTCCATCGGTGACAGCTCCCCAAAATCCAGCCCTTGGGAATCCCTTCCCTGCCTTCCCCAGTCCCACGTCCAGCCAAACCCAGCAGCCCTGGAGTTCACAGCCCAATCCTGACTGTTTCCTAACATTGCAAAAAAAGTCTCCTTTCCTTGGGTATAAATAAAATATGAGATGAAAAAATGTAAAAAAACAGCTGAATAATTAATGAGGGAGCATTATTTGAATAAGGAGCATCTAAATACCCTCTGTCAGCAGAGCAGGGGAGGCAGAGGCAGGAAAAGCAGTTTTCTGTAATGAATCAAATTCCCTTTGCTGCACCCAGCCAGCAGCTCCTGAACCTTGGATCATTCCCTGACCCCACCTCCTTCACACTGATCATTCATTCCTGGCTCAGGGATGATAAAAGTTAACCAAAACCCAAAAGGTCCCTGGGAGAATTGGCCAGGAAGGGCAATGAGCTTTGTGACCTTCAGCAGAAACAGAAGAGGAGCAGAAGAACCTCTTTGCCCAAAATGCTCCTTTATTTTGAGCAGGAATTCTGGAGATGGTTCCTGGAAGAGCAGGGTCCCACAGTCCTCTCCAAAACTACCAAGAAAGCCTAAAATTACCAAAAAAATCTGGAAGTGCCACATCTTCCATGGCCATTCCCTAGCACAGGATCCTGTCAGGCCATGGATCTACCTCACTCCTGCAGGAGCAGTGAGGGAAATTAAGGATTCATGGAAGAGCAGCAGGTCCTGGCAGGGGCAGAGCTCCATGACAAGCCCAGGATGGTCCCAGTGGCTCCCCAGGGCTGGGATGATCCACATCCCATTCCCACCTGTAGCTCCTGTCCCAGGAATTATCCCACAGACATGGAGGAACTGACAGCCCTGGATCAGGAGCAAAGATCCCCAAGGCCACCTAAATTCAGAGCTCTGGGTGGACAGAAATATCTCAGGGGAACTGGGAGCCCCAGTCCCTTCCACGGCTCCTCCCAGCCCTTTCCTGATGAAATGTTGCCTCCAGGCCTAAAAGAGCCTTTTTTAGTTCCAGTCTCCTGGAGAATCTCCCAGAGTTTTTAGGTTTGAAGCAACGATAAGAAGCAGAAAACACAGCACATAAATAATTGAATGTTCATTGCAAAGAGCAAAGGAACAACAGCAGGAATGGAGCAGAACTGGGAAAATCAACATTTCTGGTACACAGTGAACGTTATCTGGGAAATCAGGGAGTCAGGGAATGGGCCGGGTGTGGGGAAGGGACCCCAAAGCCCCTCCAGGGCCATGGCAGGGACACCTCCCACTGTCCCCAGCCCAGCCCCAGTGTCCAGCCTGGCCTTGGCCACTGCCAGGGATCCAGGGGCAGCCACAGCTGCTCTGCCAATTCCAGCCCAGACAGGAATTCCCAATTCCCAATCTCCCACCCAGCCCTGCCCTGTCATTCCTGTCATTCCTCTTGTCCTGGCACTCCAGTTCTGGATTAACAATCCCCTTTGGCTTCCTTTGAGATCCCTTCAGACCCTGAAGCTGCTGTGAGGTCCCCAACAACTCTCCCTTCTCCAGGCTGAAATTCTTTGGGTTTTCCCTCATCGTGGATCAGGCTGGGACCTTTGGGCTCCCTGACCCCCTCTCCTGCCTCTGGACAGAGCCCCAAACCCCAAAATCCCCAGATCCCATTCAGTGCTGCTGCAGCTCCACAGGAACATCCCTGCTCTGTCTGCTCCCTGCAGAGTGACCCAGGAGCCCTCCCAGTGCCCCCAGTGCCCCCAGTACTCACGATTCCAGTGCTGTGAGAAGTGGATCTGGCTCTGGGACATCCTGGAGCTGAGTGCTCTGGTCTCTGCTCAGCCTGATGATGTCACACAGGGTCTGGGAAGCGTTGGATTGCCTCTGGGGACAGGGACAGGAGATGTGTCAGAGCCAGGCCTGGCCAGGCTGGGATCAGTCCCATTCCTGCTCCCCTGCAGTTACTCAGGGCTGGACACTCCTGGAAGCAGCAGCATCCACAGGCTTTGCACTCAAAGGAGACTGGCCCACACGAGACCATCAAGAGCAGTTCAGGAGCTCAGGGATGAGGATTCCTTTTTCTCCCCTCAATCCTGGTGCTCACCTGCACATTGGCAACACAAACATTCCATCCTTCCTCCCACTGCTCAGCTCTCCTGCTGGGGAAAACCCTTCACCACCGAATTCCTGGGGTTTAAAAGGCTTTCCAGGGCTGTTTGAGGAATTCATCCTCTGGTTCTGCCCATCAGTCAAAGCCTCTCTGGAGCTGCTGTGCCTCAGCATCTGCTCCAACACAAATCCATGGGGATGTTCCCAGTTCTCCTCTCACAGAGGGAAGTTTGCCTGGGATGAGCTGAGGGAACTGGGCTCAGAGAAATGCATTTTCTGGATTTTACAACTGAATTCCTACTCAGGGCTAAAAAGATTTGAAAATGGCATGAAGTGGCTGATTTGAAAGGATCTTCCAGGAACAGCAGATTCCTCCCTAATCCCAGGGAGTCCTCACTGCCTGTAGGTTTGAGATGAATTGAGGCAGCAGAACCAAGAAATTGGGAGTAAATAAGTCAAAAGGAGATGAAACCACCCCAAACCCCCACACTTAGTGCTGAGCACAGGATGGGACATCCCAAGGCCATCCCCAGTGGCTCCTCCACAGGTCACTGGGACAAGGAAAATGGAAATCTCCAGGATCCTGCAGGACCCAGCAGCACAAACCCCCAGCCCTGGTGCCACTCACATCCTCGTCCTGGCTCGAATGGATCAGCTCCACGAGTCTCTGGATAATCCTGGCTTCATTCAGCCACTGCAGGGAAAAGAGCAGGACAGAAAATCCTCGTTGGATGCTGGAACTCAGAACAAGAGGAGCTCTGGGAAGCTCTGCAGGAAGGGGAAACTCTTCCTCCCCTCTCCTAATCCCATCCCTGAGGCAGGGACAGGGATGGATTTGGATTTGCATCAGCATGGATGGGGATGGATTTGGATTTGCATCCTGCCATGGAACTAACACAGAGCCCTGTGGGTAACACGGAATGCTCCAGGGACAAACAGCCCCATCTGAGCAGCAGGGACAGAACCCATCATGTTCTCCCAGCAGCTCCTGCTCGTCCTGCAGCTCACACTCAGCAATTCCTTCTCCTGCCAGGTGCTGGAACAGCTGTCGCTGTACCTTCACCTTGCTGCACAACTTCCTGCTCTCCATGCAAACCATTCCCTATCTCCCCTACCAACCCAGGCAAACCAGGAATGTCCTCTCCAAAGGTTCCCTTCCACTCCTCCCTCCCAGCCCCACCTGCAGGCTCAGCCCCTCATTCCCCATTTCCCTTCACATCCCACCCCTGTTCCAGGAAAACTGCTGGATGTGTGACATCCTGCAAACTCATCCCAACCATGCCCAAACTCAGCATTCTATGCCTGAGAAATGAGCAAACTGCCATTACAAGAAAAAACATTTCCAGGGATGGGTCTGGAGCCCCTCAGCCCCCAGGGATCCAGGCTGAGAGAGCTGGGAATGTTCACCTGGAGAGGAAAATGCTCCAGGGAGAGCTCAGAGCCCCTGGCAGGGCCCAAAGGGGCTCCAGGAGAGCTGCAGAGGGACTGGGGACAGGGACAGGACACAGGGAATGGCTTCCCACTGCCACAGGGCAGGGCTGGATGGGAGATTGGGAACTGGGAATTCCTGTCTGGGCTGGAATTGGCAGAGCAGCTGTGGCTGCCCCTGGATCCCTGGAGTGGCCAAGGCCAGGCTGGACACTGGGGCTGGGCTGGGGACAGTGGGAGGTGTCCCTGCCATGGCAGGGGTGGCCCTGGGGGGGCTCTGAGCTCCTCTCTAACCCAAACCATCCCAGGATTCCTTGTTTCTATGATTCCTTAAGCATGGTAAGGAATTACACTAATTATTGTCGCAATCAATGTCTGAATTTCTGAACACTGGGAAGAACACAGATTCCCTTCTCTCTTTAGCTGGGCTAAAGAGAAGTTGCTCCATGGAAAAATGAGTGAGAACCCCTTTGGTGCCAGGAGTGACCCAGGCTGCTGCTCTGGAGCCGCAACGGGGCTGAGGGACCCCAGGGAGCGACTCCAGCCCTGAGGGTGGATCTGCTGCTGGGATAACACCCCCACAGAGCCCGTGTGTCCCCGGGCAGGCAGGGCAGGGGCTGGCAGGGCAGGACAGGGGCTGGCAGGGGAGGCCCTCACGTTGAGCACGTCCTGGCGCAGCGCCGTGGGCTCCACGCAGCTGATGAGGCGCAGCAGCAGGTCCATCATGGCAGAGGTGTCGATGTGCTTTAGCACCAAGCTCAGGAACTTGTCCTTTTTCCTCAAAAATGAGATCACCTGTGGGAACAGGAGCCTGCATCAGCTGCCAGTGGGACACGCAACTCCCTCACAGCTCCCTCACAACTCCCCTACAACTCTCTCCAAACTCCCTCGCAACTCCCCTAAAACACCCTCACAGCTCCCCCACAACTCCCTCACAATTCCCTCACAATACCCTCACAACTCCCTCAACAGCCCCCTCACAATTGCCTCACAACTCCCCTACAACTCCCTCAAAACTCCCTCACAACTCCCTCAACAGCTCCCTCACAACTCCCCTACAACTCCCTCAGAACTCCCTCACAATTCCTGGAGCTTCTCCTTGTGTCTCTCAACCACTAACCTTGGGTTGGGAACTCTCCAGGGAACAAGGGAATAATTTTTATTCCAAGGCAACACCAAATCAGATCTTTTCAGCCAACTTTTCCCCCCTCTGTGCCACGGAGAAAGCCAAGGCCGTGGAAATAAATGGAGCTGGAGAATTTTCCTTTCCTCTCAAGCTCCCTACCAGGCAGCACTTAAAACCCCAGTTTTTACTGGGATGTGAGCATTCCTGAATCCCTGTTCAGCCCTTCCATAAGGATGAGCCTGAGGGCTGGTTTATAGATTGGGATGACTCTGATGATCCCCAAAATGCTTTGCTATGAAAAGTGAGGCTTTAGCTGTGGGAGATCCCAACCCAAAACTCTGAGAAGAGTCTGTCCACGCCATCTCCCTGCACTGAAGAATCCCGAGAACTTTCCAGAGACTCCATTTCACCTCTGGTCTTAAACCCACCCCCAGGAACAACAGCAGTGCCAGGGACCTCCCCGGGCAGGCACAGACCCCAGCCCTACCTGTTCTGTTTTCCGTGCAATGAGGTTCCCGATGGTCTTGCTGAAGAAGCTGGCGAGGAGGGGGTTCAGGGGGGGCTCGTGGTCCAGGAAGTCGTAGAGGATGTTGAGCAGGGTCTCGTCCCCACCCAGTTTGTCGTTGATCTGCGGCACGTCCGAGGTGAGCAGCTCGCAGGCCGTGTTGGGGTACCTGCAGGGACACACCCACAGGTGAGATGGAAACTCTGGGACCTGCCCCCTGCAAAGGGCTCAGCAGGGGAGGGAATTCCTGCCTGGCAGGGTGGGCAGCCCCTGGAATGTTGGGAAAGATGGGACAGGAAGGGCTTGCGAATATGATTGCCTAGTAAGAAATACTGGAGATGTAAAACCTGTGAGTGAAATCCACAGATGCCCCTAAACTGGCGTCACTGTGGTGATGATCACACTGGCACAGCTGTGGCTGCCCCTGGATCCCTGGAGTGGCCAAGGCCAGGCTGGACACTGGGGCTGGGCTGGGGACAGTGGGAGGTGTCCCTGCCATGGCAGGGGTGGCCCTGGGGGGGGAGCTTTGGGGTCCCTTCCCACCCAAACCATTCCATGACTGATTCCCTCTGGTGAGGACACTGTTCCCACAATGGCTTATTCCTGATTTGTGACTAGACCAGGTTTCTACACCAGGATCTTTCCCAAGCTCTGCACTCCAAACAAACCACTGTAACACGTCCAGGCCAGCTGGGAGCTTTGACCCTTTCCCTGCACCATCCCCTTCCCATTCCTCCTCCTGCTCCTGCAGCTCCAGCCCTGAAGGTTCCAAAAGCCCCTCAGGCCCCACTGCTGCTGTTCCAGGCTTGGCGCTGCCCAAGGTGCTGAGGCTGAGGATGTCACTGTCACTAAGCCAGAGGGACCTTCCATCCTTTACAGCCCCCAAGGGACATCAAAGAGACCCATTTCTCCTTTTCCTGGCTCCTCCCATGCAAAAGGCATCCACAATTCCTCAAGATCTGCGTGTGGAGCCTCCCTGGGATACACATCCCATGGACAGGGGAGAAATGGGAGCTCCCCCTGTCCCAGCAGGTTCTGCTCCTGCAGCTCTCACAGCTCCAGGTCTGATCCAACCCCTCACCATTCCCATTCTGGCACCACATCCCAGGCCTGGAGGTTTCCAGGCTGCAGGGAACTCACCTCACCCCAACTCCCTCTGTCCCCACAGGCCCTGGGAGCTGAGCTTCCCTCACCCCTGGGCTCAGCAGTTCATTGGCAGATCCAAGATTCACACTCTCCTTTCCTGCTCCAGCCTTCTTTCAGGTGTTTAATACCACAAGTTCTGCTTGGATGGGGATTTACTGGGGACTTTTCCTCTTTGCAGTTTCCCCTGTGAACTTTATGAACTTCCATCTCACTGTTCCAGGGATAAAAACTTTATGTGATCCCTTCTCACACACCCTGAGCCCCAGATCCCTCTAAAGCTATCGAGTTTCTCCCTGTTCCACTTCACAAACTTTCGTAACTTTTCCTAAAGAGCCAAAAGTGGAATTCCAACTGGATTTACACAGAGCCCATTCTTCCTCCTCAGACTTTATTTATCCCAAAAGCTCCCCTGGTTTCTACCAAGCTCAAACCCTCCTTCCCCTCTCCAGGCTCTGGAGATGCCTCTGGGCCTGCCCTGCCTGGGAGTTCCAAGTGCTGCCAAGAAAATGTTCCATGAACACTCGGTGTCCCAGGGGGAATTTCCTTCTTGAAACCTCTGTCCTTGTCCCCCCATTCCCTCATTCTTCACCTCTCTGGTTACAATCAGGGAATCCTGGGATGGTTTGGGTGGGAAGGGACCCCAGAGCCCCTCCAGGGCCACCCCTGCCATGGCAGGGACACCTCCCACTGTCCCCAGCCCAGCCCCAGGGTCCAGCCTGGCCTTGGCCACTGCCAGGGATCCAGGGGCAGCCACAGCTGCTCTGCCAATTCCAGCCCAGACAGGAATTCCCAGTTCCCAATCTCCCATCCAGCCCTGCCCTGTGGCAGTGGGAAGCCATTCGCTGTGTCCTGTCCCTGTCCCCAGTCCCTCTGCAGCTCTCCTGGAGCCCCTTTGGGCCCTGGAATGTGCTGGAAGCTCTCCCTGGACCCTTCTCCTCTCCAGGGGAGCATTCCCAGCTCTCCCAGCCTGGATCCAGAGCAGCTCCAGCCCTGGGGGCAGCTCCTCCTCTGGACCTGCTCCAGGTCCTTCTGCTGCTGTCTCCTTCTGCTGCTGGTCCCAAATCCACCTTTCAGAGCAGGATCTTGTACAGCAGCCCCAGGATACTCCAAGTTTTTACCCCACACATTCCCAGGTATTCACTCACCTGGGAACAGCCACCTCACACTGTTGCCAACTCTCATCCCAAACCAAACCTGAACGTGGCATTTCTGTGCCTTTCCACCAACACCAACCCCAGTCCTGATCCATTCCCACCAGAAAAAACCTGCCCAGTTTTATTTATTTATAGTCAGAGCAGCCTTTTATTTTTATATAAACTTCACAAAGGCAAACAAACTCCCCAAACCCAAATGTCAATATTTTTGAGTATACATTGGGTTAAAAACACATAAACACAACTTTGGTGAGAAGCAAACCCCTGTGAAGAGCTCAGTGTGGTCTGAGCAGAGGCAGGGAGTTGTGATCCCTGAAATCAGCAGGATCTGGGACGTGCAGCACACTGAAAATATCCCAGATTTTATTCATTTTCCAGCTCACTTTGTTCTGTGGGATTGGAAACCCATTGAGTTCAGAGATTTCTACCTCTTGTGCTTCCCTTTCCTATAAAAACTTACTCAAGGGGCTTTGGATTTTGAGGGAACAGCAAGATAAATTTTTTGGGGACATTATTTGAGATAGGATTTTTTGGGGGACATTATTTGAGATCTGATCACTTGAGACATTACTTGAGCTGTGTTTTTTTGGAGACATTATTTGAGATATGATTTTTGGGGGGGGGACATTATTTGAGATAAGATTTTTTGGGGACATTATTAGAGATAGGATTTTTTGGAGGGGACATTATTTGAGATCTGATCATTTGAGACGTTACTTGAGCTATGCATTTTTGGGGGACATTATTTGAGATAGGATTATTTTTTTGGGGACATTATTTGAGATACGATTTTTTTGGGGGGACATTATTTGAGATTTGATCATTTGAGACATTACTTGAGGTGTGTTTTTTTGGAGACATTATTTGAGATATGATTTTTTTTGGGGGGGACATTATTTGAGATTGGATTTTTTTGGGGGGGGGATATTAATTGAGATTGGATTTTTTTGGGAACATTATTTGAGGTTGGATTTTTTGGGGGGACATTATTTGAGATCTGATCATTTGACACATTACTTGAGCTGTCTTTTTTTTTTGGAAACATTATTTGAAATAGGAATTTCTTTTTGGAGACCAACTCCATGTTAAACCATCAAAAAAACCAACAAATGCTGACAATTCCCTGCAAAACACCCAAAATGCTGAAACACCCCCAGCACCCAAAGCCTCCCTCGCCCCCAGGAGGTGCCACCCCTGGCAGTGGGGACAGAAGCAGGAGGAATCTCCGTTTCCAGCCCCAGCTGGGGTGTCCTGGGGAGCAGGGAGCCAATACCTACTTGAATCGGACCTTCTCGTCCATGTCCACGGGGGGCTCGTGGGTGATGAGGGTGACCAGCTGCTCCATGCAGTGCTGCTGGCACAGGAAGTCCAGCAGGCGCCGGTTCTGGGCCTTGCATTCCTGCAGGACGTCATCCTCGTCCATCAGCTCCTCCAGGCTCACATCCTCCTTGTCCAGCAGCTTGTCCACGTGTGACGTCGTGTTCAGATCAAACTTCCAGAACATGGTGATGGGACGTGGCTGCCTGTGGTGGGGAAAGGGCTGGTTACTGCTCTGCTCCCACCTGGGACCCTCAGGGGATCACTGAGGGCAGAGGGAGCTCTGAGATCACCCAGCCCCACCACCAACCCCATCCACAACCTCTCTGTGTCCTCAAGGGCCACGTCCATTCAGTGCTTGAACTATTCCAGAGATAGGGGACTCCACCCCTACCCTCAGCAGCCCCTTCCAGTGCTTTCCAACCCTCCTGCGGAAGGAATTTCCTAAAATCCAACCTGAAGCTGCAGCTCTGGAGAGCCCTGGAGGGGCTGGAGACTGTCCAGGGAAGGGAATGGAGCTGGGGAAGGGTCTGGAGCCCCAGGAGGGGCTGAGGGAGCTGGGGAAGGGTCTGGAGCCCCAGGAGGGGCTGAGGGAGCTGGGGAAGGGTCTGGAGCCCCAGGAGGGGCTGAGGGAGCTGGGAAGGGGCTGAGCCTGGAGAAAAGGAGGCTCAGGGGGGACCTTGTGGCTCTGCACAAGTCCCTGCCAGGAGGGCACAGCCAGGGGGGATTTGGGATCTGCTCCCAGGGAACAGGGACAGGAGGAGAGGGAACAGCCTTGGGGAGGCTCAGGGTGGCCATCAGCAGGAATTTCCCCATGGAAAGGGGGCTCAGGCCTTGGAAGTGCCCAGGGAGGTTTGGGTGCCCATCCCTGGAGGAGTCCAGGGAATTCCTGGAGGTGGCACTGAGTGCTCTGGGCTGGGGACAGGGTGGGGATGGGGCACAGCTGGGACTGGATGGGCTGGGAGGGCTTTTCCAGCCTCAGGGATTTGGGGATTCTGGGATTTCAGCAGTGAATTTCGGAGCTGGGAGCAGCCATCTGAATGTTCAACCTACGTGACACTGCAGTGACAGCACTGCTGGGCTCGGTGTGTTCCTCACAAACTGTTCTTTGGGTATTTTTAACCATCTCTGCTTGGTTATAAATTCACCGAGGGAAAATCTGGCACCAAAGGCCTTCAGTGAAGGAGGTTTGGGGGCTCAGTCAACCCAAATGCAGAAATAACCCCTCCATTGGTGTGGAATCCACATGGAATTCTCACCTTCCAAACTGACAACCATTGTAATCCTGGCAATTCCACAGCTTTCCTGAACTTGTTAAACATCTCTAGGAAAAGCTGCCTGACCTTCCCTGGGAGAGTGGAGAGGGGCTGGGCTGGAGTTCCCAGAGCAGCTGTGGCTGCCCCTGGATCCCTGGCAGTGGCCAAGGCCAGGCTGGACACTGGGGCTGGGCTGGGGACAGTGGGAGGTGTCCCTGCCATGGCCCTGGGGGGGCTCTGGGGTCCCTTCCCACTCAAACCATCCCAGGATTCCCTGATTCCATGGGATCTGTCACTTCTCCCACCTCAGTACTTTAATTTAGGTCACTTTTGCCAGCAGTAAAGCAGAGCTGTTTTCCCTTTGTCAGGTGGACACTCAAAGCTTTTCCCAGCTGCTGATTTTATTTCTGGAATATCCGATGAGATCAAAACCCACGAGGGCTCAGGAGAGCAGCTCTGTGTCAGTCCCTGCTGTGGGGTTGCTGTGATTCATTCCATGGAGCATTTCCAAACCCAGGGATATCCCAGTACCACCCCAAGCCCTGTTTTTGCCACCAGGGCTCTGCAGGAGCTGCAGGGCTGGGAGGGAGGGGAGAGGCTGCAGCCAAGGAGAGCCCCACGGCAACCCCTGTGTGCACCAGGCCGTGGGGCAGCTCATTAACAACAGCAATTAGAGATCCTCGGGTGGGCACCAAAACATCAGGGAATCCTGGGATGGTTTGGGTGGGAAGGGAGCCCAGAGCCCCCCCAGGGCCACCCCTGCCATGGCAGGGACACCTCCCACTGTCCCCAGCCCAGCCCCAGTGTCCAGCCTGGCCTTGGCCACTGCCAGGGATCCAGGGGCAGCCACAGCTGCTCTGCCAATTCCAGCCCAGGCAGGAATTCCCAGTTCCCAATCTCCCACCCAGCCCTGCCCTCCCTCCTGAGGCCACCAGGGAAGGTGATTTCTGTAAATGTCTTTGGGCCCCATCTGGATTAAAGCCCCCCTGTCCCACCACAGCAGCACCAGTTTCCAACCCATAAATTAATTCCTGTTAATGATAAAAAGCAGCATTGGGGTGTTTGAATTGTTTGGGACAATGCAGGGGAGATTTAACCTCCCTGTTCCAAGACTAACAAACCCTGCCTCCTCAGGGCTGGGAATATTCAATTCCCTGCCAACCAAATTCCAGCTGGGCTTATAGGAAGTTCCAACAAGTAATGCACTTGCTGCTAAAGACCCCAAACAAAGGGCTCCTTTTGCCACCTCTGTTCTGTTCAGTTCTTTGCCTCCTTCTCCATCTGCTCAGGAGCTGGGAGGAGGGGGCTTATTTTATTTTATTTGTTATTTTATATGGTATTTTGTATGGTATTGTATATGGTATTTTGTATGGTATTGTATATGGTATTTTGTATGGTATTCTGTATGGTATTTTTTAAAATTTAATTTTATTTCATTTCATTTTCCACCCTTCCCAGAGCCATGTCCTGGACAGCACCTGCCCCAGAGCTGTTCATTTGCATAAAGGACAAAATCAATGTTTTACACAAAGTGTTCTGAGCCCGAGGAGTTCCTGGCTGGGAATTCCAGTGAGGAATTTATCCTTTAATTATTTATTTTTCAGGGATGATCTCCCAGCCTCCTCCTGCCGGCAGTCCCAGGGAATGGCTCCTTCAGCACATCCCAAGGGACCCGGGCTGGTGACAGTGACAGGGTCACTCCAGGTGACCCCAAAGGGACCCGGGGTGGTGACAGTGACAGGTCAGTCCCAGTGACCCCAAAGGGACCCGGGGTGGTGACAGTGACAGGGTCAGTCCCAGTGACCCCAAAGGGACCCGGGGTGGTGACAGTGACAGGGTCACTCCAGGTGACCCCAAAGGGACCCGGGGTGGTGACAGGGACAGGGTCAGTCCCAGTGACCCCAAAGGGACCCGGGGTGGGGACAGTGACAGGGTCACTCCAGGTGACCCCAAAGGGACCCGGGGTGGTGACAGTGACAGGGTCAGTCCCAGTGACCCCAAAGGGACCCGGGGTGGGGACAGTGACAGGGTCACTCCAGGTGACCCCAAAGGGACCTGGGGTGGTGACAGTGACAGGGTCAGTCCAGGTGACTCCCTGCTCCCAGAGCCTTTCCCAGCCCCTGATCCCACAGCTCCAGGGGTAGCCAGGCTGGATTGCTGTGATTTCCCCCAGGGCTGTTCCCAGTCAGTTCTGTGTCACCAAGGGCTGCCCTGAGCCTCAGCAAACACAGGCACACACAGAACACCCACAGCGTTTTCCAACCTTTCCGAAATGCTCTCTGCACCCCAAGGCCAGGAAAAGTGAACACAGAGGGGCAGGAACCCCCAGGGAACTCCTCCTGGGAACTGGACAGAATTCCCAGGATTTACTGAGTTTTTAGGCCCATTTAAGACCATTCCTGCTAAAATAAAACACTGAATGTTTTCACTAGGTGGGAGCACATGGAAGTGCCGAGGGAAGGAAATTCCCACAGAGTTTCAG
The DNA here is from genome assembly GCF_965231275.1 of Zosterops lateralis. Classification (NCBI taxonomy): domain Eukaryota; kingdom Metazoa; phylum Chordata; class Aves; order Passeriformes; family Zosteropidae; genus Zosterops; species Zosterops lateralis. Next base: position 73,851,913 of record NC_139765.1, read on the forward strand.
GATCCTCCTGCCATCCCAGTAACATCCAGTACAAAATCCCAAAGGCAGCCCCAACTCCAGCAGCTCTGGCCCAGCTGAACAGGTCCCAGTTTCATCCAGGGTGGATTTTAGCCTGGACAGACACAGATTCCTGATGGGAATTTCAAGCTTATTCTTTTTTTTTTTTTTTTTGCCAAGTTTTAATACAAAATCTCCCCTATTTCCTCCATAAGAACCAATAATTTTAAGTTTTGCTACACAAATCAACAAAAAAACCCCAAAATTCCCTCCAGTTCCAGTATGGGAAGAAGTCTGGAGCACACCAGGATCACACCTCCATCCAAGAGGTCTCCACCTTTAATCCCAGTTATCCAGTAACAGGGAATAAAACTTCACTTTACTGAAGCTGCTGAACGTGAAGCCCCAAATCAGCTTTTTCAGCAAACTGCCCCACCACTGGAAAATCCACCCGGAAAACACAGATGGACGAGGCCAGGCTGGTCAATGGCTCAGCTGAATTCCCACTGAAGGGCTGAGCAGGGAATTCCCAAACATCCTCAGAGCAGAACTCTCTCCCTTTGGTGACTCAGCAGCAGGATGAAAGATTAGAAATGAATGAACACAAATCAGAAATAGGAAAAGGCACAGGCAGATCCCAAACCAGGGCCAGTGGATTTGGGAGTGATCCCAGAAGGAAGAGGAACAGCAGGGAACCTGCTTAGGACATAAAAATAATTAGGCTGAGCCTACCAAAGCTGCCACAAGGACCAGGGTGCTCCAGGCTCCATCCAGCCTGGCTTGGACATTTCCAGGGATCCAGGGGCAGCCACAGCTGCTCTGGGAATTCCATCCCAGCCCCCACCACCCTCCCAGCAGGAATTCTTTCCCAATATCCCACCAAACCTTTCTAATCTGTGCATCTTTAACTCATCACCTATTCCCATGGGAGAACCTGTTTTACATAAAATCTCTCCCTTTGGAGCATTAGGGAGGCTTTTCCCAAATCAATTCCCGACAGGAAAATGCCTGAGTCGGCCACTCCAGTGCTGGCACTGCTCCCACTGCTCCCACACCTGCAGGGAATCCCAGGGCAGTGAATCCCCAGTGGAATTCCAGCTGCAGGAAAGGGCAGCTCCTCCTGTGTGCCCTGAGCTGCTCGGCTGGATGGTTCCCATTCCTGCCCTGGGGGATTCCAGTGAGAGATCCCGGCCTGTTCCCTTTCCCTGCCCCACAAGGAGTGGCACTTCCACAGGGAATTCCCTGTAACACCCACAGCAGTGCCAGGAGAACAGGGAAACAAGCAGGAGTTCCAGGCTCTTCCCAGATTATGGACCTGAGCTCAGGTTCTGAGTGGCACTTCCCAGTTGAGCCTGGTTTTAGGGATGATCCTGACCAGCACACCGTGAATCCCAAAATCCCTGGGGCTGGAAAAGCCCTCCCAGCCCATCCAGTCCCAGCTGTGCCCCAGCCCCACCCTGTCCCCAGCCCAGAGCACTCAGTGCCACCTCCAGGAATTCCCTGGGCACCTCCAGGGATGGGCACTGGGCACTCCAAACCTCCCTGGGCAGTCCCAAGGCCTGAGCTCCCTCTCCATGGGGACAAAGCCAGCCCAGGCCCAAGGGTGGCACAGGGACACAGGGACTGAGCTCCTCAGTGGGGATTCCATCCCCAGGAACATCCCTGGGACACCACAGTCCCCTCTCATATGACTCCAGGGATTAAATATCAGGATTAACCCCAGGAGCCACAAGAACTGAGCCCCAGTATCACAGAGCTCACCCTCTTTACTGGGAATTAATTTGTCCCTTAATGAGGAACTTCACAGGCCCTGGACAGAAATCCCCCAGTGCTGGGCTGAGCCCCCAGGGGGGACCCTGTCCCTGTGCCCAGGTGAGGCCCCACCTGCAGAGCTGCCCCAGCCCTGGGGACGCAGCAGCAGCACCTGGAGCTGCTGGAGAGTCCAGAGGAGGCCCCGGAGCTGCTCCAGGGCTGGAGCCCCTCAGCCCCCAGGGATCCAGGCTGGGAGAGCTGGGAATGCTCCCCTGGAGAGGAGAAGGGTCCAGGGAGAGCTTCCAGCACATTCCAGGGCCCAAAGGGGCTCCAGGAGAGCTGCAGAGGGACTGGGGACAGGGACAGGACACAGGGAATGGCTTCCCACTGCCACAGGGCAGGGCTGGATGGGAGATTGGGAACTGGGAATTCCTGCCTGGGCTGGAATTGGCAGAGCAGCTGTGGCTGCCCCTGGATCCCTGGCAGTGGCCAAGGCCAGGCTGGACACTGGGGCTGGGCTGGGGACAGTGGGAGGTGTCCCTGCCATGGCAGGGGTGGCCCTGGAGGGGCTCTGGGCTCCCTTCCCACCCAAACCATCCCAAGACAAAGGGACAGGGAGATGTTCCTACCTTCAGTAGAAGTTTCTTCAAACGTGAAATCTCCTCCACGGACAGAGAAACATTTGGGTTACAGTTTGTGGAATAGACCCAGCTTCAGGAAATGGGTTTTCATCCAGTGTGAATTTCTTTGCAAGCTCCCAATCCTGGAAAAGATTTTAAAAAGTTACCAATCACCAAAGGCACCTGAGGGTCAAAGGTTTTTATTTTTATCCCTGAATGAACTTCTACAGAACCTTTCAGCACAAAGAACTGGCAGAACACCATCACCACAGGACCCTCCCAGTTCTCCCAGTTCCCCCTCCTGCAGCACTGGGGAGGTGTGAACTGCCCTAGAGGTGCTCAAGGCCAGGCTGGATGAGGCTCAGACAACCAGGGATGGTGGAAGGGGATCAAAAGGAAAAGGCCAAAGCTGGATCAGCCCAGGAGCTCCCCCACAACTCCAGAGCTGGGCTTTAACCACTCTCCTGAAATCCAGGAATTGCTGGTGTGCTGTGGGTACACCCAAACTGAGACCAACCAGCACGAGGTCCCTGCAGCAAATGGAAATCCAATTTAACGTGAAAATAATCCTCCAGTCAGTGAATACTTAACTGGAGGTACAACATCTTAGTAAGAAAAAACAGGGGAGTAGTCTGGGGTTTGGGTGAAAGGAGGAGATAACCAAAGGAGTGTAAGATCAGATTTCAGCTTCTTCACACCCTGTCACTCTGTGTCACCACAGCCAGCACTGCTGCCACCATCCCATGTCACTGCCGTGTCACCACAGCCAGCACTGCTGCCACTGCTGTGTCAGCACAGCCAGCATTCCCTGCCACCATCCCATGTCACTGCTGTGTCACCACAGCCAGCACTGCTGCCACTGCTGTGTCACCACAGCCAGCACTGCTGCCACCACCCCCTGTGTCACTGCTGTGTCACCACAGCCAGCACTGCTGCCACCATCCCATGTCACTGCTGTGTCACCACAGCCAGCACTGCTGCCACTGCTGTGTCACCACAGCCAGCACTGCTGCCACCACCCCCTGTGTCACTGCTGTGTCACCACAGCCAGCACTGCTGCCACCATCCCATGTCACTGCTGTGTCACCACAGCCAGCACTGCTGCCACTGCTGTGTCACCACAGCCAGCACTGCTGCCACCACCCCCTGTGTCACTGCTGTGTCACCACAGCCAGCACTGCTGCCACCACCCCCTGTGTCACTGCCATGTCACCACAGCCAGCACTGCTGTCACTGCCGTGTCACCACAGCCAGCACTGCTGTCACTGCCGTGTCACTGCTGTGTCACCACAGCCAGCACTGCTGTCACTGCCGTGTCACCACAGCCAGCACTGCTGTCACTGCTGTGTCACTGCTGTGTCACCACAGCCAGCACTGCTGTCACTGCTGTGTCACCACAGCCAGCACTGCTGCCACTGCTGTGTCACCACAGCCAGCACTGCTGCCACCACCCCCTGTGTCACTGCTGTGTCACCACAGCCAGCACTGCTGCCACCACCCCCTGTGTCACTGCCATGTCACCACAGCCAGCACTGCTGTCACTGCCGTGTCACCACAGCCAGCACTGCTGTCACTGCCGTGTCACTGCTGTGTCACCACAGCCAGCACTGCTGTCACTGCCGTGTCACCACAGCCAGCACTGCTGTCACTGCTGTGTCACTGCTGTGTCACCACAGCCAGCACTGCTGCCACCACCCCCTGTGTCACTGCCATGTCACCACAGCCAGCACTGCTGTCACTGCCGTGTCACCACAGCCAGCACTGCTGTCACTGCCGTGTCACTGCTGTGTCACCACAGCCAGCACTGCTGTCACTGCCGTGTCACCACAGCCAGCACTGCTGTCACTGCTGTGTCACTGCTGTGTCACCACAGCCAGCACTGCTGTCACTGCTGTGTCACCACAGCCAGCACTGCTGTCACTGCTGTGTCACCGCAGCCAGCACTCCCTGCCACCATCCCATGTCACTGCTGTGTCACCACAGCCAGCACTGCTGTCACTGCTGTGTCACCACAGCCAGCACTGCTGTCACTGCTGTGTCACCACAGCCAGCACTGCTGCCACCACACATCACTGCCAACACTCATTCCCACAGCAGCCAGACCCTCCAGGTGTCAGGACCAGGGCGGCAGCAGGAAGGGAGCTGTCTCTCCTTCGGGAAGGAGCGTTGGCCAAACACCCAAATGACTCACCCCAAGTTCAGTGGGAGCACAACCCAAAGGGGTTCAAGAGGTGCTGATCTGCAGCTGCTCCCAAATATCCCAAACACACACAAAGAGCTGTGGCTGGCATTGGAAAGGCACCGTACCAAAAATACAAAAAAATTAAAAATATCAATCAGGAGTGAAAATCCATTCTGTATAAATCAGGGAATCCTGGAATGGTTTGAGTGAGAAGGACCTCAAAGCCCCTCCAGGGCCACCCCTGCCATGGCAGGGACACCTCCCACTGTCCCCAGCCCAGCCCCAGTGTCCAGCCTCCCTTGGGCACTGCCAGGGATGGGGCCAGAGTTTCCAGGGACATGGTTCAGCTCCAAGCACAGTGAAATCAAAGTGTGCTGCAGCTTTTCCACACATCTGTGTGCCAATACCCCGTGAACAGAGCCCATCTTCCCCACCTTGGCTACACCTTCCATGCCTTAGGACAGATGGTCCAAAGATATTCCAGAGCCTTTCCATGGAATCCACTCAGGCGAGTAAGGAAAGCGCGTTACTGAGCAGAATAAACCCCACTAAAACCCTCTCCAGTGCCTTTGGAAAAGCTTTTATACATTAGCAAGTCATGAACAACTGTTCAATACATCCCAGCTCCTCTCCTGAGCTCTCCTCAGGGAATTTTCACCTGGAGGGTGGAATCTGCAGAGCCCAGGAGGGGCAGATCCCTGTCCTGTGGATATTCCTGTGGATATTCCTGTGGATATTCCTGTGTGTAACAGCCCTGCTGGACACAGGGGTGAGCCCAGGAGGGCAGATCCCTGTTCTGTGGATATTCCTGTGGATATTCCTGTGTGTAACAGCCCTGCTGGACACAGGGGTGAGCCCAGGAGGGCAGATCCCTGTTCTGTGGATATTCCTGTGTGTAACAGCCCTGCTGGACACAGGCTCAGAGCCCATCCCAGAGCCTGCACGAGGATCCCTGATGAGCCAGCAGGGATGGGCTCCAGCAGAGCCTGGATCCTTTCCCGTGCCCCTCTGCCTAAGGGAGCTGGGAATGAGAAATTCCTCAATAAAGACAATCAAAAGGTCCATTTAACCCTTAACCATGAGCCTCAGGAGAGGAACAGAATTCCTGCCTTTCCCATCCGTCCCATGGCACATCCCAGGAGGCAGCAGTGGGACGGATGGGAGCATTTGGGAAAGGACAGGCATGTACAAAGCCCAGCTATTTTTAACAAAATTTAAAGTCTTCCCACTGCCTCAGTTACTTTATCATGGTTGATCAGAAATATCAACCCAGATGAGCTAAATTCAACCTTTTATATAAGTTAGAACTTCCCTCAAGACTTCACTGATAAAGGAAAAGTTTGAGCTGTTGGAATCAAGGAAAAGCAGCATCTCCCAGAACTGCTGACAGGAGACCAGAACAACCACAAACTATTTCCTAATCATTGTCCACTCACATCAATTTTGGGATTAATTCAGCCTCTTCACACCTGCTTTAAGAGCAGTCCATACAAAATCCCAAAATCCCTGAGGCTGGAAAAGCCCTCCCAGCCCATCCAGCCCCAGCTGTGCCCCATCCCCACCCTGTCCCCAGCCCAGAGCACTCAGTGCCACCTCCAGGAATTCCCTGGGCACTTCCCCAAACCCCCCTGGGCAGCCCCTGCCAAGGCTCAATACAGTCAAAGGAAAAAAAAACAATAATCCCAGCCTAGAACAGTTGGACTTCTCAGTTTCTTCTCTCCAGTAGAAGTGAGTGATGCAAAGACCAGGGAAAACGGTCCAGAGGTTTTCCCATTTTGGGGTTTTTATACCATCAACACCTGCACTGACTTTCTGAAGTTGGGGTTTTATGACACATTCAGCTCTTCCCTAACCCTCCCTGTGTCTGCCAGGAATTCAGGGATTAAAGGGTGGAAGAGCTGTAAAACCCTCCAGGTGACCACAAACATCAACTGACCGAGATGGTCACTCCAGATAGTCCTGATTAACTCCAACCCACAAACTCCTGCAGCCCATTCCTGCCTCCACACAGCCCTGAGCGCACTGGGATGGGCTCTGCTCTCTGCTGCTTCCTCACTCCCAGTAAACAAAGAAATAAATACATACAGATCCTTCCACCAACTCTTCTGAACCTCAACCGTAATACGGGAATTGAAATATTCCCAGAGCCATTGGTTCTAACAGTAAATAAACAACAGCTGAGATAAACTGCTGGACACAGCCCAGGGAGCACGGAGCTGCTCCAGGGCTGGAGCTGGGCTGGGAGAGCTGGGAATGTTCACCTGGACGGGAGAAGCTCCAGGGAGAGCTCAGAGCCCCTGGCACGGCCTGAAGCGGCTCCAGGAGAGGGACTGGGGACAGGGATGGAGGGACACAACAAGGGGTCACTGTCCAGTGTCCAGCCCGGCCTTGGCCACTGCCAGGGATCCAGGAGCAGCCACAGATTTTCCTCTGGCAATCCCAGCCCAATTCCCAAGATCCCATCCATCCGTGCCCTGTGGCAGTTTTCTGGAGTTCCTGTTCCAACCCCATGGAGGAGCCAGCCCACTCCTCTCTGCCTGAAGGCTGCTGGCTCTTCCCAGCCCTGGCTCATCCCTAAATCCGCTCCTCTTGGCAAACATCACCTCAGCTCTTCCTTCATCAGCTCAGGGTCACAGCAACAGCAAATTTCTTTTCCTCTGCATGTGGACATTTGGAAAACGATATGCAAATCATGAGATCCCTGGAATGATCCTGGTAACTGGAGAAGCCACCAAGACCAGTTACTATTTTAAACTCTTGGCCAAGCTCTGGGAATCTTCCACAGGAGCTGATCCAGCACACAACCAGCACCTTGTGGTGCCAGAGCCCTGCTCCAAATCTTTTTACATCTCCATGGAGCTGTGCCAGGGGAGGGACAGGATGGATTTAAGGGAAAGGTTCTTTTCCAGAGGGTGCTGGCACTGCCCAGGCTCTCAGAGAATGGGCACTCTGAGGCTGCCACAGCTCTGCTCCCAGGGGTGCCAGGCTGGGGTTGTTGGGGTGTCTGTGCAGGGACAGGGCACAGGGAATGGCCAGAGCTGTGCCAGGGGAGGGACAGGACAGATTTAAGGGAAAGGTTCTCCCCCAGAGGGTGCTGGCACTGCCCAGGCTCTCAGGGAATGGGCACAGCCCCAGAGCTCCAGGAGTGTTTGGACAGCCCTGCCAGGGATGGACAGGCTGGGGTTGTTGGGGGGTCTGTGGATGGATCCATCATCCCTGTGGATCTCTCTGGGGCCCCACAGCTCAGGAGATTCCCTGGGCAGGAGTGAGGTGTTCCCAGATCCATCATCCCTGTGGGGCCCCACAGCTCAGGAGATTCCCTGGTTCCCTGGGCAGGAGTGAGGTGTTCCCAGATCCACGATCCCTGTGGGGCCCCACAGCTCAGGAGATTTCCTGGTTCCATGGGCAGGAGTGAGGTGTTCCCAGAGGCTGGATCCATGGTCCCTGTGGGGCCCCACAGCTCAGGAGATTCCCTGGTTTTGTGATCAGGAGTGAGGTGTTCCCAGAGGCTGAATCCATCATCCCTGTGGGGCCCCACAGCTCAGGATGTCCCACAGTTCTGTGGTTCCAGGTACAGCACAGGATGGATGTGCAGTGTTGTGGTTCTCCAGTCAGACACTCAAACCACAGCAGGTCCCTCCCCGAGGTGAGGCAGCCCAGGAGTTCCCAGTGCAGTTACTGATGGCAATGAACTGCCCACAGCTCAGGGGCTGTTGTTGCTGTTGTTGCTGTTATTGTTGTTATTATGGTTATCCCAGGCCAGCAGTGCCTGGGAAGAAGCTGCAGCCTGCAGTGCATCACCTACAGGGATACAGAGGGTGACCAGTGTCCCACTGCTGCCTGGTGACTGCCAGGACAGGGACAGAGTCATTCCCAGCCCCTCCCCAGCTCCTGCAGCACAGCCAAGTGCTCCCAGCTGGAATCCAGCCCTGATCCATCCCCAGACCTGTCAAGACTCCCAGGAAAGCAGGCAGGGAGCGCTGCCAGGCTCATACATAACACCCCGCTGCCACCTCACAACAATTTACACTCACCAGTATTTTTATCCCCAAGCTCTTCCCAAGAAACTGGATCATTTGGGTTATCAACGTTTCTCGACTGCACAATTTCACTTCCCTAAAAAGGACCCAGCTTTCCTTGAGAGAAGCAAACAGCATCCAGAATTCAGAGCACCCTGTCAGTGTCTGGGGTCAGCCCTGATGGGGGGGTACAGGCACATCTCAGAGTCCTCCTCCTGTGAGGGCTGGAGAAGGGAGACAGAAAGTCACCATCCTACAGAATTCAGCAGGAATTTCCCCATGGAAAGGGGGGGGATCAGGCCTTGGAACTGCCCAGGGAGGTTTGGAGTGCCCATCCCTGGAGGAGTCCAGGGAATTCCTGGAGGTGGCACTTGGGGACAGGGTGGGGATGGGGCACAGCTGGGGCTGGATGGGCTGGGAGGGCTTTTCCAGCCTCAGAATTTCTGGGATTCAGTCTGCCAGGGGAAGAGAATCATGAGCCACTCAGTCATTTCAGAGCTCAACCTCCTCAGGCTCCCACCTCAGACTCCTGTGGAACACACTCTGTCTCTGCTCCCAAGATGGAACAATTCCCATATCCATCTTTAACACAGCAAAGATTGAATCCAAGACCTCTGTGGATTTCTCTTCAGAGGAACGGTGGAGGCACAAAAGATGGTGAGAAACTCCAAAGGAAGAAAGGAAATGCTTCCTACATAAATCCTGGAGCCCAAGGCCAGGCTGGATGGGGCTGGAGCAGCCTGGGACAGGGGGAGGTGTCCCTGCCATGGCAGGGGTGGCCCTGGAGGGGCTCTGGGGTCCTTTCCCACCCCCAGCAGTCTGGGATTCCAGGATTCCACAATCCCAGCCCCTCAAATGGCACCATGGCAGGAGCCCATCCCACCCAGGCACGAGGAACAGCCAAGCACAGGGGCTGCGGAAGGTTCTCCACCAAGGGGCAGCCCTGGGACACCCTCCCAAGTGGCAGCACACAAACAAAACAGCTCCTCTGACATCAGCATTTTACATAACTCCATTCTCATCCAGCACCATCCCCTCTGCCTCCCTGGTTTGCCCAATTCTTTCTGGAATCCCTGAGTAAAGGCAAAGCAGGACACACCAGAGGCCTGGAGGCAGTGATCCCACCTCGCTGGGGGTTCACCATTGCCACACACCCCCAGAGAGGCACTTCAGCTCCCTGAGACATCCCCTGCCCAAGCTGCTCATTGAAAACCACTCAGATACACTTAAAATTCACAGATAAAATTTATTCTCAACTAAAATATTTCACCACTTTGCCAAGAATTTTCCTTTTGTTTTCCCCTTGTGAGCTATGAAGATGAATTTCTTCATTATTCCTTCACATCTGACAAATTAAAGAGATCTCTGCATTTGCATTACAAAATCCTGGCACCATTTAGGCTGGAAAAGCCCTCCCAGCCCATCCAGTCCCAGCTGTGCCCCATCCCCACCCTGTCCCCAGCCCAGAGCACTCAGTGCCACCTCCAGGAATTCCCTGGGCACCTCCAGGGATGGGCACCCAAACCTCCCTGGGCAGTTCCAAGGCCTGAGCTCCCTTTCCATGGGGAAATTCCTGCTGATTCCACCCTGAGCCTCCCCTGGCCCAGCCTGAGGCCGTTCCCTCTCCTCCTGTCCCTGTTCCCTGGGAGCAGATCCCAAATCCCCCCTGGCTGTCCCCTCCTGTCAGGGACTTGTGCAGAGCCACAAGGTCCCCCCTGAGCCTCCTTTTCTCCAGGCTGAGCCCCTTCCCAGCTCCCTCAGCCCCTCCCGGGGCTCCAGACCCTTCCCCAGCTCCCTCAGCCCCTCCCGGGGCTCCAGACCCTTCCCCAGCTCCCTCAGCCCCTCCTGGGGCTCCAGACCCTTCCCCAGCTCCCTCAGCCCCTCCTGGGGCTCCAGACCCTTCCCCAGCTCCATCCCTGCACACTCTCCAGCCCCTCCAGGGCTCTCCAGAGCTGCCCCCAGGATTCCAGGGGCTCCCTCAGCAGGGCCAGCCCAGGGGACAGTCCCTGTGCCCACCCTGGGGTGCCCCACCCGGGGCCCATCGGCCCCCTGCCCCCCTGGGCACCCTGGGCTCGTGTCCAGCTGCTGGCACAGCCCCCCCCAGGGCCTTTCCAGCCCCTCTGCCCCAGCCTGGGGGGCTCCAGGGGCAGCACCTGGCACTTGGCCTGGCTGAACCTGACCCCCTGGATCCAGCCTGTCCCCATCCCTCCCTGCCCAGTGCCACCCAACAGTCCCTGGGCACCAGCAGGAGCCCCAGGCACAGTGGAATGCTGCTCTGCATGGAAAAGGGGCTGTGTTGGGTTTTTTCTTTAACTAAAAACTGCCCCTGGCAATAAACCCTTGAAGGTCTCTGTGTTGGACAAATGTGCACCCGAAATGAAGAGCTCCTTCTAATCCTCCAGCGAAGGGCTCCTTCTAATCCTTCCCGGGCTCTGAAGCTCCCAAAGAAAGAGATGATATCAGGAGTACTTTGTTTTGATCATCAACCTTATCCTCACCCAGTATCTCGTTAAGCAGCCTCCTAATTGCTGCCCTACCCCATGCTAAGGACAGAATTTGCACAGCTTCTCCATTTAAATGTTACTTGTTTAATTAACTGCTCCACACCCAGACACGAAGAAACCGCAGCGCTTCAAAAGCTGCAGGAAAAAGCTGCAGAAAAGGATCCCAAACGCCCTGGGAACAGAACGGCACAAAAAAAAAGGCCTTTTTTAAACAGCTCAGTCAGCGCACACGGAGCTCAACACATCCCTAAAATTCACCTCTGTGAATATGGGCTCACACCAGCTCCGAGGGCAGAGGAATCTCCCGGTTTGTGATCTGTGTTTCAGCAATAATTCAGCAGGATTGGTGTATCCAGCTGCTCCTCAGAGCTGACGGCCCCACGGAAGCAACAGCAGCCCCAAGGAACCCCGGGGACACTCTGGGCTTCCCATTAAACATTAACCTTTGAGTGTGAGATTTGCAGCTGCATTTGAGTATTAAAGCAGCAAAACAAAGTCCTGGGCTGCTCGAAGCGCTGATCTCCATCCCTCGCAGGGCTCCAGGCTCCTCCCTCTCGGCCCGCCCGGGTCTCTTTGATGCCGCTCAGGGCTGGTTACTCCGTCTGCTCCCAGCGACAAGTGACACTTTCTCGGGGTCACCGCACTGAGTGAACCCCACAGAAACCCCTGTTAATGACCGCACTGGGATCCCAGAGCGGGGGCTGGTTTTTACTGGGGTGCACAAGCAGCATTTCCCAGACTTTGTCCAAGCCCTTCCGTGGACCTTGGATATTTTAATCTTTGCTGCCCACACAGACTAAGGCAGTGTTACAAAGGACACCTCTTTGTACCCAGACCGAGGGCCAGCATTTGCAAACTGAGATTTCCTGCTGCACCCCACGGGGAGATCAAGGGCTGCCCGTTCCACAGACACCTATTTGATCAGCGCAGGGGCCTCGAGTGAGCCAGTAAAACAACTGCTGTGCCCCTTTCCTGCTCCTTCATCCCAGTTCAAAGCTCCCAAGGTGAGTTTGTGGCTGTAGCTGCCCCACAACAGCCCAGCCTGTCACACACTGCAGCTCCTGCCAGAATATTCCAACACTCCTCCACCCAACGGACCTAGAACTGAGGCCCCAGCGAAGCTGAGCCCTCAAACAGGACATGAAATAAATGAATTTTCATTTCCTCGAGCTTTCAGAGCATTACAGACACAGCCCATGCAAAGTTTTGGAGTTAAAAGACATGAAGACACTTCAGAGGGAGCTGAGAATGGCTGAGGGTGGGAAAGAGCGTCGAGTCCCAACTGTGCCCAGTGCCCTCCTTGTCCCCAGCCCAGAGCACTCAGTGCCACCTCCAGGAATTCCCTGGGCTCCTCCAGGGATGGGCACCCAAACCTCCCTGGGCAGCCCCTGCCAAGGCCTGAGCCCCCTTTCCATGGGGAAATTCCTCCCTCTTTACCCAATTCCTCAGAATTGAGTAAAACATCTTTCCCAGGATGAGGCAGCACCAGCCTGTTCTCCCTGCATGGCACCATTTAACCTCTATTTATGAGCCAGGCTCCATCCATCATAAAAAACATCCTGAAAGGAAAAACAGTCCCTGGGAACTGTCAGACCCACCCTTAGGAGTTCTGGACAGAGAGACATCAAAGCTCAACCTGCTCTGGGAATCCCAAAGCAGCAGGACACACTCCTGATCTGAGCCCACGGCTCACTGGGGATTAAACCTGCACTGCTGGGAAAAAATGGGTTTCCTTTGCCATGCAGTATTAGCAGGAAAAAAAAATAATAATCAGCTGGATCATTCCCCCAGACTGGCTCCCAGCATTGCTGCAGGAATGTCTGAGCAGGGAAGGGGGAAGGATGGAGCAGCAAGAAGGGAACTTTTCCAGCTGAAATGTCCATCCAACTCGGGCTCGGAGCACTAATCCAAGGAGTCACTCACACTGTGACTGAATTCCCTCGATCACAACCAAAACCACTCATAAACCCCATGGAATCTGCGGGGTGAGCGTTTCAGAGGACTGAAAAGGATGACATTTATTTTTCCAAGCTTAGTAAAGAATCCTAGAGACTGGATCAACGTTGGGAAAATAACTGACCATCCCCCTTGCACAAAGGATCATCAATAGTTCTCTTGATCATGGAAGCATGGAAAGGTCCCATTGGAGCCCCCTGGGATAGTGAGGGTGTCCCTGCCTTGGCAGGGGTGGAATGAGAGGGGCTTTAAGGCCCCAGACCACCCTGGCATTCCAGGATTCCCCCCAGGAGTCTGGGTGGGCCAATCCACAGGAACTGCAGCGATTTCCTCAGCAGGAATTGCCCCTCCAGCATTAAAACCTAAACCCAGCAGGGCACGTCTCTTCTCCTCCTGCTTCCCCCAGCACTGGCCCTGCTGGTTGGCTGCTGGTGATCCCACCTGCTCTTCCCAAAATAACACACTCCTCCTCACAGGGCACAGTCCACAGCTCCAAACAAACCGGCCTTACACAACAGGATTCTCCCCACGTGGGAAAGGCTCCCGTGCCCACAGGTGATCCCGTCTCACTTTGCTGCTCCTCGGAAAACTCCAGCATGGAACCCAAAGCCCAAGGATACCCTCAACACCTCACCTTGCTTTTCTCTTCTAAAACTAAAACCAACTCAACAGTTTTGTTCTGGGGAACTGCACTGCTTCATTCCAGCATCTGCTTCCAGGTATTGGAGAGAACAGCACAGAGAAGCTCTAAGAATCCCTGAGGCTGGAAAAGCCCTCCCAGCCCATCCAGCCCCAGCTGTGCCCCATCCCCACCCTGTCCCCAGCCCAGAGCACTCAGTGCCACCTCCAGGAATTCCCTGGACTCCTCTAGGAATGGGGACTTCAAACCTCCCTGGGCAGTTCTAAGGCCTGAGCATCCTTCCCATAAAGAAATTCCTGCTGATGGCTAAAATTCATCTGTGAAAGATGAAGCTGAAGTGGTTGTTTTTTCCCTGCAAGACACAACATTCCCCAGCAGAGCTACTGTGGGAAACAGAGAGAAAAGCAGGAGCAGGGAGGCCATGGACACACTGGAAGCACTCCCCACATGAACATCACTGCTCTGTACCACTTATTTCATGTGCCACAACAAAAGTGACAGAAGGGAAGGAAAAACAGAAGGCCTGAAACTGCCTCTTTTGCAAGAGGAAGTTAGGGTGTAACAGCCATGAAATCGGGTGTGCAGTCACTGCTGGCACCACATCCCAAACCCCACACCAACATCTGCCACCCTAAAGCCCCTTAGAGCTTTTGGAAACTCCCCTGCTGCTCATCCTTGAGTTTCACAGCCCTCAGTCACACACAGCACTCTGGGGCCAGCCACAATTAAATAAACTTTCTCTAAAGCAAAAGGGAAAAACCCAGTAAAACATTGATAAACTTCTGACTTTGGGTCCTCCCCATGCCAGGCACTGAAGGAGGTGGGGAAACCCTGTCCTCTGCCTTAAGGATCTTCAAACTCAACCAGGGCCACCCCTGCCATGGCAGGGACACCTCCCACTGTCCCCAGCCCAGTGTCCAGCGTGGCCTTGGGCACTGCCAGGGATGCAGGGGCAGCCACAGCTGCTCTGGGCACCTGTGCCAGGCCCTGCCCACCCTGCCAAGGAGGAATTTTTCCCTAATACCCAATCTAAAGCCATCTGTCCTGCCCTGTGGCAGTGGGAGGCCATTCCCCGTGTCCTGCCACTCCAGGGCTGGTTCAGGCTCCCTCTCTGTCTCTCAGATGCCTCCAGATCCCGGGAGGTGCTGTGAGGGCTCCACAGGACCCTCCCTCCCCCAGGCTGAACATTCCCAGCTCTCCCAGGCTGTCTCTGGAGGGGCTCCAGTCTCTGTGTGAAGGTGCTGGGCTCCTCTGGACCTGCTCCAGCAGCTCCACGTCCTGCTGATGCCGGGAGCAGCAGAGCTGTGCCTCACACTCCTCACAGAACTCAAAACCAGCTGTGCTGGGCACAGACACAACAACAACTTCAATGGGCTTCAGTGCTCTGGCCTAGAGAGATCTCCATGGTTCTGAACCCCCTCCTGCTCCCAGCAGCAACTCACCACCTGCTGTGGAACAGGGAGAAGGTTCCCCAGCAGAGCTCAGGGTCAAACATCAGTCCCTCACAATCAGGGAATTGTTTAGGCTGGAAAAGCCTTTGGGGAGCACCCAGCCCAATCTCCTGTGTGGAACAGCTCTCAGGCTGCTTGGTCCAGGTGAAGAGGTCCCTGTCCCTGTGTCCCTGTCCCATCCCTGTGTCCCTGCCCAGGCTGGGTCTCACCCAGGCTCCCTGTCCCTGTCCCTGTGTCCCTGTCCCTGTCCTGCAGTGTCCCTGCCCAGGCTGCCTGCCCCAGGTGAGGATGTCCCTGTCCCTGTGTCTGTGTCCCTGTCCCATCCCTGTGTCCCTGCCCAGACTGTCTCTCACCAAAGCACAGATATTTTACCCTGAGGATGACTGACCCCAGTCAGTCACCCAGACTCCCTGGGCAGGAGGGGAACAAGCCCTTCCCTTCACAGCTCAGCTCCCTCAGAGCCCTGCACGGACAGGGCACTAAACCTGTATCTGCCTCCTCCACTGACTAAAAAAGGAACCCTGAAACGTTACCTCAGAAGGAGGGATTTACATCACAGAGGTGAGAACTTTGGGAGAGGTTCCAGCCCCGGGAAAGCCAAGGCAGAGTATGAAACACATTGTGGGGAGGATGGGAAATACTTGGTCATGGAAGACAATTTAGGATATACCATGGACAGTGCAACATTAAAGAATGGTACAGTAAATCAGGGAATCGTGGTTTGGGTGGGAAGGGACTTTAAAAACCATCTCATCCCAACCATGGCAGGGAACAAGGACTAGGAGAATGCAGAAGCAGTAAATAACAACTGAGCACAAAGAAAAACAATCTTCCAAGTGAAAAATAAAAGGAAACAAGCTGCAGAGCTAAGCTGAAAAAACATCCTTTGGTATTTTCCAATCTGCTAAACGGTGCAGACTGAGCACCTGCCCAGCAGGAATGGGGTGTCCTGGCCCAGGGGCTGAGGGCTCCCAGGATAACCTGGATATCCCATTCCCTGGGCTGAGCTTGACTTAACCAACACAGAACCATGGCTGCTGTCAACAGCACTGCAGCAACCCCATCACATTCCAGCCCCACATTCCAACTGCCCAGCAGAACTTCCAGCAGTGGGACTCGTGTTCAGGGCAACAGAAGCACAAAGTCATGGAATGGTTTGGGTGGGAAGGGCCTCAAAGCCCCCCCAGGGCCACCCCTGCCATGGCAGGGACACCTCCCACTGTCCCCAGCCCAGCCCCAGTGTCCAGCCTGGCCTTGGACATTCCAGGGATCCAGGGGCAGCCACAGCTGCTCTGCCAATTCCAGCCCAGCCAGGAATTCCTCCCCAAAATCTCACCCAAATCTCCTCTTTCCCAGTGGGATCCATTCCCTGTGTCCTGTCCCTGTCCCCAGTCCCTCTGCAGCTCTCCTGGAGCCCCTTTGGGCCCTGGGGAGGGCTCTGAGCTCTCCCTGGAGCTGTGTGTCTGCAGGTGAACATTCCCAGCCTGGCTGCAGAGCAGAGGGGCTCCAGCACCTCTCTGGGTTACTCCAGCAGGTCCCTGCGCTGCCGGGAGCCGCAGCAGGAGCTCCGGGAAGGGGAGGTGTGTGAGCCCTGCTCCCCGTGAGCTCGGCCCGCCACAGCCACAGCAGAACACGCTGCACCAGAGGCTGCCGCTGCCACCCAAGCACAGCCGGGTTAAATCCCCAGGACAGCCCTGGCTCTGTCCCTGCGCTCCCTCTCCCGGCTCCCTCATCTCCAGCTGCGGAGCTGCCGGCGCTGTGCCCGAGGCTGTGCCGGGCCACCCCGCACGGACACGGCGCCAGCACGGGGCAGCCTGGCCCCGAGCCCGGCCCTGGCACCGGCACACCATGCCCTTCGTCCTGCGCCTCGGGGACACGGGGACACCGAGCGACCTGGGAGCTGGCGGCCTCCATTATCCTCCGCCAAGAAAAGAAATCCATCTGAACATAAAAGAATTCAATTAAACGGCGTCCCCGGGGATGTGCCGAGGGAAGAAAACACAAATAAACAGCTAAGGAAACACAAGCACCTCGTCCCCGCCCCGCTGCACGGCCGGGCGAGGAGCTGGAACGAGCTGCAGGCTGTGCGAGGCTGGCAGGAACGGAAGGAAAGGAACAAACTGCCACAGAAGAAAACCCCAAATGTCACAGCAGAGCCGCCAGTGCCTTCTCTGAGGTGTGGCAGAACGCAGTCCTCGCAAGGAATCAAAGGCAAAACTGAAACTGAAGCAGCTTCTTGTGCTGTTTCCTTCTTCCTTCCTGTGGCTGCAGCAGCCAGACCATCCCCGCTCCTGCAGGTTTGTGCCTCTGTCTCTGCTCCCAAAGCTGCCCAGGGAAATCAGGATCACAGCGACTCCAGAGTCACCCGTGTCCCTCTAGGCCACAGAGCTCTGCGAGCAGCAAACTGCAGGCCTGCAATCCCACTGCACCCCCGGGTTCCCTGAAGTGCAGCGGGGGCACTGCCAGCCCCACACAAACCCCAGAGTGAGCAATCCAAATGTTTGGGAGGTTTCCCTGCAAAGCCAAAGTTCCACAGGGCTCCAGTTCCCTCCACACCTTCACAGATGAGCTGGATGTGGCTCGAGGGGCACCAGGGAAGTCTGCAGATGGTACAAAACCGGGAGGAGCTGCTGATTCCCCAGAGGCAGAGAGGCCCTGCAGAGAGACCCAGACAAACCCAAGGGCTGGGAATCACCAAGTGTGTGAGGTTTAACCCAGGCAGGTGCTGGATGCTGCACCTGGGCTGGAGAGGCTGGAGAGCAGCTCTGGGAAGGGACTGGTCCTGGTGGATGACAAGGGGGATCTCAGGCAGGAGGGACATCCCTGTCCTGGGGAGCAGCAGGGACAGCACGGAGGGAGGGATTGTCCTGCTCTGCACTGGGGAGGCCTCACCTCCTGCCCTGGGATTGGGCACCTCAATAAAAAACAACCAAAGCTGCAGGGGAGTGCCCAAAGGAGGGACGTGGGGATGGGGAAGGCTCTGGAGCAGCTGAGGGCACTGCAATGTTCAGCTGGAGGAGCCTGAGCTCACACCTCCCCAGGGGCTGTAACTCCTCCCCAGGGGCAGCTCTGCTCTCTGCTCCCTGTGAGCAGGGACAGGGCACAGGGAATGGCCAGAGCTGTGCCAGGGGAGGGACAGGATGGATTTCAGGGAAAGGTTCTCCCCCAGAGGGTGCTGGCACTGCCCAGGCTCTCAGGGAATGGGCACAGCCCTGAGGCTGCCAGAGCTCTGCTCCCAGGGGTGCCAGGCTGGGATTGTTGGGGTGTCTGTGCAGGGACAGGGCACAGGGAATGGCCAGAGCTGTGCCAGGGAGGGTTGGGTTGGACAGCAGAAAAGGTTCTTTTCCAGAGGGTTCTGGCACTGCCCAGGCTCTCAGGGAATGGGCACAGCCCTGAGGCTGCCAGAGCTCTGCTCCCAGGGATTCCAGGCTGGGGTTGTTGGGGTACAGGGCCAGGAGCTGCATCCACAATCCCTGTGGGGCCCTACAGCTCAGGAGATTCCATGGAAAGCTGTGCCAGAGAAGTTTTCCCTGTGCCCCGGGCAGGGATGAGCTCTGAGCTCTGCCCTCAGTGACTCCCTGCCCTTTGCCATTTCAGCAGAAGGTTTTATTCTCGTGCCTTCCGGCTTCCCCTCGTGCCCAGACGACCCCGGTGTCCTCAGGCAGCCCGGGCTGACTCCAGGGGAAGGAATGGGGCGTGTGGGGGCCGTGACACGGGGACAGCCACCCCCAGGGCTCTCAGGGGGCACAGGAAAGACACTGAGCGGGACAGGAGGAGCAGCCCCAGCCCTGCAGTGCAGAGCTGCCAGCTCAGGCCGAGGAGCTGCACTTCCTCCTGCCATCAGCTCGCCCTGGCTGTGGTGACAGCCCCTGCTCACGGCTCGGGGCCACGTGGGGCTCGCCCTAAAGGCGCCCCTGACAAAAATGGCAATTCTGCTCAGACCTCAGGCCCTGCAGGCCTTTAGTACTGTCACTCTCCAGGTGCCTCTGCTCCAGCTGGGAGCAACAGGCACTAAAAAACACAAAGATGGAATTTCCCACTTCCACACCTCATCCAACAGCAATATGTGTGGCACTCAAATTCCACCCAAATCCGAGACTTCTTTGCCTGAGATTTTCAAGCTTGGCCACGAAAGCTTCATTTCCTGAGATAACTGATATTTATTTGCCCAAGTTTCCCTCCAAACCAGAGTTAAGGTGCAGGTAAAAATAGCCCAGGCGGTGATAATAATGTCAATATTGGTTATTGCAGGGCTGGCAGCTGGGGAGGATCAAAACAAGGAGCAGGGAAGTCCATCAGGAGTGAGGGGAGGATGGTGGGAGGAACAGGGAGCAGAGAGGGAAAAAGAAAAGCTCGAGTAGAGAAACACAGCAGCAGCCAGGAAAGACAACACACTCCTGCTTCCAATAATATTGAATCAAAGGAGACACTTAAGAGCCTTTGTTGCTACTCCTGGTCACAGAGAGGCCACATTCCTTCCCTGAGCCTTCCCTAAAGCCCCGAGATCTGCGGATTTTCCGTGAAAAGGAGGGAAAAGCACTGCAGGCCATCAGTGTAACCGGGAGCAGGGCCGTGTTCCCCACAAACAGGGCCAGGAGTGAGGGCTGGCTGCTCCCGGCTGAGGCTCCGTGTCTGACAGTCACTCATTAACTCACCCCATTAACTCCTCAATTAGTTCTTCAGGAATTCTGCAGCCAGCAAAACAAGACCTCCCACAAACCTTCCTCCCTGCAAAGTTCTCTGAAGTTCTGTCGACCTGGCACGGGCTGCCCAGGGAATGGTCCTGGCCCGAGGCTGCCAGAGCTCCAGGAGTGTTTGGACCCCAATCCCAGGGATGCCCAGGGTGGGATCTGGGGGGTCTCGGGCTGGATGATCCCTGTGAGTCCTTTCCAATTCAGGATATTTCCTGATCCTATGAGTGAAGCACCCAGCTCCTCCTCTGCTCTCAGCTCACCGACCTCACCCGCTTCTCCTGCACCATTTGCACCCAAATTTCCCAGTTATTCTTGTTCTACTCCTGCTCCAAACCCGAGCCTTACTCCACCAAGACTCTCCTATTTCCTGGCGTTCCAGTTTGCCCATTCTTATGGCAGAGCTGCAGCTCCTGCCCTTGAGGCACCGTGCCTGGGAGCCCCTGTCAAACCCTCTGACACACAGGGAGCCCTGAGCCCGAGCTCAGAGCCCAGGGCTGCCCCAGCTGCACCTCACCCCGGGCTGGCAGCGAGGAGAGCAGCAGAGTTCATCCCCAAACTCTGCTGAGCAGGGACAGGGCACAGGGGATGGCCAGAGCTGTGCCAGGGGAGGGACAGGACAGATTTAAGGGAAAGGTTCTCCCCCAGAGGGTGCTGGCACTGCCCAGGCTCTCAGGGAATGGGCACAGCCCCAGAGCTCCAGGAGTGTTTGGACAGCCCTGCCAGGGATGGACAGGCTGGGACTGTTGGGGGGTCTGTGGATGGATCCATCATCCCTGTGGACCCCTGTGGGGCCCCACAGCTCAGGAGATCCCCTGGTTCTGTGAACAGGAGTGAGGTGCTCCCAAAGGCTGGATCCATGATCCCTGTGGGGCCCCACAGCTCAGGATGTCCCACAGTTCTGCGATGCTGCAGTTCCCCTATACCACTGCTGGGCTCAGAGAAAATAAGTTTTGGGTCCCCCTTTTTTGCCACCAGAAAACTCAGGGGAGATCTCAAATGAAGCACTCCCTGCACAGAGGATGGAAAAGCAGCACAGGAAAACACTGGGATATCTCCCCACCAAAGAGGAGAGGAAGCATTGAGGAACCAAGGCCCCCTTCTCGCTCAGGATGTCACTGTGGGGACAGCAGGGATGGGATTCCCCCCTGCTGCCTCCCAGTCCCAGCAGGAAGCTGTGATCAGAGCAGGGGGATCCCACCCTGGAGCACGGCTGGGCCCCCCAGGCCCCTGTTTCCCGGGAAAGCTCTGCCAGCAGCGGCCTGGAGCCTCCCAAAAATCCTGTGAGCCCACAGAGAGCTTTTCCCCTGGTAACAAACCCCCGAGCAGCAGCTCTCGCACTGCGCTGCCTCGTCGTTATTATTTTTGACAGTTTCCAATTTGTGAAGTCAGAAATCCACCCTGTCCCTCCCACAGCACACACAGAGCTCCTGGAACACCAGGCTGAGCAGGAGATGCTCCCACAACAAACCTTCCCCCAGTGCAGGGGAACCTTTCTGCACCAGCAGCCTGTCCCCATCCCCACTGCCAGCCAGGACATCGTCCCACATCCCTGGATTGCAAGGTTAATCCAAAACAAGCACAAAAATCACCAGGAATATCAGTGTACACACAGAGAAGAAGCCTTCCCCTCAGAGCAGTTTGTTCCTCCCCAACCCTCACCACCTTCTGCAGAGCAAATGTCACCCAGGCCAGCCCAGGCCACGCTGTGCTCCCACTGACAGCCCAAAATTTAACTTTGCTTCCCATGAGATCACCATTGGTTGCCATGGAAATCCCTATACTACCATCCACCGAGGGGTTTTTTTTAACCACTGAAGTATTTTGGCAGCATGTTCGCTTTTAAGTGTCAGAATAATAAGAGAAAACATAAATGTTTCTTCTCTCATCAGGCTTTAAACAGAGCTTTATAACCTAAATCTGCTCCTAAGAGCTTGGTTCAAACCTGTGGGGCCGGGCAGGGCCAGAACCACCACCTTCTCCTGTCTGAGACACAAAATAAACAAACCAAAACAACCTTCAAGTTTTTAAAACACCAATTTCCAAGCGGGGGATCAAGCGAGGAAAAACCTCTCAGGCCCCTCCGAGTTCTGTCAGTTTCTCTTTTTCACTTCCTAGTTTGGTTGGGGTTTTTTTTGGTTTGTTTTTTTTTTTTTTTAGCCGGTGCAAAAACAAGGCCCTCAAATTCAGCAGGGCCCTCCCAGGCTGTGCCGGGAGCCGCTTTTCTCCTGTCAGATCAGTCTGGTGGTGATTCCAGCGGGGCCTCCACTCCCACCTCCATCTCTGGCCGTTAATAAAATCAACACGGTGACACTGACAGCCCGTTCTGCACCCCGAGGTGGGCAGGGCCCCGGGGAGGGGACACCTGTGGGCGGCTGGTCCCCCTGCGGTGAGCCCCGGGAGGGACCCGAGCCCGGGAGAGGGACCCTGAGCACTGACCCCCCTCCTCTCCCCCCCGGGAGGGACCCTGAGCACTGATCCCCCTCCTCTCCCCCCCGGGAGGGACCCTGAGCACTGACCCCCCTCCTCTCCCCCCCGGGAGGGACCCTGAGCACTGACCCCCCTCCTCTCCCCCCCGGGAGGGACCCTGAGCACTGACCCCCCTCCTCTCCCCCCCGGGAGGGACCCTGAGCACTGACCCCCCTCCTCTCCCCCCCGGGAGGGACCCTGAGCACTGATCCCCCTCCTCTCCCCCCCGGGAGGGACCCTGAGCACTGATCCCCCTCCTCTCCCCCCCGGGAGGGACCCTGAGCACTGATCCCCCTCCTCTCACCCCCGGGAGGGACCCGAGCCCCGGGAACAGGAGGAGACCCTTGGGAAGGGGATCAGACCCCTGGGAAGGGGATCTGACCCCTGGGAATGGGAGTAGATCCCTGGGAAGGGAAGCAGACCCCCGGGAACGGGAGCAGACCCTTGGGAAGGGGAGAAGACGCCTGGGAATGGGATCTGACCCCTGGGAAGGGGGATCTGATCTCTGGGAAGGGGACCACACCGCCAGGAAGGGGACTGACCCTTAGAAATGAGGATCTGACCCTTGGGAAGGAGAGCAGACCCTTGGGAGGGGGAGGAGACCCCTGGGAATGGGATCTGACCCCTGGGAAGGGGAGCAGAACCCCGGGAATGGGACCTGACCCTTGGGAGGGGGAGGAGACCCCTGGGAGGGGAATCTGACCCTTTAGAAAGGGATCAGACAGCCGAGAGGGATATGACCCATAGGATGGGACCCAGACCCCCAGGAAGGGGGACCCTCAGCAGGGTGATCTGACTCCCAGGAGTTCCCAGGAGGGGAACATGACCCCCGAAAAGGAACCTGACCCCCGGGACTGACCTGAGCCCCAGGAGCGGGACAGGAACCTCGAAACGGGGACTGACCCCCGGGAAAGGGCCCAGACCCCCGAGGGGTGATGTGACCCCCGGGCAGGGGACCCCCGTAAGGTGACCAGCCCCGGGGAGTGCGAGCTGAGCCCCAGGAAGGGTGACCTGACCCCTGACCTTGGCACCGGCACCGCTCCCGCAGCTCGGGCCCCTCCCGGCCGGCCAGGTGCGCTCCGGGAGCCCCCGGCCCCGCCAGCCCGCCCCGCACGCACCAAAACACGGCTAAAGGAAACTGTCACGCGCCGAGCAGGCGGATTTAACCCAGATCCGCACGGAACGGGGCGGCGGGAGCGCGGCCCGGCCCCGGACAGCGGCTCGGAGGGGGAGATTTTTAAACCCCCAAACGGTGCGGAACCCCCAAAGCGCGGGGGGCGGCCCCGGGAGGCCGGAGCGGAGCCCCGGGGGGGCGGCGGGGCCCAGCCCGCGGCGCCGGGCCCAGCCCCGAGCGCGGCCCCGCGAGGGCGGCGGTGACGGCCGGGTCTCACCTGCGGGTGCCGGGCTGCCCTCGGGCGCTGGCGGGCCGGGCTGCGGGCCGGGCCCGCGGGCTGGGCCGGCCGGGGCTGCGCGGGCAGCGGCGGCGGAGCGGCGGCGGCGGCGGCTCCAAAATGGCGGCGGAACCGCGGCTCCTCAGGGCGGGGGGAGAGGGGCGGGGCCCAGGGGAGAGGGGCGGGGCCTGGGGGTGGGCGGGGGTCGGAATGGGCGGGGTTTGTCACAGGTGGGCGGGGCTGAGGCGCGGCCGCAGGGACACGGGGACAGGACTGGGGACGGGGACAGGGGATAGGGGCGGGAATGAGGGGACAGGACTGGGGACGGGGACAGGGGATAGGGGCGGGAATGAGGGGACAGGGATGGGGACGGGGACAGGGGATAGGGGCGGGAAGGAGGGGACAGGGATGGGGACGGGGACAGGGGATAGGGGCGGGAAGGAGGGGACAGGGATGGGGACGGGGACAGGGGATAGGGGCGGGAATGAGGGGACAGGACTGGGGACGGGGACAGGGGATAGGGGCGGGAATGAGGGGACAGGACTGGGGACGGGGACAGGGGATAGGGGCGGGAATGAGGGGACAGGACTGGGGACGGGGACAGGGGATAGGGGCGGGAAGGAGGGGACAGGGATGGGGACGGGGACAGGGGATAGGGGCGGGAATGAGGGGACAGGGATGGGGACGGGGACAGGGGATAGGGGCGGGAAGGAGGGGACAGGGATGGGGACGGGGACAGGGGATAGGGGCGGGAATGAGGGGACAGGACTGGGGACGGGGACAGGGGATAGAGGCAGGAAGGAGGGGACGGGGGACAGGGACGGGAATGAGGGGACAGGGGAAAGGGATGGGGACACGGGGACAGGGGATAGGGACGGGAATGAGGGACCGGAGACAGGGACGTGGGGACAGGGATGGAGACACGGGGACAGGGGGATAGGGACGGGGACAGGGGGCCAGGGGGATAGGGATGTGAATGAGGGGACAGGGGGACAGGGACGGGGACACCGGGACGGGAATGAGGGAGCGGAGATGGGGACACGGGGACAGGGATGGGAAGACGGGGACAGGGCTGGAGACACGGGGACAGGGGGATAGAGACGAGGACAAGGGGACAGAAATGGGGACATGGGGACAGGAATGGGGGACAGAAATGGGGACATGGGGACAGGGATGGGGGACAGGAACGGGGACATGGGGACAGGGATGGGGGACAAGAACGGGGACATGGGGACAGGGATGGGGGACAAGAACGGGGACATGGGGAGACAGGGACAGGGACAAGGGGATGGAGATGGGGCGGAGATGGAGACACGGGGGCAGGACTGGGGACAGGGCAGTGACGGGGACAGAGACACGGGGACACTGGGACGGGACTGTGGGGACACAGTGGGTCAGGGATGGTGGGGCGAGGATGGGGACAGGGGAATGGTGGGGACAGGGCCGAGGGGACAGCCACAGCCCCCGGGACCCCGGGCTGGGCGCGGTCACGGCCTCGGGGGCAGCAGGAGGAGCTCCAGGACACGACCCCATGGCTGGGGGGACACGGGGACAGCGGGACCCCCTCCCGGGCCTTCAGGTGGCCCCGGTGTCACTGCAAGGAGGGGACCCCAGAGACGGGGGTCAGGGGTGGGGACAGGGTCCGCTGTGTCCAGGGAAGGGGGATGAGCACGGAGAAGGGAGGGAGAAGAGGAGACAGAGGGAGCCAGGGCTGGGAGCAGGGATCTCTGAGTCATGCTGGCAGCCTGGGCTCCTGGAGCTGCTGTCGCCGTGCCCGGATTTGTCTTTGTCTCGTGGATAAACTGCTTTCCAAGCGCCAGCATCCTCCAGGAACCAGCAGGAAGCCATCCAATCCTTCGTTCCAAAGTGAATTCCTGCCATGAGATTTTACCACTGAGCTGCTCTGGCCGAGGCCTTGACCCTGCAAAGATTCCTGGCCCTGCAGGGCCAACGTGGCCTTTGCCACGGGCAGAGAGGGAAGGGTTTGTGCTGCCCTGCCCGGCAGGAATCCCGGGATTATGGGATGGTCGGGGTTGGGAGGGAGCTCAAGGCTCATCCCCTGCCACAGAAAAGTGTCCCTCATCACTGAGTGGGTAAAATTCCTCATTTATGGATGCTTTTCCATAAATGTGAGGGCTGCAAGGGAAGGACTCCGAGGATTTACACAGCACCCAGTGTGGTAATTAGCACTTTGGTGGCCATTAATGCGGGGAAAAAATAGCACAACCTCAGGAGTTTCACTTCCCTGTTTCGTCTGCTGGAGGGAAATGGGCTTATAAAGCATTTTTTGTGGCTGGTTGTGGCTTCTGGGGACAGGACGAAACCATCCAAGCAAATTCCCAAATCTTCCAGCCGCCCCCAGAGCCTATTGCCACCCCCAGGGGTTGTACAGCCTGACTCCTCCAGCCGATTTCTAGAGCTCCAACCTTGGAACAGCCTCTTTATTCTCTGCTCCAGGCCTTTGGAACACGCTAAAATACAGCTGAACTCTGGGCTTGGCAGAGACGGGGCCAGGAGCTGCCAGCTCCCCTCTCCTGGCAGGGACAGGGACGGGGACAGGGACAGGGACAGGGACGGGGACAGACAGCCCAGGCCGTGGTTCCAAGCTCTGGCAGTGACACAGAACATCTGGATCCTGCTGGGAACAACTGCTGGGATGTCCTGCGGCAGGGACACGAGGGGCTGGGCCCAGGTGTGAGCCCAGGGCTCACAGGAGGTGTCTCTGTCCCTGCCAGGGGCGGCACTGCTGGCATTGGGGACCCCTTCACTCCAAACCCTCCCAGGATCCCCTGTTTGTGTGTGTGTTTGTGCAGCCCCTGGGCACAGGGAGCGCTGCAGGAGGAGGGGAGCTGAGCCCCGCAGGATCCCCAGCTGCAGTGGGAGCTGGCACACGCCGGGTGGGAGGCTGCAGGCCCAGAATAGCCTGTGGATGATGAACAATTCTGGGATCTATTCTGGGCTCGGGGTTGAGGCGTGATCTGGTGCCTCCAGCAGCATCAGAACAGGATCTCCCAGCGCCGGTTTGACATTAATCCGAGGGACGAGCTCTCCTCCCTCCTCCCGCAGCCTCTCCCGAGCGCCCAGAGCTGCCCTGGGGGCTCTTCCAAACCCCAGCGCTTCTCTCTCTCCCTTTGGGCCGAGGGAGCGGGGCTGCTTCAAACCCCAAAGAGCCCGAGGAGGAGCAGCTCGCTCTCCCCGGCAGTTCCCGGCCGCAGGGAATGTCGCTCGGTGCTCCAGGGAACATTATCCCGGCCGGCCGGGGCAGGGGCCGGCCCGCACGGTTAATTATAGCCCGAGGGCTGGGGCAATGTTGTGTTTGCGGGGTTGCCGGGGAGATGAGATGAGATGAGACGAGATGAGCGGCGGCCCCGGCAGCTCCGGGCTCTGCGCTTTCCAGACCTGCACCGCCAACCTTCCCAAATATGGTCCAGCCCCAGCCGGGAGCTCCCCGGCCTCGGGGATCCGACCCTCTGCAGCCTCTCCTGGGTGTATTCAACTCCTCCCGCAGGGAAAATCCCCCTCTGCAGCTTCCCCCGGGCTGGGCACAGCCCGACCCCGGCAGGGATCCGACTGGGAATGTGCCCAGAGGAGCTGAGCTAAGAGTCCTGAGATCCCGGGGCTTTAAACAGGAAAACAAAAATATTCTGGGGCAGGTCCTCAGTTCATGGACAGCTCCTGTGCAGCCAGGCTGGGAGAGCTGGGAATGCTCCCCTGGAGAGGAGAAGGGTCCAGGGAGAGCTTCCAGCACATTCCAGGGCCCAAAGGGGCTCCAGGAGAGCTGCAGAGGGACTGGGGACAGGGACAGGACACAGGGAATGGATCCCACTGCCACAGGGCAGGGCTGGATGGGAGATTGGGAACTGGGAATTCCTGCCTGGGCTGGAATTGGCAGAGCAGCTGTGGCTGCCCCTGGATCCCTGGCAGTGGCCAAGGCCAGGCTGGACACTGGGGCTGGGCTGGGGACAGTGGGAGGTGTCCCTGCCATGGCAGGGGTGGCCCTGGGGGGGCTTTGGGGTCCCTTCCCACCCAAACCAATCTGGGATTTTGTGGTTCTGTGATTCCAACACTTGCCTGTCCTGCCCTGGAACTTTGGGAAATTCTCTGGAAAGGAATGGGGATGTTGGGAAGGAATGAGGATGTGCTGGGTGTGACCCTCTGCCCATGACAGTTCCCTGCTCAGGCACAGGGCTGTGCTTCCACCCTAATGGAAACCCTCCAGCCCTCACTTTTATACTTCTTTAGATGTTCTAAGCACTTTTATTGCCTTTTTTATTCACAGTTAATTTTCTCCTGCTTGGCCACATGGGGATATTCGTGTGGCTGCAGCAAAATCAGCCATGGGAGACCCCTGGGACAAGATTAAAACTGATTTTTATTGCAGGACAAAGAGTTACTGAGTTTAAAAAAGTCCAATTTTTTTTACTCATATTTTTTTATATTTTCCTCCTGTCCCTTGTGTGGCAAGAATCAGCTCCAAGTGTACAAGTAGTGTTGCAGGCTTTATTACAAGCCTGTAATAAATCATATTTAGCGTTAATTAGCAGTTCATAGGACAGGGCAGTGTTGAGGTGCAGCTCCTCTGCTCCCTGATCAGGGGGGGACAGGCTGGGGCAAGGACATTCAAGGGCTGAAACTGAACAAACAGCACAGGGGGGACCAAAAAATGCCCAAAAACAAATAACCAAACCCACGGGGGCGATGCTGGGCAGCCTGGCCATGGAATTCCTGTGGGAAAGAGCTCCTGGCAGGAGTCACAGAGCCTGGGGGGACATTGGTGTAACTCAGACACCTCTGGGCACTCCAAAATCCTGGAATGGTTCAGCTGGAAGGGCCCTCAAAGCCCATCCAGGGATGGGACAGCCCCAGGATGCTCCAATCCCCAATGTCCAGCCTGGCCTTGGGGTGAAATTGTTCCTTTTCACACTTTTATCTGCAGTGTTCCTGCTCTTCCTCTGCTCCGGGCCTGACCCCGGCAATAAATAACCCCAAAAAGTGCCTGGGTGTTCCTCAGCTCCTCGGGAAATCCGTGATTTATCCCCGATATTTCCCATTTCCCAGACGGCCCTGAGAAGGGAGCACAGCCCGTGGATTTGTATTCCACAAAAATCGCGTTGTCGAAGGATCCTGGCTGGGCCTTTGGCCTGGGAACAGCCCTGGGGAATCTTCATTCTAAAGGGATAAACTCCTCCAGAAGGAATTTATATCATTTTCTCACCTTTGTAAACGTAACTGAGGCGGCAGGTAACTCCTACAAGAGAATTCGCTTAACGAAAGGGTTTTCTCTCAAGTGAAAGTCAACTTTCCACTGGGTCAGCTCAGGTCACAGAGTTAATTAATTAATTGTGCCTTAGGCGGGTGGAGAGTTTGTGGTAATTCTCCCGTAGAAAAGATGTCATTTTTTTAATTCTTCCTGAGCTTGCTTTGTGGAGATCTCGTCCTCACGCCCGGCAGGGAATAAACGGCGTCTTTTTCTTCTAAATCGGCGTTTGGAGCGCGTCTAAAATCGGCCCCGCGGGACAGGCCCGGGGGCTGCGAATGGGGCTGGGGAGGCTCGGCCCGGGCACACCGGGGACTGGGGAGGTCCCGGGGGGCACACCGGGGGTTGGACAAGCCCTGACCGGCACACCGGGGGCTGGACGCCGAGCGGTGAAGCCGCTGTGGAGTTTAATACACCCGAACCCCGCGGAGCCCTCACGGCGCCTCCATGACACCTCCATGACACCTCCACGGCTCTCGTCTCGATGATGCGGGCGGCGCTCTGGGGTCCTCCCGGCCGCCAGGGGGCGCAGCGCTGTGGCGGGAACGGGAGCGCGGGGCGGGGACCTCCCGGCCGCCAGGGGGCGCAGCGCTGTGGCGGGAACGGGAGTGCGGGGCGGGGTCCTCCCGGCCGCCAGGGGGCGCCATGCGGGGCGGGCCGGGGAGGGGCGGGCGGCGCCGCCATGGACGCGCTGAGCCGGGCCGGGCCGAGGCCCCGCCGCGCCGCCGCCGCCGCCTCTCCCCTGCCCTGGGGACGCTTCGCCGCCTGGATCGACTGCGTGTGCGTGGTGACTTTCGATCTGGAGCTGGGACAGGCCATGGAGGTGAGATAAGGCTCACGGGAACGCCACAGCGCCGCGACCAGCCGGGGACACCGCGGGCATGGATGGGCTGGGAGAGGGATGGAGAGAGGGGAGAGGGGATGGAGAGAGGGGAGAGGGGAATGGAGAGAGGGGAGAGGGAATGGAGAGAGAGGAGAGGGGATGGAGAGAGAGGAGAGGGGATGGAGAGAGGGGAGAGGGAATGGAGAGAGGGGAGAGGGAATGGAGAGAGGGGAGAGGGGATGGAGAGAGGGGAGAGGGGATGGAGAGAGAGGAGAGGGGATGGAGTGAGGGAAATAGAGAGAGGGGATGGAGAGGGAGGACAAGGATGGAGAGAGGGGAGAGGGGATGGAGAGTGAGGAATGGAGACGGAATCAGAAATGGAGTGAGGGGATCAGGATGGAGAGAGGGAATGGAGAGTGGGAAGAGAGGATGGAGAGTGAGGAATGGAGACAAGGGATGGGGAATGGAGAGAGGGAGTGGAGAGGAGAGGAGAGAAGGATGGGGAGAGGGGATGGAGAGAAGGGTTCAGGGTGGAGTGAGAGAAATGGAGAAAGGGGAGAGGGAATGGAGAGAGGGGAGAGGGAATGGAGAGGGGAGAGAGGGATGGAGAGAGGGAACCAGGATAGAGTGAAGGGAGAGGGAATGGAGTGTGGGAATGGAGACAGGGGATTGGGAATGGAGAGTGGGGATCAGGATGGAGAGAGAGACTGGAGAGAGGGGATGGAGAGGGGGGATCGGGAATAGGGAGGTGAAAAGGGAATCAGGGATAGGGGGTGTGGTGAGATCAGGGATGGAGAGAGAGGTAATCAGGGATGGATGGCAGAGTGAAACAGGAATTAAGGATAGGGACTGGGAATGGACAGTGAAAAGCAGGATCAGAGCTGGGGGTGTGGAAAGGAGGATCCAGGTTTGGGCTGGGGGCAGAGAACAGGGAGGGGAGGGGGGTTCTGAGCAGAGGTTTGGGGTGAGGGCAGTGGGGATCTCTGTGGGGTGGGGAGTGCACAGGGCAGGGAGGGGCCAGGGCAGCACCAAAGAGACCTTTATGGATCCTCTTCATGGAATTAAACCTCCCCAGAGTGACACATCCCAGGGATCCAGGCTGGGAGAGCTGGGAATGCTCCCCTGGAGAGGAGAAGGGTCCAGGGAGAGCTTCCAGCACATTCCAGGGCCCAAAGGGGCTCCAGGAGAGCTGCAGAGGGACTGGGGACAGGGACAGGACACAGGGAATGGATCCCACTGCCACAGGGCAGGGCTGGATGGGAGATTGGGAACTGGGAATTCCTGCCTGGGCTGGAATTGGCAGAGCAGCTGTGGCTGCCCCTGGATCCCTGGCAGTGGCCAAGGCCAGGCTGGACACTGGGGCTGGGCTGGGGACAGTGGGAGGTGTCCCTGCCATGGCAGGGGTGGCCCTGGAGGGGCTCTGGGGTCCCTTCCCACCCAAACCATCCCAGGATTCCCTGACTCTGTGATTGCTGTGGTCTCCATGGATTATGAGAACCACAGGGTCAGGCTGGAGATTCCCTCCAGGGTTATCAAGTCCAGCACTGATGGAATTCCTCCCTGCTGGGTGCTGTCCCAGCCACGGCTGTTGATCCCCCTCAGTGCCCCCTGCAGTGCTGCTCCCCCACCCCTCATCCCTCACACCCTCCTGCTCCTCTCCAGCTCCATTTCCCCCCTGTCCCTCCTGGCAGAACAGATGTTTGCACACCTGGAATGCTCCCAGAGGATTTGGGGCTGTTCACTCACTCAGCCATCAGCTCTGAAGATTAAATCTAAACCAGGAGCCTTGGGGTCAGTCCCCAAATCCAGACAAAGCCGTGTTCAGTGACAGGTTCAGGGTTTAAACCCCCTGGCTGCTTTCCTGTGGGATGTGTCAGGATCAGGAAGGAGCTGTGGGCACAGGGGTGACAACAGGCTCTGCTCTCTCTGCTCTCTCCACAGCTGGTGTATCCCCACGACTTCAGGCTCACCGAGAAGGAGGTAACCACCCTTCACTCCTGCTTTTCCCTCCTCTGGGAGCAGCTCTGGGGGCCTCACTGGCTGGTGGTTTCTTTGCAGAAAACGAGCATCTGCTACCTGTCCTTCCCAGACTCCTACTCAGGTGGGTGACTCCGGGGGTGACAGGAGTGTCCCTGGTGTGGGGACAATCCCTGAGCACCCTGGGGCTGAGCCAGAGCCCCCCTGTGCTGCTGGGTGGGAATCTGTGCTCCAGGGAAATTCCCAGAGTAGCCAGGAGTGTGAGTTCCCATCACATTCCTGTGTTTGGGAGCAGGAGCTGGGGAGGGAGGAGCTGGACTTTGCAGCAGAAATGTCCCCAAACCTGTGTTTGTACATCACCAAATAACAATGAGAAATAAATCTGCTCATCCAGCCAGGCCCTGGGGCTTTGAGGGTTGGGTTTCTGCACTTTCATGGAATCCTGGGATGGTTTGGGTGGGAGGGGAGCTCAGAGCCCCTCCAGGGCCACCCCTGCCATGGCAGGGACACCTCCCACTGTCCCCAGCCCAGCCCCAGTGTCCAGCCTGGCCTTTGGCACTGCCAGGGATCCAGGGGCAGCCACAGCTGTGCCAGGGCCTGCCCACCCTCCCAGGGAAAAACTTTTTCCTCTAGTTCCCTTTTCCTTCCCATTTCGCTTCCTTTTCCCTTTCCTTTTTCCCTTTCCCTCTCCCTTTCCCCTGGCTGTCGGATTCCCCCGCTGTGGTTTCTCCACTCTGTCCCTCTCCTTTCCTCGTGTGGGATTTCCCGTTGAGCCATTCCCAGCTCTGTGTCCCCGTGTCCCCTGGTGTGTCTCTGTCCCAGGTGGCCTCGGGGACACCCAGTTCAGCTTCCGGCTGCGGCAGGCCGGGGGTTCCCGGGATTCCCCGTTCCAGGATGACGGGAGGTACAACCGGGAGGCCCCGCTGACGCTGCAGGTGGGTCCCGGCCCTGCTGGCACCTGCCTGGGGGAAAGGACAAGGATCCCCTGGGGAAAATCCTCCTTTTTTCCAGTCGTGGGAATAGGGAGATAAAGATTCAGCACAAGGATTTCCTTCTGTGCTCACAGGGAGGGAGAGCAGGACAGGGAACTGCTGGGAGAGGAAATGGGATGGGGGGATCAAAGATTGAATTGAATCAGGGGAGAGGGAACTGAGTTCAGTCAGGGGACTCACAGGTATTTTGGGAGGTGGAGCGGAATTAGGGAGACCCCAGTTCCACTGGGAGAGGGAACTGAATGCAGGACACCCCTGTTATTTTGGGACTGGGAACTGAATCCTGGCAATGCTGGGAGGGGGAACTGAAGCAGGGACACCTCCCACTGTCCCCAGCCCAGCCCCAGTGTCCAGCCTGGCCTTGGCCACTGCCAGGGATCCAGGGGCAGCCACAGCTGCTCTGCCAATTCCAGCCCAGACAGCAATTCCCAGTTCCCAATCTCCCACCCAGCCCTGCCCTGTGGCAGTGGGATCCATTCCCTGTGTCCTGTCCCTGTCCCCAGTCCCTCTGCAGCTCTCCTGGAGCCCCTTTGGGCCCTGGCAGGGGCTCTGGGGTCTCCTCAGAGCCTTTTGTGTCTCCAGGTGAACACCCCCAGCCATCCCAGTTGTGTCTCTCCCTGTGTGCCCGTGGAAAGCTCCCCTGGAGCACTGGGATGGATGTTGGGATGTGTCAGATCAGGGCCCAGGAAGGGGTTGGTGACAGTAGACTGGGTTGTCCCTCACTGTCTCTCTTTGTCCCTCTGTCCTTCTCTGTCCCTCTGCCCCTCTGTTCCTCTATCCCTCCCTGTCCCTCTGTCCTTCTCTATCCCTCTGTCCCTTTCTGTCCATCCCTGTCCCGCTCTGTCCCTCTGTCCCTGTGTCCCTCTCTATCCCTCTGTCCCTTTCTGTCCCTCCCTGTCCCTCTGTGCTCCTCTGTTCCTCTATCCCTCTGTCCCACTCTATTCCTCTGTCCCTTCCTGTCCCTCTGTCCCTCCCTGTCCCTCTCTGTCCCTTTCTGTCCCTCCCTGTCCCTGTGTCCCACTGTGTCCCTCTGTCCCTCCCTGTCCCTGTGTCCCACTGTGTCCCTGTCCCTGCAGCGAGAGGCCGCGCACTATTTCGGGTACGTGTACTTCCGGCAGGTCAAGGACAGCTCCATGAGGAGGGGCTACTTCCAGAAGGTCAGTGCTGATCCCAAATCCCAGGATCCCTGAGGCTGGAAAAGCCCTCCCAGCCCATCCAGCCCCAGCTGTGCCCCATCCCCACCCTGTCCCCAGCCCAGAGCACTCAGTGCCACCTCCAGGAATTCCCTGGACACCTCCCAAACCTCCTTGGGCACTTCCAATCCCTAAACACCCTTTCCTTTCCCTTTCCTTTCCATGGGGAAATTCCTGCTGCTGTCCACCCTGAGCCTCCCCAGCCCAACCTGGGGCTGTTCCCCCTTGTCCTATGGGGACACCTCAGTGCCAGCAGTGCCCTGAGCTTTGTGCCCTCCACCTGCAGGAGTTCCTTTCAGACTCCTGCTAATGCAGAAATCATTTTTTTTCCATCCCCACTAAACCAGTGAGTTTTCCCCTGGAACAGTGGGATGGCTCAGAGGAGGAATTGTCACACCTGGGTGAGGTTTGAATTCAAATGGCCAAGTTTGGGGTTGGACAGGAGGTGTTTAATTGATTCCTGCATTCCTAATTAATGCACTCATTAATGGTTAGAGGAAGAGGAGAATCAGTGTAACAATAAAACCCCCAGTGGGGCTGAGTTGGGACTGCTGTAAAAACCAGGGATTTATTTCACAAGGAAGCCCCAATTAGAACAAAAAAGGCCTTGCTGGACACGATTTGCTATTCCAAGTTCCTTGGTCCTTCCCCAGCATTCCTTGACTTTGTTTATCTGCCCAATTCCCATTTCAGGAGTCGCTCCTTTGTGTTTCTCCACCTGAAATGGTTTTGGGGAGCTTTGAAACCACCAAAAATGGATTTTTATTCCCTCTCCAGCTGCTCTTTTGCCAAGCCATGCTCCCACCTCTTTGCTCTCCCAAATTCTGGGTCATGAGCAAGAATTCCACCAAAATGCTGCTTGGGAGCTGCTCCAGGGATTTTGTGTCGGGTTTTTTTAAGTTCACCCCTCTCTAAGCAGTAGAGAAATGTGCAGTGCTGGGCTCAGGGTGTCCCTGATCCCAAATGTGCCATTCCCAGTCCCTGGTGCTCGTGTCCCGCCTTCCCTACGTGAACCTGTTCCAGTGCCTGCTGCAGCTGATTGCCCCGGAATACTTCGACAAGCTGGAGCCCTGCCTGGAGGCAGGTGAGCTGGGAGCAGGGAATTCCACAGGGCTGGGTCGGGAGGGTCCTGGAAAACAGCTGGAATGCTCCAAATGGCTTCATTCTGGAGCAAATTCCAGCAGGGGAGAACAACCTTCTCCTGCTTGTCCGAGTGGATAACGAGGTGTAAAGGGGGGATTGTGGGCAGGGAGGGATGGGGATGGTGCTGTCACTTTGGATGCAGGGTGTTCCCAAGGGATGCAGGATGTCCCCAAGGGATGCAGGGTGTTCCCAAAGAGTACAGGGTGTTCCCAAGGAATGCAGGGTATTCCCAAGGGGTGCAGAGTGTTCCCAAGGGATGCAGGATGTCCCCAAGGGGTGCAGGGTGTCCCCAAGGGGTGCAGGATGTTCCCATGGGATGCAGGGTATTCCCAAGGGATGCAGGGTGTCCCCAAAGAATGCAGGGTGTCCCCAAGGGGTGCAGGGTATTCCTAAAGAATTCAGGGTGTCCCCAATGGATGCAAGGTGTCCCTAAGGGGTGCAGGGTGTTCCCAAGGGATGCAGGGTGTCCCCATGGGATGCAGGGTGTTCCCAAGGGATACAGGGTGTCCCAAACAATGCAGGGTGTCCCCAAGGGATGCAGGATATTCCCAAAGCCAGGAATCTGCTGCACTTCCTGCCTGGGTCATTTAATCCTGATTTATCATCTGTGGGTTTGCCCAGAGCCAGGGGGGTGTGTGAGCTGGGAGCAGGGAGTAATCCCCTGTCAGAATGGCAGGACAAGCTGGATTTTCCCCCAGGTGAAACCCTTCCCCTCCCTGTGTCCCTCAGTGTGCAACGAGATCGACCAGTGGCCGCCCCCAGTGCCCGGCCAGACCCTGAACCTGCCCGTGATGGGAGTTGTCATCCAGGTACCCGGGCTGGGGCTGTGTTCATGAAATCCCTGCTCAGCCCACGTTCCCCACAGCCTTCCCAGCTGGGATTGCTGCCTGGAGAGGTCCCTGCCCTGCTGATCCCACCCCAGTGTGGTCCCTGCTCTCTGTGCCCTGCAGGTGAGGATCCCCTCCCGGGTGGACAAGCCAGGCTCCAGCCCAGTGAAGCAGTGCAACCAGGAGGTGAGGAGATGGATCCTGGATCCCCCTTGGCCTGGGGTCACTGTGGGCTCAGCAGTTCCACTGTAGGCTCTCCTGCCTGGGCTCTCTGCACCCAATCCAGTGCTTCACTCACTGTTCCCCTTGCTTTTCCTGGGAATTCAGGCCCTGCTGGGTCTCCTGCCTTCACCCTTGGGTTGTTTGGAATTTGCTTCAGTGTTTTGGCTCGGCTCTGGTTTGGATTCCTTGCCCTTTCCCCTCTCTGTGCTGTGACTAACACTGGTTTGGTGCCACATCTCTAACCCTGCCTGGCTCTGGTGTGTCTCAAACACTCTCTCACCAGAGGGAACCCTGGAAAATAAAGGAGCAGATGTGGGCAGCCTTTCCCATCTGGAAAAGAAGGGAGTCTTCCTTAGTTTGTAGGCACAGAAATGAATTTGGGATTGAGTGCTGCCCCCAGCCCTGCTCCTGTGCACACCTGAGGGTGAGGGCTTGTTCCCTTTGTTCCCTGGAGCTGGTTGGTCAGGGCAGGTGGAATTCCAGCCAGGAATCTGCTCCCATCTCCTCACAGTTCACTAACAGGTACTAACAGCCTTCTCTCCCTTCCTCATCCAGAATCTGTTACCAGCCCCCCTGGTCCTCCCCAGTGTCCATGAGCTGGATCTGTTCAGGTGAGAGGCTCCTCCCAACCCTCTCCCTGCTGGGAGCATCCCATAAATCACAGGGATGGTGCAGGACCAAACCCTGCTGCCTTCCAGGGACTCCTCTGGGATTCTGGGCAGGGCTTGAGCTGAGGGTTGTGCCCTGCACAGCCCCGGGGCAGGGGAGGGGCCCAAAGCTCCCAGGGGAGAGGCCCAGGCAGATCCAGCACAGATTCCATGCCCATACTCTGGAATCCAGGGGTGTCCCACTCCCCCAGACACACTGGGAGCAGCATTTGGCCATGGGAACCTCCTGAGGTTTAACAAAGCTGAGTCCAAGGTGCTGCACCCGAGTCAGAGCAACCCCTGGGATCGATCCGGGCTGGGCAAGAGCAGCTGGAGAAGCCTTGGGAGAAGGATTTGGGGGTGAGAGCTGGACCTGACCCAGCCCAGAACCCCCCAGTGCTGAGCTGAGCCCACAGGGGAGGGGGGATTCTATCCCTGTGCCCAGGTGAGGCCCCACCTGCAGAGCTGCCCCAGCCCTGGGGACACAGATTCTGCTGCACAGAGTCCAGAGGAGGTGACAGAGGTGACACTGGATGGGCTTTGAGGTCCCCTTCCCACCCAAACCATTCCATGACTCTGATCACAAATGGCTTGACTTTGCTCAGAGCATTTCTCAGAGCATTTCCTTTAAACTTGTATCAAACAACTGAGTGACAGCCCAGGTGAAGACACCTGAATTCCCCTGTGGAATGCTGACAGTCCATCCTAGATCTCAAATTCCTGGATGGAAGCACAGCTGAGGGGCCTTGCAGGGCACAGCCGTGTCTGGTCCATGCTGAACTGACCCTCTGTCCTTGTCCCCATTGTCCCAGGTGTTTCCAGCCAGTGCTGATCCACATCCAGATGCTGTGGGAGCTGATGCTGCTGGGGGAGCCCATGGTGGTGATGGCACCGTCCCCAACCGTGTCCTCAGAGATGGTCCTGGCCCTCACCAGGTAACACCCCCGGGGTCTGAGGGAGCTGTGACAGCAAATTCCAGCAGCTTTCCCCTCCCACATCCCCCCTGCTGCTCTCCTGGCTGGGGTTTAGTTTGCTCGTGGAAGCTTTGCAAGACATACTGTAAATATTCCACGCTCATTTTCCAGCAAGGATGGAGAGGAGCACAAAGGAATGTCCCCTGATGCTTCCAGCCCTGAGGAACCTCCTCTCCCCAGCTCAGAGCTCTCCCTTAGCACAAAACCCCAAACCTTGGAGCTTCCCCAGATGGGTTCAGCCAGGCCAAGTGCCAGGTGCTGCCCCTGGAGCCCCCCAGGCTGGGGCAGAGGGGCTGGAAAGGCCCTGGGGGGGCTGTGCCAGCAGCTGGACACGAGCCCAGGGTGCCCAGGGGGGCAGGGGGCCGATGGGCCCCGGGCTGGGGCACCCCAGGGTGGGCACAGCCCCAGGGCAGGGGCTGTCCCCTGTGCTGGCCCTGGGTGCCCGTGCCATGCCCAGAGTGCCTGTGCCATGCCCAGGGTGGCTGTGCCATGCCCAGGGTGACTCTGTCATGCCCAGGGTGACTCTGCCATGCCCAGGGTGACTCTGCCAAGCCCAGGATGACTCTGCCATGCCCAGGGTGACTCTCATGCCCAGAATGACTCTGTCATGCCCAGGGTGACTCTGCCATGCCCAGGGTGACTCTGCCATGCCCAGGGTGACTGTGCCATGCCCAGGGTGCCCTGTTCCATACCCAGGGTGACTCTGCCATGCCCAGGGTGACTCTGTCATGCCCAGGGTGACTCTGTCATGCCCAGGGTGACTCTGTCATGCCCAGAGTGACTCTGTCATGCCCAGGGTGACTCTGCCATGCCCAGGGTGACCATGCCTGTCCCTGCAGCTGCCTGGCCCCTCTGCGTTACTGCTGTGACTTCCGGCCTTACTTCACCATCCACGACAGCGAGTTCAAGGAGTACACCACGCGCACCCAGGCCCCGTGAGTGCCCCGCCCTGCCCCGGCCCCGGGGACACCCAGAGCCACCAGGCTCAGCCTGTCCCCTCCCTCCAGGCCCAACATCATCGTGGGAGTCACCAACCCTTTCTTCATCAAGACCCTGCAGCACTGGCCACACATCCTGCGGGTGGGCGAGCTCCGCATGTCCGGTGAGCCCAGGGGGTCTGTCGGGGGGGTCAGGGGGAGCTCAGGGTCCAGGGGAGCTCAGGGTGCCAGAGGAGCCCAGGGGGAACTCAGGGTGCCAGGGAAGTTCAGGGTGAGCTCAGCATGCCAGGGGAGCCCAGGGTGAGGGGGAGCTCAGGCTGAGCTCAGCGGGAGCTCAGAGTGCCAGGGGGGCTCAGGGTGAGCTCAGGGTGCCAGGGGGGCTCAGGGTGAGCTCAGGGTGAAAGGGAGCTCAGGGTGAGCTGAGGGTGCCAGGGGGGCTCAGGGTCAGGAGGAGCTCAGGGTCAGCTCAGGGTTAGGGTGAACTCGGGGTGGCAGGTGAGCTCAGGATGCCAGGGCAGCTCAGGGTGCCAGAAGGTCTCAGGGTGACAGGTGAGCTCAGGGTGAGCTCAGGGTTAGGGTGAGCTACCCCAGGGCAGCTCGGGGTACCAGGCAGCTCATCCTGAGCTCCCCAGCTCATGGGGAGCTGAGGATGAAAGGGGAGCTGGCCCCAGGGCTCTGTGGGCTCAGGAGCAGCTGCAGGAGCTGCCCTGGCAGTGATTTCCTGGGATTTGCTGCATTCCTGGGACAGCCCAGCAGCCACAGGAGCTCTGTGCCTCTGCAGGATGGGCACGGAGCTGGGGCAGGCTGTGGGGAGCAGGAATTGCTGTCCTGGAGCTTCCAGGAGAGGAAAAACCCTTCCTGGGCAAGAAATTGAGGAAGGAGAGAGGTGGAGAGAGAGAGAAACCTCTCCTTTATTCAGCACCTTTGTTAACTGGAAGCCAAGGAAAGCCTGGGCATGAGGAGCTGGTCTTTAGCACATCCTCATCCCAGAATTCCAGCAGGGGAGGGAGCTGGGATTGCTCTGAGGGTGCAGGCAGAGGGCAGTGAGGATGGACAGGGGCAGGGCTGGGTGTCCCCAAGGGCAGAGTCCCACAGGGAGGGACAGAGCCCGAGCTGTCCCCGCTGTGTGTCACAGGGGACCTGCCCAAGCAGGTGAAGGTGAAGAAACTGGCCAAGCTGAAAACCCTGGACACCAAACCAGGTGGGTTCAGTTCCAGGTGTCCTTTCAGTCTGACCCTTCCCTTGGGGCTTTGGCAGCAGGGAGCTGTGTCCTAACTCCTGCTTTTTCCTGGTTCTGTGTTTTTCTTTAGGAATCTACACTTCCTATAAAACATTCCTGCACAAAGACAAGACCCTGATAAAAAGGCTACTAAAGGTGAGCACCTCCCACCCTGTCC
This sequence comes from Zosterops lateralis, assembly GCF_965231275.1. NCBI lineage: Eukaryota > Metazoa > Chordata > Aves > Passeriformes > Zosteropidae > Zosterops > Zosterops lateralis. The sequence goes on from NC_139765.1 coordinate 73,891,975, forward strand.
TGGGTGGGAAAACTGTGCCAAGAGCTCGGTCTGAGCAGGCACAACTCTGTAAAGGAACAGAATTTGCAGTTTGGGATGGTTTAGTCCATACTGGGACACGTTTGTCGTGCCCCAGGTTTAGGATTTTCCACTTGTTATTGAGGATTAAATCCTGGGGCTAACAATGAGCTGAGTAGGAAAAATTGATATAAAAAAAAAAAAAAAAAAAAGAGCCTGAAAACAAAACAGATTTTGTGTAGTGAAGCTTGAAATTTTAATGTGTTTGAGTAGAGAGTGGGACCTGGATTTTGGGATCTGGATTTGGAGTTTGATTTTGGGATCTGGATTTGGGATCTGGATTTTGCGGGTCAGGATTTTGGGCAGTAATTCATGCTGCCTTGGCTATAGAGCTGCAGGTTGTGTGTGACAGTGAGGGACACCTGGGTGCCCCCAGCTGTGACAGTGGGTGGCACTTGGGTGACTCTGACTGCGTGTGACACCAAGGGACACCTGGGTGACCCCAGCTGTGCCATGGGTGACACCCAGCTGTGCCATGGTGACACAGTGTGACCTTGGCTGTGCCATGGTGACACAGTGACCCCACTGTGCCATGGTGACACCAGCTGTGCCATGGTGACACAGTGACCCCACTGTGCCATGGTGACACCAGCTGTGCCATGGTGACACAGTGACCCCACTGCCCCGTGGTGACACCGTGTCCTGGCAGGGCATCCAGCGGAAGCGCCCCTCGGAGGTGCAGAGTGCTCTGCTGAGGAGGCACCTCCTGGAGCTCACCCAGAGCTTCATCATCCCCCTGGTGAGTGCCAGGGACACCTGGGGGCACATCCAGGGGCAGGGAATCCCGGGATGGGGGGTGGGAAGGACCTTTGACCCGTCCCATCCTTGCTGCCATGGCAGGGACACCCCCACTGTCCCTCCTCAGTGTCCAGCCTGGCCTGCTGGACACCCCCACTGTCCCTCCTCAGTGCCCAGCCTGCCCTCCTGGACACCCCCACTGTCCCAGCCCACAGCTGCTCTGGGCACCACAAGAGGCTCCTCAGTTGTAAATTATTATTTTTATTTATCTTTTCCTGTTTTAGGAGCATTACATGGCCAGCCTGATGCCTCTGCAGAGGGCCATCACTCCGTGGAAGGTAGGATGTCCTTCCCAGTCCTCCTTCCCTTTGGGGTTGGGAGTGGTTACAGGGTGCTGGGAACCTCCCCCGTTGAAGGAAGAGGGTTTTTACTTCTTTAAATCCATTAAAAGGTTGAAAGAACTCTTGGGACAGATACTCCCAGGAGCTGAATTACTGGGACTCTCCTGTAAGGATCAGCCTTGGGGTGTTTTCATCCTCAGTGCCTCGAGCACTTTTCCCCACATTTTCCTGGTTCCATGTGGGGTTCTGTGACAGGAATTTCCGTGGGCTCAGGTGGATTATTTCCCTGTGCAGAATCCCCCCCAGATCCGCCCGTTCTGCCAGGAGGATTTCATGAAGAGCCTGGAGCACGCCGGGCCCCAGCTCACCTGTGTGCTCAAGGGGGACTGGCTGGGGCTCTACAGGTGAGAGCTGCAGGCAGGGCTGAGCCCAGCCCAGGCAGCAAACCCTGGGATAAACCCTGGGATAAACCCTGGGATAAACCCAATGGGAGCTGTGAGATCTGCAGGACTCACCCAGGGATCAGCTCAGCACGGGCAGGAACAGCAAATCCAGGGCAAGCCCAGCCCTGGGGTTTGTGTGGGTTAAATGAGTGGAGATCCTGCAGGGCAGTTTGTCCAGGGTTTTCCTGGATAGTTGGTTCTGGGTGGGATGGAGAAGATGCTTGGTTCAATAGGAATGGGAAAAATCCAGGGTTGGATAGCCAAGGAAGGAAAATGGGAAATGCACAGAGATGGAGGATGAAAAAAATCCCGGAAAGTGATCAGAAACCATAATTACAGAATTATGGAATTATGGAATGGGTTGGGTGGGAAGGGAGCTCAAAACCCATCCAGTGCCACCCCTGCCAGGGCAGGGACACCTCCCACTGTCCCAGAGGGTGCCCAGCCTGGCCTGGGACACTGCCAGGGATGCAGGGGCAGCCACAGCTGCTCTGGGACTGTCCCCATGTCCTGCTGTGTCCCCAAGCCATCCCCAGGTCCCCCTGTCCCCTTCCCAGGGTCCCCTCAGGGCACAGGGTGGGGTTATTGGATAGGATCATCCCTCCCAGCCCTGGGACCCCACAATTCCACCATTCCACCATTCCTGGCCTCTCTCCACAGGCGATTCTTCAAGTCCCCCAATTTCGACGGTTGGTTCCGGCAGCGGCACCGCGAGATGACCCAGAAGCTGGAGGCCCTGCACCTGGAGGCCATCTGTGAGGCGGTGGGTGACAGGGACAGGGACAGCAATCCCTGACACCTCTGTGCCAGTCCTCTGGCCCTGCCCAAGCCAGGCTGGAATCACCAAGGGCTTTCAGTTCATTTATCCCAAGTAATTAATTTATCCCAAGTAATTCTTTAGTCAGAGATGAGGAGAAGGGTCCAGGGAGAGCTCAGAGCCCTTCCCAGGGCCCAAAGGGGCTCCAGGAGAGCTGCAGAGGGACTGGGGACAGGGACAGGACACAGGGAATGGCTTCCCACTGCCCCAGGGCAGGGCTGGATGGGAGATTGGGAATTGGGAATTCCTGTCTGGGCTGGAATTGGCAGAGCAGCTGTGGCTGCCCCTGGATCCCTGGCAGTGGCCAAGGCCAGGCTGGACACTGGGGCTGGGCTGGGGACAGTGGGAGGTGTCCCTGTCTTGGTGGCACTGGAGGGGCTCTGTCACTGCTTCAGAAATGAGGATGAGAAACCCCTGCTCACCCTCACTTGGGGCATTCCCTGGGGGAATCCCTTGGGAAACATCCCTAAGGGAAGCCACTCTCTCCTTAGGACATTGTGGCCTGGATGAAGGACAAGTCTGAGGTGGAGATCGTGGACCTGGTGCTGAAGCTTCGGGAGAAGCTGGTGAGTCCCTCCCTCCCCTGCACTCCTCCTCTCTCTGGGTGAGAGAAATCCAGGACACAGATCACACCTGTGCCTTGGAAAACCTTGTTCTCCCTCCCTGGAGGGCTGGGAACCTCGGGGTGTTTGTGTGAAATCTTCAGAGTTGGGAGGATCCAGGGAAGTTCTTCCCTCCCGAGGCTCAGGCAGCATTTCCTGCCTGGATTTATCCTGAACTGCAGCAGCCAGAGCCCGGGGTGGAGGGGAAAGTCCCCACGAATGTGGTCATTCCCATTTCCCTGGAGTGTGTTCATTCCCATGTCCCCATTAATGTGTTAATTCCCATTTCTCCTGGGCATTCATTCCCATTTCCCCTGGGTGTTAATTCCATTTCCCCGGAATGTTTCCCTGGAGTGTGTTAATTCCATTTCCCTGGAGTGTGTTAATTCCCATTTCCCCATTAATGTGTTCATTCCCATTTCCCCTGGCTGGTAATTCCCCTTTCCCTGGAATGTGTTAATTCCCATTTCCCTGAAATGTGTTAATTCCATTTCCCCAGGAATGTTCTCATTCCCATTTCCCCTGGGTATTAATTCCCATTTCCCCTGGAAGGTAATTCCCGTTTCCCCTGGCTGTTAATTCCCATTTCCCAGGAATGTCCCCATTCCCATTTCCCCTGGGTGTCAATCCCCTTTCCCATGAATATCCCCATTCCTGTTTCCCCTGTGTGTCAGTCCCCATTCCCCATGAATATCCCCATTCCCATTTCCCTGAAATGTGTTAATTCCATTTCCCCAGGAATGTTCCCATTCCCATTTCCCCTGTGTGTCAATCCCATTCCCCACGAATATCCCCATTCCCATTTCCCCTGGCTGTTCATTCCCCTTCCCCACGAATATCCCCATTCCCGTTTCCCCTGTGTGTCAATTCCCATTTCCCCTGTGTGTCAATCCCATTTCCCCTGTGTGTCAATCCCCTTTCCCATGAATATCCCCGTTCCCATTTCCCCTGGGTGTCAATCCCATTCCCCACGAATCTCCCGTTCCTGTTTCCCCTGGCTGTCAATCCCATTCCCCACGAATCTCCCATTCCCGTTTCCCCAGGTGAGGGCTCGCTGCCAGCACCTGCCGGTGAAGGAGGAGACGCTGCAGCGGGTGAGTCTCTACATCGACACCATCATCGGCTCCCTGCCCGAGGACCTGCAGGCCGTGCTGCACCACCCCTGAGCCCGGGGGGCTCCCGGACACCCCTGGGTGCCACCAGGGGACACTTCAGCCTCGTCCGTGCCGGGACCCTCGGCGTTCCCGCAGCCCCGGGAGCAGCAGGAGCAGCCCTGCCCAGGGGGGCTGTGCTCAGGACGAGGACGAGGAGGAGGTGACAGAGCCATCCCTGTCCCCGCACAGCCGGCGGGAGCAGCAGGAGGAGGAGTTGCTGGACATGGAACGCTGCTCTGTTTCTCCAGGGCAGAGCAGGAGGAAGGGCCGGAGTGCCCGGGAGTGGCTGCTGGAGGAGCCGGCCCCAAATCCCATTTATTCTGCTTGGAAACCCAGCCCGAGCTCCAGGGACACAGCGGGGCTGGGGCTCTGCCCGAGGCGCTGGGAGAGCTCCTGCCAGCCCCTTCCCAATAAAACCTGGAGAAGCTGATGGCTGCAGCCTGTGCCCGGCTGGAAATGCCCAGGAACGGGCCCTGCTGCTCTGCCCCTGCCCCCAGAGGCAGCTCCTGTGCCTGGGATCCCCTTCCTGCCTTGGGAATGGGTTTGCTGGGATCACTGGTGCTCCAAAACGGCATTGCACCACCAGGGGGTTCATCCAGGGATGAGATTTTAGCCTAAAAAAAGGGTTTGGGAGGGATGTGGCAGCCTGGAGGGGTCAAACCCAGCACCTCTGCACGTGGTGGGATTGTTGGATTGTTCCTGCCCTGAGCTGGGGCAGCTCCCAGTGCTCCCAGTGAAGCTTTTCCATCAGTCCCTGCCCGTTCTTGGGGCTGGGGAGGGCTTGGGGGGGCTCAGAGAGAGCTGAACTCCTCCTGAATTTCCCTCTGGAGCCAGGCAGGAGCAGCAGGAGGCTGCTGGGTGTCTCAGTGCCCCTGGCCCTGCTGAACTAAGGAATTCTGAGCAATCCCTTTAGGGATGGTGTCAATCCTGTTCAACCCCCAGGTGTGTCCATGCAGGCCCCAAACCCTCCTGTGAAGCAGGAAATGTTAGTTTAGAACAAACCCTGGAGCCAAACTGGTGCTGGTTTGGAGGCTGGGGAGGTTTATTGGGGTGGGAGAGGTTGTCCCTGCTCTTGGGCACTTGTGGCCATCCCGGTGTTCCAGAGGGTCCCCAGCACCTGTGGGTGGCTCCGTGTCCCTCTGCCCTTCCCAAGACTCACTCATGGAGGTGTTTGGGCTGGAAAAACCTCAGAGCCCATCGAGTCCAACCCCCTCCAGCACTGCCAAGGCCACACTGACCCTGTCCCCAAGTGCCACCTCCAGAGGGCTCTGAGATCCCTGCAGGGGTGGGGATTCCACCATCTCCTGTAGCTGTTCCTCAATAGACCAAACTTCTCCTTCAGGAATTCCCCCTCAGGGATGTGTTTGTAGCTTTGCATTCCTCCCAAGGAGACCAGACCCCATCTCCTGCAACCCCAATATCCCACAGTCTTGGGATGGTTTGGGTGGGAAGGGACCCCAGAGCCCCCCCAGGGCCACCCCTGCCATGGCAGGGACACCTCCCACTGTCCCCAGCCCAGCCCCAGTGTCCAGCCTGGCCTTGGCCACTCCAGGGATCCAGGGGCAGCCACAGCTGCTTTTCCAGCCTCAGTGGTTCTGGGATTCCATCCCTGTGGATCTGCACGGAGCAGGGGCTGGAAGTTGGGGGGTCTCCAGCAGGGAGGGGCTGCAGGTGTGGGACCTGCCCAGCCCCACCTGGGCCCTCCCCAAATGAGGGGCCACACCCAGGGGATCCTGCTGGGAGCCAGGAAAGGTGTCCCTGCCACGGCAGGGGTGGCACTGGAGGGGCTTTGGGGTCCCTTCCCACCCAAACCATTCCAGGATTCCCTGAGCTGCTGGGAATGTGCAAATCCCGCCTGGGATGGGATGGGATGGGATGGGATGGGATGGGATGGGATGGGATGGGATGGGATGGGATGGGATGGGATGGGATGGGATGGGATGGGATGGGATGGGATGGGATGGGATGGGGTGGGAGCTCAGGGATCAGCCCCCAGGGATGGGGTGGCAGCTCAGGGATCAGCTCCCAGCGAGTCATCGTAGAAAGCCTGGAGCCCCTCGGGGCTGGGCAGGGCGCGGCTCCGGGCCAGCACCTCCCTGCGGAAATTCTCCCTCAGCCAGCCGTAGACCAGACTGTGCAGGAAACCCTGCAGGGACACGCTCAGAGCCTGGGGACACAGGGACAGGGGCTCAGGGCCCTGCAGGGACACAGGGACAGGGCCTGGGGACACAGGGACAGGGGCTCAGGGCCCTGCAGGCACAGCCCAGGCAGGGTGGCACAGGACACAGGGGGACTTCCCTCCTGGTGTGGCCTATTAAAGCACATCAGCCCCCAGGAAGGGCCAAGGGGTGAAATCTCAACCCCAAAACCAGCAGGAAGAGCCAGGCTGGGTTCAGGGTGTCCCCAAGGGCTGTGACAGCTCCCACCTGGGGTGGGGACAAATGTCCAGCCTGGGAGGGCTGGGAAAGGGGCTTTACTCACTGTGGACACGTAGAGGATGAAGAGCGAGGCAGGGCTGATGCTGCTGAAGGAGAGGATGGTGAGGAGGAAGGCTGTGGGGGGGACACAGGAGGACATTCCTTGGTGGGATGTTCCCAGTGTGGCCCTCATAGGGCTGGGGGAGCTGGGGACACCCCAAATGTGACCCTGCAGGGATGGGGGGCTTTGGGACACCCCAAATGTGACCCTGCAGGGCTGGGGGAGCTGGGGACACCCCAAATGTGACCCTGCAGGGCTGGGGGGGCTCTGGGACCCCCCCGGCCTTACCTGGCGCCCAGCAGAGCAGGAAGACCAGCTGGAAGTTGAACGAGGCTCTGCTGACGCTGCGGCCGCTCCCGGCCCCGGATCCCCCGTTATCCCCCAGGCTCAGCAGCGGCAGCGCCGCCTTCCCCCGGCACCGGAGCCGCACCCGCCGGTACAGGAGCTGCGGGGGGCCGGGGTTCACTGGGGCCCTGGGGAACCCCCAGACCCACCCCGGGGCCGGTACAGGAGCTGCGGGGGGCCGGGGTTCACTGGGGCCCTGGGGAACCCCCAGACCCACCCCCGGGGCCGGTACAGGAGCTGCGGGGGGCCGGGGCTCACTGGGGCCCTGGGGAACCCCCAGACCCACCCCCGGGGCCGGTACAGGAGCTGCGGGGGGGCCGAGGCTCACTGGGGACCTGGGGAACCCCCAGACCCATCCCCGAGCCGGGGCCTCACCGAGCAGCAGCCCAGCACCAGCAGCAGGTACAGCAGGAAGATGATTTTCTCCTCCAGCCCCGCGTTCTGCCCCACGCCGGCCTGGGAGGCAACGGGAGATGAGCGGGGCCGGGCCAGAGACCCCCGGAGCCCCCCGGGAAGGGGCAGAGCCCACCTGGGAGCAGATGTCGTGCCTGGGGTGGATCAGGAGGAGGCAGCTGCAAGGACAGAGCGGTGCCGGCGGTCCCGAAGCCTCGCCCGGGGTCCCGGGGCCGCGGCGGTGCCTCGGGCAGGGGCGGAGGGGCCTCACCTGGAGCAGTAAAGGCTGAAAGTGGCGTTGGGGCTGTCCCAGGGCACCACGGGCACGATGGCGGCGGCGGAGGAGCCGCGGGCGAGGAGCTGCCCCAGGAGAGTCAGAGCCGGAACCAGCCTGGGGAGGGATGGAGGGATGGATGGATGGATGGATGGATGGATGGATGGATGGATGGATGGATGGATGGATGGATGGATGGAGGGATGGAGGGAGGGATGTGAGAGCCCCGGGACACCCCGGGCGCTCCCGGCGGGGCCGGGACCGGCACCTACCAGGCCAGCACGTAGGGAATCCCCTGCCGGGCGCTCTCCAGGCAGCGGCTCCGCTCCTGCAGAAGAACCGCCGTGAGCCGGGGCCGCCCCGCTCCGAGGGGAACCCCGAATTCCCTGGACCGCCCCGCTGCTCCCCCGTGTGTGTCCAGGGCGGTTCCCGGAGGTTCCCGGACCTGCAGCGCCGCCGGGGGCCGGGCGCGCCCCCCCAGGACCGTGCGGTGCGACTCGTAGGCGTAAACAACGACCATGAGGAACGAGACGGCGTAGGAGGTCTGGGAGAGAGAGGGACAGGGACAGGGGACCCTGCTGCGTCCAGCGCCACCAGGACACCTCCCACCGCCCCCCGACACCCCAATCCCCCCGTCCATCCCCCCCGTGCCCCACACCCCTGTGGGCTGACCTGTCCCGGTGCCCACCCCGCGGAGGGACCCCAGGACACCGTCCCCAGGACACTCCGGCCGCAGACAGGCCCCAGCTGTCCCCAGCAGTGTCCCCTCACCGTGGTGAGCATCCTCCCGTAGGGACAGGCGGCGTAGGCGGGCACGGAGAGCGGGGCCGGCAGCAGCGGGATGGTCCCTGTGCCCAGCAGGGCCGCGGCGCCCAGGAAATCCGCCAGGGCCAGGAGGAACAGCGGCCGCAGCTGCGGGGGACAGGGGACAGCCTCAGCCCCGGGGGCAGCAGCCCCCGGCAGCTCCCGGGGCCAGCGCCGGGTGTTGGGCGTCCTGCACCTCCTGCCCCCGCCCGGGACTCCAAACTGGGGTTGGCCCGGCTTTGAGTCGGGCTGAGCTGGGCCAGACCCAGCCCTGTGTCCTGGGAGCCGGGGACACTCACCTGGATGTGGCAGCAGTGACACTGCCAGGAGCCGGGGACACTCACCTGGATGTGGCAGCAGTGCCCAGGGGCCGGGGACACTCACCTGGATGTGGCAGCAGTGACACTGCCAGGAGCTGGGGACACTCACCTGGATGTGGCAGCAGTGCCCAGGGGCCGGTGACACTCACCTGGATGTGACAGCAGCGCCCCTGGCAGGAGGTGACAGCGAGGACGGATCCGCTGCCCAGGAGGCTGCAGGGGACGGGGCGGGGGATGAGTGTCCCGGCCACCCCCAGGTGCCAGCCCAGGGGACAGGGGACAAGGGACAAGGGATAAGGGATAGGGGATAGGGGACAGGGGACAGGGGACAAGGGACAAGGGGACAGGGAACAGGGGACAGGACCCACCTGAGCAGCGCGGCCGGGAGGGTGACACCCGTCACCACCAGGACCTGCGGGGGGCACGGAGGGAGCGCGGGCTGGGCCGGGGGGAGCGGGGCCACCCCGAGCCCCCCCCGGGGTGGGATGTGGGACCCTCGGCCGCCCCTGCCCAGGAGCCGCAGCCGAGGCGTTTCCCGTCGCTGTTGGGGAATGGAGGGGCCCGGGGCGGCTCCTCGGAGCCCCTCGGGGTGTCTGCCCGTGGTGGGGCTTTCCCCGCCTCTTCCTCCCGAGTTTTCCCCCGGGAGCTCCTCTGGTTCCCTCGCCCGGGGCCGGGAGGGCCGAGGAGCCGGAGCCGGGCGGATCCCGCGTGGGAAAAGCCTCTCCAGCCCCGGGGAAAGCCCTGCCCGGCTCTCACCCTCCCCCGCTGGCGGCCGTGCCCACCCCGGGCCGGCCCCCAAACCCCAAACCCCGCACGGGGGGCGCCCCTCGGGCAGGATTGGTTGGGATGGGAGGGCAGCGCTCGGCGGAGCCGCTCCCGGCGCTCAGAGAGCCCCGCACGGCTTTACCTGAGTGTCCGACAGCGCCGGGGGCTGGTCCTGTGCCCGGGCCATGGCCGGAGCCCGGGAGGGACCGATGGATGGGATGGGATGGAAGGATGGGATGGGATGGGATGGACGGATGGGATGGAAGGATGGGATGGAAGGATGGGATGGAAGGATGGGATGGAAGGATGGGATGGACGGATGGGATGGACGGATGGGATGGAAGGATGGGATGGACGGATGGGATGGAAGGATGGGATGGACGGATGGGATGGAGGGATGGGATGGACGGATGGGATGGACGGATGGGATGGAAGGATGGGATGGAGGGATGGGATGGAGGGATGGGATGGAGGGATGGGATGGAAGGAGGGGATGGAAGGAGGGGATGGAAGGGATGGAAGGAGCTCCCGCCGCCGCGGCTCCCCGGGTTCTCTCCACGCCCAACTGCGGGACACGGGCAGCCGGAGGAACCTGCCCGGCCGGGGCGGCGGGAGCTCCCAGAGCAGCAGAAAATCCCAGAGGAGCAGCAGGAGCTCCCAGAGGAGCGGGCGGTGCCGCGCCAGCCCCGGGAGCGGGGAGGGACCGGCCCCGGGCGCGGGAGAGGCCAAATGAGCTCTGGATGCCCCTGGGCACATTAGAAATGAGAGAACAGCTCCGGGAGAACAGCCGGGAGCTCCTTGAGGTGCTGCAGAGTCCAGAGGAGGCCCCGGAGCTGCTCCAGGGCTGGAGCCCCTCAGCCCCCAGGGATCCAGGCTGGGAGAGCTGGGAATGCTCCCCTGGAGAGGAGAAGGGTCCAGGGAGAGCTTCCAGCACATTCCAGGGCCCAAAGGGGCTCCAGGAGAGCTGCAGAGGGACTGGGGACAGGGACAGGACACAGGGAATGGCTTCCCACTGCCACAGGGCAGGGCTGGGTGGGAGATTGGGAACTGGGAATTCCTGCCTGGGCTGGAATTGGCAGAGCAGCTGTGGCTGCCCCTGGATCCCTGGCAGTGGCCAAGGCCAGGCTGGACACTGGGGCTGGGCTGGGGACAGTGGGAGGTGTCCCTGCCATGGCAGGGGTGGCCCTGGGGGGGCTCTGGGGTCCCTTCCCACCCAAACCATCCCAGGATTCTCAATTCCAGACTCCTCTGGCATCCTCCTCCGTTCAGCTGCCACACCTCGACTGCAGGCGCAGGAATGAACCATCCCTGCTCTCACACCCCCAGGAACCTCAGGAAATCACAGGATTTACCAACTTTGTGGCAATTTTAAACCCAAGGATGTTCCAATATCTACCAAAAATCCCAAGCAATGCCCATCCCATCCCCAGGAGCCACCAGAGTCCCCTCAAACAGGAATTTTACCTTTATTTCAGGGATATTGGCTGAAGGGAGAGAGGGAAGGAGCAGAGGGAGAAGGGCTGGAAGGGAGCAGAGGAAGGAATGGCACTGGGAGCTGCAGGGGGGTGACAGTGACACTGAGCTGGGCACTCCTGGAGATGCTCCTCTGCAGCAGCTTCCTCATCTTCCTCTGCCAGGAACAGATGGAGGGCACTGGGATGGATCTGGGTCCTCACAGCTGGACCCTGCCTTGTCCCTCCTGTCCCCTGCCTTGTCCCTGTCCCAGCTGGACCCTGCCTTGTCCCTCCTGTCCCCTGCCTTGTCCCTGTCCCAGCTGTCCCCTGCCTTGTCCCTGTTCCTCCTGGATCCCACACTGATTCCCTGCCCCAATCTGTCACCCCACACTGTCCCCCTGCTCCCACCCCATTTCCCCACCCAGCTGGCCCCACACGGGTCCCCAGCACCCCTGGGGTCCACTCCAGGTCACTCCATCCTGCAGGAGCAGAGGGAGAGCAGGGATCCATTCTCTCAGCCTGAGCAGCAGGACGAGGCTTTACCTCCCCCTGGGGTTGTGGGAACAGCTCCAGGGAAAGAGCTGGAGCCATCCCTGCCATTCCAGAGGTGCCCCTTGATTCCACATTTCCAAACCGGGAGCAGGGACCGGGCTCTCCCCAGCACTTTCATCCTTCAGGAACGTTTCAAACATTCCTGGGACAAACTCTCCCACTCCCACCCTGTTCCCCCCACCTGGATCCTGCTGTTCCCAGTGGGAACATCCCTGCCTGGAGCCCCGGGAAGGGCTGAGCTCTGTCCCCCTCCCAGCAGGGACAGGCTCTGCCCGGGGCACGTTTTCCCTGAGGATTTTTTGGAGGAGAAATTGGCACTAAGGGCTGCCCTGGCCAGAAGGGAATCCAGGGAATTTGGCTGCTCACAGGAGCAGGACAGGCAAGGAGGAAAGGAGGGAAGTTGCTGGTCCCTGTCCTTGTCCCTGGCAGTGCCAGGGGTGGCTGCAGCATTCCAGGATCCCTGTCCTTGTCCCTGGCAGTGCCAGGGGTGGCTGTGGCAGGAGAGATGTTTATCCCAGGGTCCTTCCCAAGGCTCTCTGGCCACTGCAGCACCAGGAGCTGCTCCCAAACCTGCTCCTGACTCAGTTCCAGGACTCCCTGGGGTGTTAATCCAGACCTGTCCCTGGGCCTGGCTTTAGCAGCCAGGATTGAGTTCCAAACACGGGGCAGGAAAACAAGCCCAGAGAGGCTTTTCCTGTGCAGAGGGGGAGGCTCTGGAGGATCCAGGGGAGGCAAATCCAGGGGTGCAGCTCTGCCAGCAGAACATCCCAGGGCGTTTCAGGATGTCCTGGTTTCCTTCTTTCACCAAATCTCAAGAATTCAGGGAAGAACCTCAATGTCCCTGAGCCCTGGGCAGGCTGTGACTGTCACCAGGGTCACTGCCCAGAGCTGTCACCTCCTGTCCCTCACTGCTGCTCCCATCCCAGCAGGAGCAGCCCCTTCCTTCCCAAATCAGCACCACAGAGCAGCCAAACTTCCCTGGAACCCTCAAAAACCAGGAGCAGGGCACTCATTTCAGCCCTTGCTCTGCTTCCAGCTCCCAGCCAGCTCAGATTCCCACCTGGCAGTGCCTCCCAATAGGAATCATCCACAGGGAGATCCTTTCTCCTTCCTGGAATCCCTGATAACCCAGAGAGGATCCCTGGGAAGGAAGGAGAGCCTGAGCCCCTGGATGAGCCTGGAATTGCATCCACTGGTTAAATGCGGCTCTGGAAAAGAACCTTAGAGGGAAATGCCCAAGATTTCCTGCACTGAGCCCCATCTCCCTGAGCTTTCCATGGCCTGATGCTATTTTAGCTCCACCTAAAGTGCTTCCCACCTTCCCTTTCATGTCCTGAGTCACCGGCCTGGCTGGAGCTTGAATATCCAAGCGAATTCCACTCGCTCCCACGCCTGACAGGTAGGCATTGCTTTTAAATCACCTTTCAAAAAGCTCAGCACCTTCAATTCAGATCAAGTCCCAACTCGGAGCAAATTCCCACCACAAAGGCTTTGGGGCTGGAAGAGTTGGCACCATCCCACTGCAAATTAGTGCTAAAAACACCACGGGGAGCCCAAATCCCGGAGAGAGCTCCGGGCGTGGCCGGGACGAGGTTTTGGCTAGTTCCTCAGGAAGGAGAAAAAAAAGGGTGAACAACCCCCAGGCCTCATCTCTTCCCGTGGAGCCACCAGGAGCCGTGGGCCGAGCTCTTGGCGATGCTGAGCTTCTCCTCGGGGCTGAAGTGCAGGATGGCCTGGATGGCCGTGAGCGTCTGCTGCCGGCCGCGCGCGTCGGGCAGCGTCAGGAACCGGTACACCACGTTCTTCAGGTACTCCAGGTTGGCCCCTTCCCTGCTCCTGTCCCGGCAGCTCTTCTGGATCTCCCCCCGCAGCGCCGCCACCTCCTCGCGGTGCTTGTCCTCCTCGGCCAGGGCCCTGCCCTGCAGCTGGTGCAGCTGCACCTCCAGCTGGTGTTTGTGTTTCCGCAGCGCCGCGATCTCCACCTCCTTGCGCGCCAGCTGCTCCGCGTACAGGAAGAAGGTGGGCTCGGAGCCCAAGCACAGCTGCAGCTCCTGAGGGAGGATCTCTGAGGAATCCTGGCTGGGAAGGTCTCCGGGGGTTCTATCCTGGCAGCTCTTGGGGCCGTGGGGCAGCGTGAGGGCGCGGAGCTGCTCCAGCTCGCGGTCCTTCTCGGCCAGCACGGCCAGCGCCCGGTCTCGCTGCTTGTGCATCTCCTCCTCCAGGCGCAGCGCCCGCTCCCGGAACTCCAGCTGGCAGCGCTCCAGCTCCTGCCGGTGCAGCTGCTGCAGCTGGGACAGCTCCTGCCTCTTGGCCTCCAGCTCCTGCCGGTGCTGCCTCTCCGTGTCATCACTGGCCAGCTGCAGCAGGACGTGCTTGTCCCGCAGCTCCGCCAGCTGCTCCCGCGCCTCCTCCAGCTCCTTGGCCAGCCCCACGTCCTTGCTGGCCTTGCTCTTGAGCACCTGCTGTGCCCTCACTTTGTAGCGTTCAAACTCCTCCTTGAGCTGCCTCAGCTCCTCCTGCTGGCAGTGCCCGCCTGGAGCTTTGTCCCCGTTCTCAGTGCCTGGGGGCAGATCTGACTCCTGTGGCTCTTCCACCTCTGAGCCCTTCCCGGCCGCCACCTGCAGCAGCTTCCTCAGCTTCTCCATCTTCTCCTTGAGCGCGGTGACGTCCAGCGTGGCCTCCTCCACGGCCACCTCGCCCAGGGAGCGGCTGGAGGCGGCCATGGCCAAGGTCTTGTTCTCCAGGTCCAGCTGCACGATGCGGTCCTTGAGCCTCTGGATGGTGCCCTGGTCCCTCTGCTTGGCCTTCTCGTAGGTGCCCAGCAGCTCGGAGACCTGGGACACCTGGGCCTCCAGCTCGGCCACGCGCTGCTCCTCCCGCTGCGAGCGCTGCCGGAGCTGCTCCTCAGCCTGGGCTGTCTGTGGGGACATGGTTGGGGTTAGGGCAGCTTGGGGACATGTGGGGACACACCTGGGGACACACCTGGGGTCACAGGTTCGCCCCACCCCGGGAATGCTGCCTGACACACCTCCCTGTACTGGATTTTTGGGGATTTGTGTGTTTGGAATCTTGGGATGGTTTGGGTGGGAAGGGAGCCCAGAGCCCCCCCAGGGCCACCCCTGCCATGGCAGGGACACCTCCCACTGTCCCCAGCCCAGCCCCAGTGTCCAGCCTGGCCTTGGCCACTGCCAGGGATCCAGGGGCAGCCACAGCTGCTCTGGGCACCCTGTGCCATTTATTTCAAACCTCCTGGAATCTGAGGGACTGGGAAGGGGAATCTGTCCTGCTCCAGCCCCACTCCCTGGACACATCCCAGGACTGTCATCCCATCAACCAAAGCCAGGACTCTTTGGACTCTGAGAGACCAGGAGAGGTAATTTGGTTCCTCTAACCCCAAACCCTTCCCCAACCCCTGGACACCTCCCTCACTCCCAACCAGGAACCACCTTCTTCATCTCCTGCACCAGCTGCAGCTGGAAGTGGTTCTTGATGCCGGCCATCTCCTCCTGCAGCTCCTGGATCCGGGGGTCGGGCTTGCTGCTCTCCTCCCTGAGTGCCTGCATCTCCCTGCGGAGCTCCTCCAGCTCCTGGCTCAGCTGCCTGGCGTGCTGCTCGTGTCCCTGTGCGGCCCCAGCGCTGCCTGCCAGCTCCTCCCGAGCCTCCTGCAGCTCCCTCTCTGCACGGCCTCTCCCTTCCCTCTCTGCCCGCAGCAGCTCCTGCAGCTCCCGCAGCATCACCCCGTGGTCTCCCTGCTCCTGTTCCCGCTCCTGCTGCTGCGCCAGGAGGCGGCCGCGGGTCTGGGCCAGCTGCTCCTGCAGGCGCCGCAGCTCCTCCTCCCTGCCCGCCGCCTCCTCCAGCTCCTGCTTCATCTGCCGCCGCTCCGCCTGGTACGAGGCCTCCATGCGGGACTTCTCCTGGGTCACCGTGGCCAGCGCGGCCGTCAGCGTGGCCAGCTGAGCCTTCAGACGCCGCTCGGGGTCTGCCCCGGCGCCGAGATCCCCGCCCTCGGGGCCGCCAGGATCCTCTGTCCTCTGGGGAGGAAGAGCGGTGGGTTTGTCCTCCTCGTCGCCCTTGGCGTTGGTGGCACTGGTGGCACTGGTGGCAGTGTCCACACTGGCGGCCGTCCCCGTGCTGTCCTCGCTGTGCTCGGAGCTCCGGTCGTCAGGACAGTCCCCAGCTGCTGCGGGAGGGGGTGGCACGGCCAAATCCCCCTCGTGGGACACGGAGAGCACCTTCAGGCTGGCCTCCAGCGCCTCCTTCTCCTTCAGGAGGCTCTTGTAGGCCTGGACCACGTCCTTGAGGCGCGCCTGGAAGCGCAGGAGCTGCTGCTTCTGAGTCTCGATGGTCTCCAGCAGCTCCTTCCGGCTGGGGCCGCCCCCGAAGTTCATCCCGAACTTCTCCATGGTGGGGGAGTCTGGGGGGAAACGGGGAGAGGGGAAAGGGACCTTTGGGATGGGCTGAAGCGTCGTTCTGGGCCCACCAGGACACCAAACGGGCAGCAAACATCATAAATATCACTGTTCTCACCGCTGCTCAGGGCTGCCATCCTGAACCCCCCAGGACCCACAGCCTGAACCCCACCAGGACCCACAGCCTGAACCCCTAGAGACTCCCACCCTGAACCCCCAAAACTCCCGTCCTGACCCCACCAGGACCCCCCTCTGAACACCCCTCCAGGACTCCCTTCCTGACCCCCCTAGGGCCCCCTTCCTGACCCCTCTGGGAACCCCCATGTTGCCCCCCCCGGACACCACTGTAACCCCCCCGACACCTCCTGGATCCCCCTGGGCCCCCCGTTGTCACCTCCCCAGGACTACCCTGACTCCTTCAGGACCCCCAGACCGCCCCCTGACCCCCAGGGCCATCGTCACCACCCGGGCCCCCCATGGTTACCCCCTCAGGACCATCCTGACGCCCCTGGGCGCCTCAGGCCCCTCACTCCTCACCTGCCGGGCCCTCCGGGCCCTCCGGTCCCCCCCACCGCCGGCCGCTTCCGCCGCGCCGCCACTTCCGCCGGAAGCGCCCGGTGTGGGCGGAGCAAAAGGGGGCGCGTGATGGGGGGGCGGTACCAGGCTCCATATAATACGAGGTGTGGGCGGAGCTACGAGGTGGGGCGGGGCCTCATCCTGCTGCCCCGCCTTGTGGGCGTGACTTGGCCACGCGAGGGGGCGGAGCCTCAGCGAGCAAAGTGGGCGTGGCCCGGCGCTCTGGGGGCGTGGCCTGATGGCGCGGGGGCGTGGCCTGCGCGCGAACGGGGCAGCGGCGGCCAATGATGTGTGGATATCGGTGTGGGCGTGGTCAAGGAAAAGGGGCGGGGCCTTCGGTTCGGCTCTGCAGGACGGTGACAGTGCGGGGGGTCCTTGTCCCTCCATGTGCCCCCTCGTGTCCCCCTCCTGTCCTCCTGTGTCCTCTCCGTGTCCTGCCATGTCCTCCCCGTGTCCCCCGTGTCCCCTATGTCCCCTCATGTCCCCCCGAGGGGGTCTCAATGCCAGCCCGAGCAGTGACACAGGGCAGTGACACCCAGCAGTGACACAGGGCAGTGACACAGGGCAGTGACACAGGGCAGTGACACCGGGCAGTGACACAGGGCAGTGACACCGGGCAGTGACACCCAGCAGTGACACAGAGCAGTGACACCGGGCAGTGACACCCAGCAGTGACACCCAGCAGTGACACAGGGCAGTGACACAGGGCAGTGACACAGGGCAGTGACACCGGGCAGTGACACCGGGCAGTGACACAGGGCAGTGACACAGGGCAGTGACACAGAGCAGTGACACCGGGCAGTGACACCCAGCAGTGACACAGGACAGTGACACCGAGCAGTGACACAGGGCAGTGACACAGGGCAGTGACACAGAGCAGTGACACTGGGCAGTGACACCCAGCAGTGACACAGGGCAGTGACACAGGGCAGTGACACAGGGCAGTGACACCCGGCAGTGACACCGGGCAGTGACACCCAGCAGTGACACAGGGCAGTGACACAGAGCAGTGACACCGGGCAGTGACACCCAGCAGTGACACAGGGCAGTGACACAGGGCAGTGACACCGGGCAGTGACACCGGGCAGTGACACAGGGCAGTGACACAGGGCAGTGACACCGGGCAGTGACACCGGGCAGTGACACAGGGCAGTGACACCCAGCAGTGACACCGGGCAGTGACACAGGGCAGTGACACCGGGCAGTGACACCCAGCAGTGACACAGGGCAGTGACACCGGGCAGTGACACAGGGCAGTGACACAGGGTAGTGACACCGGGCAGTGACACCGGGCAGTGACACCGGGCAGTGACACAGGGCAGTGACACAGGGCAGTGACACAGAGCAGTGACACAGGGCAGTGACACCGGGCAGTGACACAGGGCAGTGACACAGAGCAGTGACACAGGGCAGTGACACAGGGCAGTGACACCGGGCAGTGACACAGAGCAGTGACACAGGGCAGTGACACAGAGCAGTGACACCCAGCAGTGACACCCAGCAGTGACACAGGGCAGTGACACTCGGCAGTGACACCGGGCAGTGACACAGGGCAGTGACACCCAGCAGTGACACCCAGCAGTGACACAGGGCAGTGACACCCAGCAGTGACACAGGGCAGTGACACAGGGCAGTGACACAGGGCAGTGACACAGGGCAGTGACACCCAGCAGTGACACCCAGCAGTGACACAGGGCAGTGACACCCAGCAGTGACACAGGGCAGTGACACAGGGCAGTGACACAGGGCAGTGACACCCAGCAGTGACACAGGGCAGTGACACCGGGCAGTGACACTGGGCAGTGACACCCAGCAGTGACACAGGGCAGTGACACTGGGCAGTGACACCGGGCAGTGACACCCAGCAGTGACACAGGGCAGTGACACCGGGCAGTGACACAGGGCAGTGACACAGGGCAGTGACACCCAGCAGTGACACAGGGCAGTGACACCGGGCAGTGACACCGGGCAGTGACACAGAGCAGTGACACAGGGCAGTGACACAGGGCAGTGACACCGGGCAGTGACACAGGGCAGTGACACCGGGCAGTGACACCCAGCAGTGACACAGGGCAGTGACACAGGGCAGTGACACCGGGCAGTGACACCGGGCAGTGACACAGGGCAGTGACACAGAGCAGTGACACCGGGCAGTGACACCGGGCAGTGACACCGGGCAGTGACACCCAGCAGTGACACCGGGCAGTGACACCCGGCAGTGACACCGGGCAGTCACACAGAGCAGTGACACCCGGCAGTGACACCGGGCAGTCACACAGAGCAGTGACACCCAGCAGTGACACCGGGCAGTGACACAGGACAGTGACACCGGGCAGTGACACCGGGCAGTGACACCGGGCAGTGACACAGAGCGGATTCCCTCGGAACCGCCGGGATGAATAAAACTCCAATGGCGAGTCCAGCACTGCTCTGTCCTTGGCCAGGGGATGTGGCCAAACAAAATTCCTGCCTCTACAAACACCTCGGGACAAAATTTTGTCGCCTGCTTGTACCTTCTGAGCCAACAAAGAAACGAAAGTTCATTGGTTCTAAATGACATAAAAATTTCTTTCATTAATGAGCGTCTGTCTTCTGCTGGTTATTGAATTGTCCCTTGGGCAGGGACACCTCCCACTGTCCCCAGCCCAGCCCCAGTGTCCAGCCTGGCCTTGGCCACTGCCAGGGATCCAGGGGCAGCCACAGCTGCTCTGCCAATTCCAGCCCAGGCAGGAATTCCCAGTTCCCAATCTCCCATCCAGCCCTGCCCTGTGGCAGTGGGATCCATTCCCTGTGTCCTGTCCCTGTCCCCAGTCCCTCTGCAGCTCTCCTGGAGCCCCTTTGGGCCCTGGAATGTGCTGGAAGCTCTCCCTGGACCCTTCTCCTCTCCAGGGGAGCATTCCCAGCTCTCCCAGCCTGGATCCCTGGGGGCTGAGGGGCTCCAGCCCTGGAGCAGCTCCGGGGCCTCCTCTGGACTCTGTGCAGCAGCTCCAGGTGCTGCTGCTGCGTCCCCAGGGCTGGGGCAGCTCTGCAGGTGGGGCCTCACCTGGGCACAGGGACAGGGTCCCCCCTGGGGGCTCAGCCCAGCACTGGGGGGTTCTGGGCTGGGTCAGGTCCAGCTCTCCCCCCCAGCACCCCCAAATCCCTCTCCCAGGGCTGCTCCAGCTGCTCATTCCCAGCCAGGAGGGTGTGAGCTGGGTCACCCCGTGTTGGTGCCCTGGGGCGTTACCCCCCAGACCATTCCACGTCCCTGTGACCCCTCCTTGCCCCTCCCCGCCCATGGAACTGCCCCCTCTGTGACATCAGGCCGGGCTGGTGGCACCGCCAGGGCCCCGGGCACCAGAGGTGACACCTCTGCCCTGGCTCTGCCACCCGATGGCTTTGCTGTGGCTGCTGCTCCTGCTGGCCCTGGCCGGGCCCGTGGGGGGCACCTGGGACAGCTGCAGGTGAGTGTCCCCAGGGGGCTCGGGGACACTCGGGGCTGGCCTGGCACAGCCTGGGCACACAGGAGCCCCTCGGGGGTGCCTGTCCCTGCTGTCCCCGAGCAGGGCAGTGATGGCTTTGTGCTTCCAGGGGCACCTGTGGGCTCTGGCCCTTGGCTTCAGACCACAGCTCTGCTGCTGGCTCCTCGCATGTCGCGGGTGGCACCGGCGTCCCCTCGGGGTCCTGGCCTGGCATCGTCAGCATCCAGGTCACCTGGGAGAACGGCACGTGGCACATGTGTGCAGGTGTCCTCCTCAGCTCCCAGTGGGTCCTCACGGTGGCACACTGCTTCGCCAGGGCCGGGTAAGACACAGCAGGGACAGAGATGTCCCCGGAGCACGGGCAGGTGCCCAGGTCACTTCCCTCTCTGCCTTGGGAAGCAGAAGTTTCTGGGAAACTTCTCCAATCTTTCCTGGGAGATGTTGGAGCCCGTGGCTCTGCTCCTGTCACCCCTCTCTCCACCAGGCACCTCCTCAAGGACATGTCCGTGTGGGAGGTGGTGATGGGGGCCACAGATCTGAGCCAGCCGGGCCCCGAGGCCGCGGTGAGACACATCCAGAGGCTCCAGGTGCACCAGCACTACGTGCCTGCCACGGCGAGGAACGACATCGCCCTGGTGGAGCTGGACCAGCCCGTGGAGTGCAGCGACTACATCCAGCTGGGCTGTGTGCCCGACGCCTCGCTCAGGGTCTCGGAGCTGAAATCCTGCTACATCGCCGGCTGGAACTTTGCCAGAGGTGAGTTCCCCTGTTAGGGATGTGTGAGGGCGAGCTGGGGCACCCCGGGGACACGGACTGGCCACAGCCAGAGCGGGGCGTGGAACAGGATGAGCTGTAAGGTCCCTTCCCAGCCAAACGATTCCTGCTGGCCCCGTGAAGCCTCTGCAGAGATGGGTCTGGCTCCTCCAGGCCAAGAGCAGGACACGGCTGGACAATATCGCTCTGTGGGGAAGGGCTGAGCTGGGCCGGGGGAAGGGGAGGGGATGGTACTGCAGTGTGGGGGCTCATTCCCACGGTTCTGGGACCAGGAATGGTTCTGCGGGAGTCCAAGGTCCACCTCATGGACACGGAGCTCTGCAACAGCAGCCGGTGGTACGGGGGGGCCGTCCATGCTGACAACCTGTGTGCCGGGTACCCCCATGGAGGCATCGACACCTGCCAGGTAGGAGCCCCCACACAGAGCCCATCCCATCCCATCCCATCCCATCCCACCCCAGCCCATCCCATCCCATCCCACCCCATCCCATCCCATCCCATCCCATCCCATCCCACCCCATCCCATCCCATCCCATCCCATCCCATCCCATCCCGTCCTCCCCTTCCCTCCCCACCCGCAGGTCCCTGTCCTATGACCCCTTGTCCCCAAGGCCTGGTCCTGCCCACAAAGCCCATCCAGTGCCCCCAGCAGACTCAAAGTGTGGATGTGACCCCAGAACATCTGTCCTCTGCACATCTGGGACCCGTGTGCAGAGATGGGAGAGCTCCCAGCCTGCTCCCAGCCGAGGGCCTGGAGGCTCCGGCCCCTGAGCAGAGCCTTCCTGAGCTGGGAATGAGGAGCTGGCAGGGGATGGGAGAGAGGAGCCAGAGCTGGGTTGGGAGAGAGGAGGCAGAGCTGGGATGGGAGAGAGGAGCCAGAGCTGGGATGGGAGAGAGGAGGCAGAGCTGGGCTGGGAGAGAGGAGCCAGAGCTGGGCTGGGAGAGAGGAGGCAGAGCTGGGATGGGAGAGAGGAGGCAGAGCTGGGATGGGAGAGAGGAGCCAGAGCTGGGCTGGGAGAGAGGAGGCAGAGCTGGGTTGGGAGAGAGGAGCCAGAGCTGGGCTGGGAGAGAGGAGGCAGAGCTGGGTTGGGAGAGAGGAGGCAGAGCTGGGTTGGGAGAGAGGAGGCAGAGCTGGGCTGGGAGAGAGGAGGCAGAGCTGGGCTGGGAGAAAGGAGGCAGAGCTGGGTTGGGAGAGAGGAGGCAGCCCCGGGGTTGGCAGCAGCCCCCCACAGCCCCTGAGCCCTCTCTCCTGGCACAGGGGGACAGTGGGCATCCCCTGGTCTGCAAGGACAATGGAGCCGACTACTACTGGCTGGTGGGGATGAACAGCTGGGGAAGAGGCTGTGACAGAGCCAGGCACCCCGGGATCTACAGCTCCACTCAGCACTTTTATAACTGGATCCTGATCCAGACGGGCCTGAGCCCAGCAGATATAACTGGCCAGGCACCAAAGCCCAGCTGTGCCCCGAGTCCTCAGCCAGAGGTCACCGTGACTTCTGCGGGGACCCCGGAGCCGGTGACAGAGCCAGTGACAGAGCCGGTGACAGAGCCGGTGACAAAGCCAACAGCGGTGCCAGAGCCCAGCCCAGAGCTGGTGCCGGTGCCAGAGCCGACTCCCAAGCCAACACCATCACCAGAGGCGTCCCCAGAGCCGGTGCCAGTGCCAGAGCCGAGCCCAGAACTGCCGCCAGACCCGGTGCCGGAGCTGGCGCCAGAGCCAACACCAGTGCCGGTGCCAGAGGCAAAGCCAACGGCAGGGCCTGAGCCAGGGCCGAGCACAGGGCCAGAGCCGACAGCAGGGCCTGTGCCGGAGCCGACGCCGGTGCCTGTGCCGGAGCCAAAGCCAACAGCAGCGCCTGAGCCAGAGCCAACATCAGAGCCGGAGCCAGTGCCAATCCCAGAGCCCACGGCGATGCCAAACCCAGAGCCCACACCGGAGCCGGAGCCAGAACCGACCCCAGAGCCACACATCCCCCCCATGCCCGAGGAGGAGCCGGAGCCAACACCGAAACCAGAACCGGAGCGGTTTCTGCTGCTGTCGGTGCCGTACCAGAGCCTGGTGAAGTTCTGTAACCTGCTCAGGGATTTCCTGCAGTTCCTGCGGGACCGCCTGGGCTGACCCGGAGAGGAGCAGACGCGGCTCCGGCCCCGCGCCCTCCCCACGCCGGCCTTGAGTTTGTTGTTGCAATAACGGTGTTGGTGCCCCCCAGGCCCGCGGTGTCAGCGCCATTGAGGGGCCGGGAGGGGCCGGGGGGGGCCGGGGGGGGCCGGGAGGGGCCGGGAGGGGCCGGGAGGGGTCGGGAGGGGCCGGGGGGGGTCGGGAGGGGCCGGGGGGGGTCGGGAGGGCCCGGGAGGGGCCGGGAGGGGCCGGGGGGGGGTCGGGAGGGGCCGGGAGGGGTCGGGAGGGGCCGGGGGGGGCCGGGGGGGGCCGGGGGGGCCGGGAGGGGTCGGGAGGGGCCGGGAGGGGTCGGGAGGGGCCGGGGGGGGTCGGGAGGGGCCGGGGGGGGCCGGGAGGGGCCGGGAGGGGTCGGGAGGGGCCGGGAGGGGTCGGGAGGGGTCGGGAGGGGCCGGGGGGGGTCGGGAGGGCCCGGGAGGGGTCGGGAGGGGCCGGGAGGGGCCGGGAGGGGCCGGGGGGGGTCGGGGGGGGTCGGGAGGGGTCGGGAGGGGCCGGGAGGGGCCGGGAGGGGTCGGGAGGAGGGAAAAGCGGTTTAATAACGGGGCGGGAATGGGAACAGCCCCAGCCCGGAGCCCCGAGGACGCGGAGGTGCCACCCGGGGTGTCCCCTGTGTCACCGGCTCCTCCCCCCGGGGCCGCCGGGACCCCCCATCCCCTTCCCCCGCTGCGGCCCCGGGCCCGGCTCTGCTCCCCGGGAGCGCCTTTGGGGTCCCGGAGCCGGGACATCCCTGCGCTCCGGGGGGTCGCGGCTCCGGGAGCTGAGCTGGCTCTGGGGAAGGGGCTGGAGCGGGTCAGGGGTCCTGTCGGGGCCTCACCTGGGATGTCGCACCGGGCCCTGCCCACACCCCCGCCAGGGCTGAGGGTCCCCCGGCCCCCCTTTGCTGCCCCAGAACCCCGGTAGTGTTCGGGGTGCCCGAGATGGAGCCGCGGGGCCGCCCTGGGGCCGAGCTGGGTTGGTTGGGGTCACATGGGTCACACACACTGGTGTCACACACACAGAGGTGTGTCACACACAGAGAACTGTCACACACACACAGAACTGTCACATACACACAGGTGTCACACGCACACAGAACTGTCACATACACAGGTGTCACACAGAGATGTGTCACACACAGAGAGAACTGTCACACACAGAGAACTGTCACACACACACACAGGGGTGTCACCACACAGAGCTGTCAAACACACACAGGTGTCAGTGTCACACACACACAGGTGTCAGTGTCACACACACAGGTGTCTCACACACACAGGGGTGTCACGCACACAGGTGTCAGTGTCACACACACACAGCTGTCTCACACACCTGCACACACACTCTCACCTCATTTTCACACCTGCGCTCCACCCCCCCTTGGTGGCCCCCATGTCACTCCTCCCTCCCCCCGGCTCATCCTCTTTGTCCCCAAAGCGGATTATGGCGGTGGCTCAGCGGGGACACGCGAGTGTGCAAGGAGGGGCCACGCCCCCGACCGGCCTCCCACGGGGCCACAGGTGTGCCCGGGGTGTCACAGCCCTCCCAGGTGTGCACAGGGTGTCAGTGCCCCTCCCAGGTGTGCCCGGGGTGCCACAGCCCCTCCAGGTGTGCCCGGGGTGCCACAGCCCTCCCAGGTGTGCCCGGGGTGCCACAGCCCCTCCCAGGTGTGCCCGGGGTGCCACAGCCCTCCCAGGTGTGCAGGGAGGGTCACAGCCCCTCCCAGGTGTGCAGGGAGGGTCACACCTGTGCAGGCAGCACGGGCAGGCCGTGCACAGCCCAGCAGGGCAGGCAGTGCAGGTACTGTGTGCAGGAGATGCCCCAGGTGTGCAGAGGATGACTCAGGTGTGCAGAGAACCTCAGATGTGCAGGGAACGCCCCAGGTGTGCAGGGGGTGCCCCAGGTGTGCAGGGAACGCCCCAGGTGTGCAGGGGGTGCCCCAGGTGTGCAGAGAATGCCCCAGGTGTGCAGAGGATGACTCAGGTGTGCAGAGAACCTCAGGTGTGCAGGGGGTGCCCCAGGTGTGCAGAGAACCTCAGGTGCGCAGGGGATGCCCCAGGTGTGCAGGGGATGCCTCAGGTGTGCAGAGGATGCCCCAGGTGTGCAGGGGATGCCCAGGCAGACCCTCGGGCAGGTAGGAGAAGTGGGGCAGGCAGGTGACAGGTGATGCTCCCAGGTGACATCCCCTGAAGTGCCGGCAGGGCGGGAGTGGGGCAGGCAGGGGATCCCCGGGCACGGCAGGTGGGGCAGGTGGGGCAGGTGGGGCTCAGGGCAAACAGGCTCCGGGCAGGAAGGGCTGAGGGCAGGGCGGGAGATGCCCCGGGCAGGGCAGGGGCCGGCAGGGGACACCTGGGAGGGGCAGGTGATGAAAGTGACACCCGGGAGGTGCAGGAGGGTGGGCGAGGCCCAGGTGGTGCCCAGGCAGAGCAGGGGCTGCAGGTGATACAAGTGATGCCCAGGCAGGGCAGGTAGTTCAGGTGATACCCAGGTGATGCCCAGGCAGGATGGGTGGTGTAGATGATGCAGGTGAAGCCCAGGTAATGCAGGTGAGGCCCAGGTGGTCCAGGCGGTGCCCAGGTGGTGCAGGCGGTGCCCAGGCAGGACAGGTGGTGCAGACGATGCAGGTGGTGCAGATGATGCAGGCGGTGCCCAGGCGGTGCCCAGGTGCCAGCCCCAGGCCGGGCCGGGCTCAGGTCCCGGTGGCCGGTCCCGGGTCAGCCCCGCCCCCGGCCCCGCCCCCGGGGCCCCGCCCCGCCCCCCCCGTCCCGCCGGGCCGGGGCAGCAGCGCCGGGGGCGGCGGCGCCGGGCAGGTACGGGGGGGCGGGGGCCGGGGGGGCCGGGGCTGTGGGGCGGCCGGGGGACACGGGGAGGGGGCTCTGGGGGGCCCTGATCCCGGGGAGGGGGTCCCGGGCTGGGGGGGCGGCCCGGGCACGGGGGTCCGCTGGCCCGGGGGGGACACACGGCCGCGGGGACACCGGGGACACCGCAGGGCCCCCCCGGCTCCTCCTCTGCCCCCACAGGGAGCGGCTCCGGGGGATCCCCCGTCCCGGGGATCGCCGGGGGTGGTTGGGGTGGCAGATGGGGACCCCCCCCCTCCCCTGCCCTCATTACCTGCCGTTAATTGGGGGGGAGGGGGCGCCATATGCTCCCATTGCCGAGCGCGGGGACGGCTGAGGGTCCCCCCTGCAGACCCCCGGGCGGGGGGATCGGACCCTGTGGGGCCTGAGGGGGGACAGGGGGGGATTCCTGAGGGGACACGGGGGGGACACGGGGGGGACACGGGGGGACACGGGGGGACACGGGGGGACACGATTGTCGCACAGTGAGCGGTCCCTGCCGGTGAGACCCTGGGGCGGGGACAGGGACCCCTGGGGACATCCCCGGGGACAGGGGCAGCGCCCTGGGGGCCTGGGGAAGGGGGTCCCGGTGGGTGACACGGGCAGAGACACCGAGCGCGGGGGTCCCGGGGGAGGGTCCCCAGAGCGGTGGCAGCGCTGGGGGGGCAGGAGAGGGGGGCTGGCAGGGGACAGGGGTGAGGACACGGGCACAGGAGCCCGGGGTGGGGACAGCGCTGTCACCGGGGCTGTCGGGCTGGGGACACCCCGCGGGGCCGGGGGTGGCAGCCCCGCTCCTCCCTCCCCCCCACAGGCGCCCCCCGAGGTCCCCGTGTCCCCATGGCCACCGCGTCCTGCCCGGCGCTCCTGGCCGCCTGCCTGGCCCTGCACCTGGCCACAGGTGAGCGCCTGGGGACACCTCAGGGGGACAGCGGGGCCGGGGGGGACCCGAGGAGGGGACCCTGGGAGTGCCAGCTGGGGACCCCAGGGATGAGGTCACCGGGGAATGGGGACCTGGGGACGTGGGAAGGGGACCCTGGGAGTAGCAACCGTGAGGTGGGACCCCGGGGTGGGGACACAGAGGAGCCTGGGGGGCCCAAAGACGTCACCGCTGGGACTGATGGCCCACCGGGCTCCTGGGGATGAGGACCGAGGGGTGGGGACCCGGGGGGACACAGGAGGGACCGTGCTGGGGGTGCAGGAAATGGGACTCGGGTGGCGGGGACACGGAGGGGACGGAGGGGAGAGGTGGGGATGGGATGGGGCTGTTGGTCCGCGGGCCTGGGGACCTGGGGCGGGGACACGAGACACCCTGGGGGAGGGAACGGGGGGACAGGGGGCCCAGGGAGAGGGACACGGGGACCAGGGCTGGGGACAGGCGGGGCCACACCCCCCGGACACCCCCGTGCCCACCCCGGACACTCCTGTGCCCACCCCCGGGACACCCCCGTGCCCACCCCCCCGACACTCCTGTGCCCACCCGGACACCCCTGTGCCCACCCCGGACACCCCTGTGCCCACCCTGGACACTCCTGTGCCCACCCCCCGGACACCCCTGTGCCCACCCCCAGACACTCCTGTGCCCACCCCGGACACCCCTGTGCCCACCCCCCGGACACTCCTGTGCCCACCCCGGACACTCCTGTGCCCACCCCGGACACCCCTGTGCCCACCCCCCGGACACTCCTGTGCCCACCCCGGACACTCCTGTGCCCACCCCGGACACCCCCGTGCCCATCCCGGACACTCCTGTGCCCACCCCCGGACACCCCTGTGCCCACCCCGGACACCCCTGTGCCCACCCCCCGGACACTCCTGTGCCACCCCCGACACTCCTGTGCCCACCCCCGACACTCCTGTGCCCACCCCCGGACACTCCTGTGCCCACCCCGGACACTCCTGTGCCCACCCCCCGGACACTCCTGTGCCCACCCCCGGACACTCCTGTGCCCACCCTGCGGACACCCCTGTGCCCACCCCCGGACACTCCTGTGCCCACCCTGGACACCCCCGTGCCCACCCCGGACACTCCTGTGCCCACCCCGGACACCCCCGTGCCCACCCGGACACTCCTGTGCCCACCCCCGGCTCGGCAGCGCGGGGCGACGGGTGCAGCGGCTTCGGGAACCTGTTCACGGAGATCGCGGAGAACAGCGCGCACGGCAGCCTGGTGGCGCGGCTGCCCCCGCCCGGGGGACGGGGCCGGGGCCGGGGCCGCCCTCCAGCTCTGCCTGGTGGGCACCGACGCCTCCTGGTTCTACCTGGACGGGCGCAGCGTCCGGCCTCAACGTCTCGGCCGGGAGGGCGCTGGACCGTGAGGTGACACTGCGGGGACACCCCCGGGCCCTGCCGGGCTCCAGCTCCGTCCTGTGTCCATCGGGTGTCCATCCGTGTCCATCCTGTGTCCACTGTCCATCCTGGGTCCACCCCCACCCATGCTGTGTCCATCCTCCACCCACCTGTGTCCATCTACCTCCATCATCTGTGAACATGCTACATCCACCTGTGTCCATCCTGTGTCCATCCTATACCCACCTGTGTCCATCTACCTCCATTGTCCACCTGTGTCCATCCTGTGTCCACTGACCATCCTGGGTCCACCCCCACCCATGCTGTGTCCATCCTCTACCTACCTCCATCATCCATCTGTGAACATCCTGCATCCTTCCTGTGCCCATCCTCCATTCATTCTGTGTCCATCCTGTGTCCATCCCTCCATCCCACACCCACCTGTGTCCCTCCCGTGTCTGTCACCTGTACTCCATCTCTCCTGGGTCTGCCATCATCTATCCATGTTCCCTTCATCCTCCTCCTTCTGCCCATCCTGTATCCATCTCTGTGTCCATCCCGTGTCCATCCCTGTGTCCCATCCCTGTGTCCATCCCTGTGTCCAGCCCTGTGTCCCATCCCTGTGTCCATCCCGTGTCCATCCCTGTGTCCATCCCATGTCCATCCCTGTGTCCATCCCATGTCCATCCCTGTGTCCCATCCCTGTGTCCATCCCATGTCCATCCCTGTATCCATCCCATGTCCATCCCTGTGTCCATCCCATGTCCATCCCATGTCCATCCCTGTGTCCATCCCTGTGTCCATCCCATGTCCATCCCTGTATCCATCCCATGTCCATCCCATGTCCATCCCTGTGTCCAATCCCTGTGTCCCATCCCTGTGTCCATCCATGTCCATCCCTGTGTCCATCCCATGTCCATCCCATGTCCATCCCTGTGTCCATCCCATGTCCATCCCTGATCCCTGTATCCATCCCATGTCCATCCCTGTATCCATCTCTGTGTCCATCCCTGTGTCCATCCATGTCCATCCCTGTGTCCATCCCTGTGTCCATCCCATGTCCATCCCATGTCCATCCCTGTGTCCATCCCATGTCCATCCCTGTGTCCATCCCATGTCCATCCCTGTGTCCATCCCTGTGTCCATCCCATGTCCATCCCATGTCCATCCCATGTCCATCCCTGTGTCCCATCCCTGTGTCCATCCCTGTGTCCATCCCATGTCCATCCCATGTCCATCCCTGTGTCCATCCCATGTCCATCCCTGTGTCCATCCCATGTCCATCCCATGTCCATCCCTGTGTCCCATCCCTGTGTCCATCCCATGTCCATCCCATGTCCATCCCTGTGTCCATCCCTGTGTCCATCCCATGTCCATCCCTGTGTCCATCCCATGTCCATCCCATGTCCATCCCATGTCCATCCCATGTCCATCCCTGTGTCCATCCCATGTCCATCCCATGTCCATCTATTCACACTCTGTCTGTGTTGAGCCCCTCCTGCAGCCCCTCCATCCCAGCCCATCCTGCTCCCCCCTCGTGCAGCTGGGCCCCTCCTGCCCCTGCTTGGCTGGGGACCCCAGCACGTCCCCATGGGGCAGCCCCCCGTGTCACCCCACATCCCAATGCCCCGTCCCCTGTCCCCTGCAGGAACTGGAGTCCCCGGTGCTGATGGTGGCCCTGACCTGTGCCGAGGACGGCTCCTCCCCGGTACGGCCACACCCGGGGGGGACCCCGGGGAGCTCTGGGGGGCCCAGTCCCACCCTGGTCACCCCCCGTGTCCCCCCCCCACGCCCCTGGCAGGTCGAGTTCCGGATCATCGTCCAGGTCCTCAACGAGAACGACAACCGGCCCCACTTCCAGGGGGCCACTGTCCTCACCCACAACGTCAGCGAGGTGACAGTGGCACTGCGGGCTCCTGCTGGGGACTGGGGCGGTGACACGGCAGGGACATGGAGATGGTGGTGGGGCAGGGAGGGGCACCAGGACAGGGGTGGGCATGGAATGGGGACAGGGATGGGACAGGGATGGGGACAGGGATGGGGACAGGGATGGCCGTGGGCATGGACTGGGGACAGGGATAGGGACAGGGATGGGGACAGAATGGTCAGGGGTCATGGGCACAGTGATGGGCACGGGCACAGGGACAGTGTTTGTGACAGGCCGGGTGCCCAGAAGGGATGGGGACATCCCAAAGTAGCAATGGGGATCTTGGAGGATTTGGGAATGCTGGGGGTGCTGGGGGACCCCCTGGCGACCCCCATGAGGCACCTCGGGGATGTTTGGGGGTGCGGGGTGCGTTTGGGAATCCTGGGGCTGTTTAGGGGTCTGTCTGGGGAGTGTGGGGTGTTTGGGAATCCCGGGTGTGTCTGGGGGCGTTTAGGGGTCTGTTTGGGGACTGTGGGGTGCTGGGGCACCCCGGGTGTGTGGGGGGCTGTTCAGGGGTCTGTTTGGGGAGTGTGGGGTGCTGGGGCACCCCGGGGACCCCCGGCCCGCTGGTGACGCCCCGGGCAGCTGGCGCCGGTGCACTCGGTGGTGTTCAGCGCCCAGGCCGAGGACGCGGACGGGGACACGCTCATGTACGTCATCGACACGGCCTCGGTGAGCGGGGCGGGGGCGGGGGCCGGGGTGGGGGGGCCGGGACCATCTGCCGGGCTGACCGACCCCCCCCGCCCCCAGCCCGACGCGCGGTTCTTCCGCATCGACCTCCCGAACAGCGGCCGCGTGGTGCTGGCGCGGGCCCTGGACTTCGAGAGCCGGCGGCACCTCGAGGTGGTCGTGACGGCCGTGGTGAGACCCCCGCCCGCCCACGGGACCCCCCTGCGGGCCCCCGGTGTCCCCCCGTGTCCGTGGGACCCTCCCCCGCGGCGTCTGACACGGGACCCCCGTCTGTGGGACCCCTGCCCACCCTCTGAATGGGGACCTGGCCCTGGGGAGGGCCCCAGCCCCACAGAGCCCCCCGCCCGCGGGTCTGGGGTCCCGGTGCCCCCCGCACCTCCCTGGGTGACACCCTCCGGCAGGGCCGTGACACGGGGGGTCACACGGGGGGGGGTCCCCCACAGCCCCCCCGCCCCCCGCCCGTCCCCGCCGGCCCCGCTAATTGGGGGTGACGTGATCCCGTCACCTGCCCTCAATCCCATTCATTTCCTTAATGGGCCACCTGCGCCCCCTCCCCCCCCCGCCAGCGCCCCGCCCCCACCCCCGGCTCCCCCCGCCCCCCCCGGCCCTGGGCGGGACCCCTACTCCTGCCTGGGGCTGAGGGTCCTGTCCCCCGAGGTCCCCTTTACATGGGGGTCCCTGTCCCAGGGGGGTCACCATTCAATGGGGTCCCTGCCCATGGGGGTCCCTGTGGGGTCACCATTCAATGGGGTCCCTGTCCCCAGGGGTGTCCCTGTCCCCTGGGGTGTCCCTGTCCCCTGGGGTGTCCCCATGCCATGAGGGTCCCTGCTCCTCCCTGCCCCCCCCCAGCAGGTTTTGGGGCGCCCCACGCCCCGTTTTTTCCCCGCAGGAGATGAACACCCGGGAGCGGTTCAACGCCTCAGCGCGGGTGCGGGTCAATGTCCTGGACGGGGATGACCAGTACCCGCAGTTCCTGCCCTGCGCCCCCCGCGCCCCCCACGGCCCCCCGGTGTGCACCAGCCCCGTCTACACCGCCAACGTCACCGAGGGCCAGCTGCAGGTGGGGGACACCGCGGGGACACCGCGGGGCTCGAGGGGACACACGGGGCTCAGCCGGACTCCTCCTGTCCCCTCCTTGTCCCCAGGAGGGTCCCCTGAGCTTCAGCCCCGGCGCCGTCTATGCCGAGGACGGGGACAGGGGGCTGCGGGCCGCCATCACCTACTCCCTGCTGGCGGGTAACGGGGACAGGGGACAGGGACAGGGGACACGGGACAGGGGACAGGGGACAGGGACAGGGGACACGGGGGACAGGGGACAGGGGACAGGGGACAGGGGACAGGGGACACGGGGGACAGGGGGACAGGGGACAGGGGACAGGGGACAGGGGGACAGGGGGGCCAGGGGACAGGGGACACGGGGGACAGGGGGACAGGGGACAGGGGACACGGGACAGGGGACAGGGGGACAGGGGACAGGGGACAGGGGACAGGGGACAGGGGACACGGGGGACAGGGGGACAGGGGACAGGGGACAGGGGACAGGGGGACAGGGGGGCCAGGGGACAGGGGACACGGGGGACAGGGGGACAGGGGACAGGGGACACGGGACAGGGGACACGGGACGGGGGGACAGGGGGACAGGGGACACGGGACAGGGGGACAGGGGACAGGGGACACGGGACAGGGGACAGGGGGGACACGGGGACAGGGGACACGGGACGGGGGGACAGGGGACAGGGGGACAGGGGACAGGGGACACGGGACAGGGGACAGGGGACACGGGACAGGGGGACAGGGGACAGGGGACAGGGGGACAGGGGACACGGGACAGGGGACAGGGGACAGGGGGACAGGGGACAGGGGGACAAGGGACAGGGGACAGGGGCAGGGGACACGGGACAGGGGGACAGGGGGACAGGGGACACGGGACAGGGGGACAAGGGACAGGGGACAGGGGACAGGGACAGGGGACACGGGACAGGGGGACAGGGGGACAGGGGACACGGGACAGGGGGACACGGGACAGGGGACAGGGGACAGGGACAGGGGACACGGGACAGGGGGACAGGGGGACAGGGGACACGGGACAGGGGGACAAGGGACAGGGGACAGGGACAGGGGACAGGGGGACAGGGGACAGGGGGACAGGGGACAGGGACAGGGGGCACGGGACAGGGGACAGGGGACACGGGACAGGGGGACAGGGGGACAGGGGACACGGGACAGGGGACAGGGACAGGGGACACGGGACAGGGGGACAGGGGATAGGGGGGACAGGGGGACACGGGGACAGGGGGACAGGGGGACAGGGGACAGGGGGACAGGGGACACGGGACAGGGGACACGGGACAGGGGACAGGGGACAGGGGACAGGGGACAGGGGGACAGGGGGACAGGGGACACGGGACAGGGGACACGGGGACAGGGGGACAGGGGGACAGGGGACAGGGGGACAGGGGACACGGGACAGGGGACACGGGACAGGGGACAGGGGACAGGGGGGACAGGGGACAGGGGGACAGGGGGACACGGGGGACAGGGGACAGGGACAGCCACACAGCCACAGCAGGGCAGGGACACGGGGACACAGGTGGGCACGGACGTGTGGGCTGGAGCACAGGGACAGGGACACCCCAGGGGACACGGGAGGGCGGGGACATGGGTGGGCAGAGGTGACCGTGGTGCCCGGGGGGGTCCCCAGGGCCGCCCTGTGTCCCCCAATCCCTGGCAGTGCCCCCGGGGGTCCCCTGGGGGTGTCTCTGGTGATGGGGGGTCCCCCCAGGGGTCCCTGTGCCGGGGGTCCGAGTCAGCACAATCCAATTGGGGTAAATTGAATAAAGGGATTGAGCCGGGGGGGCCCTAATCCCCCCCTCGGGGGCGGGGGGGCGCAGGGTGTGGGGTGGGGGGTCAACCCCTGGTGCACCCAAGGGTGCTCCAGCACCAGAGGGGTTAAACACCCCCCGTACTGGAGTTCAAAGGGTTAATAGCGTCCTCCCCTCACCCCCTTCAAATAAAGGGGGTCCTGCCCGCCGTGAAGGTCCAGCAGTGGATGGGGGGGACATCAGGGCCCCCGCAGGCTGCCCCGGGGGAGTTTCCCACAATGCCCCGGGGCAGGACTCGGGGGGGTGGGTCCTGGGGTGGGTGGTGGGGGCTCTCGGGGGTCCCATCTCTGTCCCCCCCAGGTCAGGAGAGCAGCAGGTTCCACATCGACAACGTCACCGGGGCCATCACTCTGCTGCGGGCGGTGGAGAGCAGCCGCCAGACCCCCGAGATCTGCCTCAGCGTCATGGTGGGCGGGGGGCCGGGGGGGCTGGGGACATCGGGGGCACTCAGGGACATGGGGGGACCTCAGGGGGGGTTCCCAGGGAGGTGGGGACACCGAGGAGGATGGGGGTCCCTGGGATGGTGGGCGGGGGGCCGGGTGGGCTGGGGACATCGGGGGGCACCCAGAGACATGGGGGGACCTCAGGGGGGGGTTCCCAGGGAGGTGGGGACACCCAGCAGGATGGGGGTCCCTGGGACGGTGGGAGCTGCCCGGGGCACTGAGAACCCTCCAGGGTGTGGGGAGCTGGTGGCAGTGGGTGACCTGGGTGTGTCCCTCCACACCCCTGTGCCCTCCACTGTCCCCCCACACCTCACCGTGTCCCCGTGTGTGCCCCCTCCCCTGTGTCCCCTCTGTGCTCCCTCTGTGTCCCCTCACGTCCCCCATGTCCCCCGTGTCCCCTCTGTGTCCCCCGTGTCCCCCCATGTCCCCCGTGTCCCCTCACGTCCCCCTGTCCCCCCATGTCCCCTGTGCCCCCTCTGTGTCGCCCGTGTCCCCTCTGTGTCCCCCGTGTCCCCGCAGGCCTCGCAGGTGAACGACCCGTCCAAGTACGCGGTGGCGCGGGCCCTGGTGCGGGTCCTGGCCCCGAACCGGCACCCGCCGCGCTTCCCCCGGGCCCGGTACCGCGCCTTCCTGCCCGCGGCCCCGCGCCGCGCCGCGCTGCTGCTCACCTTCGGCGGCCAGGTGCTCGCCCTGCGCGCACACGACCCCGATTTCCCCGAGGTGAGCGGGGCGGGCGGGGCAGGGGCGGGAAAGGTGTGAAAAGGGGTCCAGGTGAGGGGGCAGGGGGCGGGGGGCGGCTCAGGTGAGGGGGCAGGTGGGGTGCAGGTGAAGATGCAGGTAGGGATGCAGGTGAGGATGAAGGTAAAGATACAGGTGAGGGTGCAGATAGGAAGGCAAGTGAGGATGCAGATAGAGATGCAGGTAGGATGAAGGTGAGGGTGCAGGTAGGGATGGAGGTGAGGGTACAGGTGAAGGTGCAGGTGAGGGCAGGAGCTGCAGGAAGGGAGTGAGGGCAGAGGGACAGCTGGGGGGTGGGTAGGGATGCAGGTGGAGATGCAGGTAGGGAACACAGGTACCGGGTGAGGGTGTGGAGCTGAGCCCCCTCCCCGCAGGGGCTGAACCCCCAGGTGCGCTACACCTGAGCCACGGCACCAACCAGAGCCAGCAGCTGTTCCAGGTGATGCCCAACGGGCTCCCTGGTGGCCCAGGTGGACCAGCTGCGGCCCGGGCAGAGCTACCGCCTGCAGGTGAGCCCGGGGGGGGGAGAGCTACCGCCTGCAGGTGAGCCCGGGGGGGGGCAGAGCTACCGCCTGCAGGTGAGCCCGGGGGGGGGCAGAGCTACCGCCCGCAGGTGAGCCCGGGACACCAGGGGACACCAGGGAACACCGGGGGACAAGGGGGGGACTGAGGGGCGCTGGGTGGGCACGGAGGGGGGCTGTGGGTACCAGGGGGCACCAAGGGCTGGGTGGCACCAGAGAGGGCACAGAGGACTCTGAGGCTTGGGGACACCTCCGTGTCCCTTGTGTGTCCCCCCGGTG
Organism: Zosterops lateralis; assembly: GCF_965231275.1. Taxonomy (NCBI): domain Eukaryota; kingdom Metazoa; phylum Chordata; class Aves; order Passeriformes; family Zosteropidae; genus Zosterops; species Zosterops lateralis. The sequence continues at coordinate 73,927,487 of NC_139765.1, forward strand.
TCACAGCCACGTCCCCTTGAGTGTCCCCTGCCCTCACCGTGTCCCCCTGTCCCCTCCACGCCCCGTCCCCCTCAGGTGCTGGCGCGGGACGAGGAATCGGGCGAGACCTCCAACACCACGGTGGAGCTGGAGGTGCTGTGGCCGGGCCAGGCGGGTACGGAGGAGGGGGACCCCCCCAGAGACCCCCCGGGGACCCCTCCGTGACCCTCCCCACCCCCAGGGCACTGGGACACCCCCGGGGGCTCTTTCCAGGGATCCCCCCTGCCCCAAGGCATTGGGCACCCCCAGGGACCCCCTGCCCCCTGTGTTGGGGTCTCCCCCAGAGTCCCGGCGGGTGAGGGGGCGCCCCCCGCACTGTGTCCCCCCCGTGAGGGATTTTCCCCGAGCTCCCCGCGGTGACAGGGTCCCCAGCCCCCCCGGACTGCGATGGGGTCCCACCCCCTGGGATGTGATGTGGTCCCCCCTCCCGCGCCCCCCAGCCGTGCCCCGCTGCTGACGGCCCTTGGGACCCCCCAAGACCCCTGGGACCCCCCCCCGGGACCCCTCGGAACCCCCCCGGGACCCCTGGGACCCCCCGGGACCCCTCGGAACCCCCCCGGGACCCCTGGGACCCCCCCGGGACCCCTCGGAACCCCCCCGGGACCCCCAGGAGCCCCCCCGGGACCCCTGGAACGCCCCGGGATGTCCCAGTGTTTGTCCCCGCCCTCTCCCTGCTGTCCCCCGGTGATGTCCCCCCCCCCCCTGACGTGTCCCCCGTGTCGCGCAGCCCCCCGGGACCCCTCGGAGCCGCCCCCCGGGCGGGGGCTGCCGGCGGGGGCGGTGGCGGGGGGCGCGGGGGCGCTGCTCCTGCTGGGGGCGCTCCTCCTGCTGGCGCTCCTGGCGCTGCGGGCGCGGCGGCGGCGGCGGCGGCAACAGCGCACGGCGGACCGGGCGGCGCTGGCCATCGAGAAACACCCCAACGTGGTAGGGGCCCCCCAACCCGGCCTGTGCCCCCCCAGAGCCCCCCAAACCTGTCCCCGCACCCCCAGAGCCCCCCAACCCGGCCTGTGCCCCCAAACCTCCCCCAACACCCTCCTGCACCCCCAAACCTGCCCCTGCACCCCCCAAACCTCCCTCCACACCCCCAGAGCCCCCCAACCCGGGCTGTGCCCCCCTAGAGATCCCCAACATCCTCCTGCACCCCCCAAACCTGCCCCTGCACCCCCCAAACCTCCCTCCACACCCCCAGAGCCCCCCAACCCGGGCTGTGCCCCCCTAGAGCCCCCCGACACCCTCCTGCACCCCCAAACCTGCCCCTGCACGCCCAGAGCCCCCAGAGCCCCCCAACACCGTCCTGCACCCCCAAACCTGCCCCCGCACCCCCAAACCCCCAGCTCTCTCCAAACCTCCCGCACCCTCATCCCCCCCCGGGTCTGGGGGGCAGCGAGGGGGTCCCCGGGTCAAGGGGGACCCTCCAGGGGGGGGAAAGGGGGTGCCCTGTTTTGGGGGGCTGGGAAGGAAGGGGGTCTCCTGTGTCTGGGGGGGCTCTGCTGGTTTGGGGGGCCGTAGGAAGGGGATCCCGGCTCTGAGGGGGTCCCCGGGTCTGGGGGCTGCGGGAAGGAGGGAGCCCCCCCCCCCCCCAGTGCCTCAGTTTCCCAGCTGACCCCCCCGTTCCCCCCACAGAGCCTGAGGTGGTTCCAGCCGGTGAGTGGGGGGGAGGGGGCGACCCCCAAGAAGTGCTGGGGGGGGCGAGGGGGAGCCACCCTGCTCTGAGCCCCCCAAAAGGGGGATGTGGGGTCCCCTGTGCCAGAGGGGTCCCGTTAGGAGGGGTCCCATGGGGGGGTCGGGGCGCTGGGCTGGGATTGGGGGTCGTGGGGTGATGGGAGCCCCCAGGGGAGACCTTGGGGGGCTGGGGGGGTCCCATGGGGGAGGTGGGGATGCTGGGGGGGTGAGGGTCTCTGTCCTGGGGGGTCCCATGGGGGGGTTCTGTCCCAGCAGGGCCCTGGGGGGGGTCCCGCGGGGGGGTCCCTGGTCCGGGCAGGGTTTGGAGCACTGGGGGTCCCCGGGGGGGTCCCCATGGAGGGTCCCTGTGCAGGGGGCACCCCGGGGGTCCCCGGGGGGGCTCCCATGGAGGGTCCCTGTGCAGGGGGGACCCCGGGGGGCGCTGGGGGGGCTCCCATGGAGGGTCCCTGTGCAGGGGGCACCCCGGGGGGCGCTGGGGGGGCCTCCCATGGAGGGTCCCTGTGCAGGGGGCACCCCGGGGGGCGCTGGGGGCTCCCATGGAGGGTCCCTGTGCAGGGGGCACCCCGGGAGGCGCTGGGGGCTCCCATGGAGGGTCCCCGCCTGGGGGGTTGTCCCGGGGGGGTGTCGGGTGTGGGGGCGTCCCCTGCCCCCCCTGACCCCTCCCCCCCCCGCAGGTCCAGGCCGGCAAGTCCCCCCGAGCCCCCCCCGGCTCTACTACCCCAACGAGGGCTACAGCGAGGTGGGCGAGGCGCTCCCCCCGCCCCCTCCCCCACCCCCGCCCCCTCCCCCGCCCCCCCCGCCGGCCCCGCAGCCGCCCCCCGCCCCAAAACCGCAGGCCAACTCCGTGGGGCGGCCGGGGGGGGGGCTCGCCCGGGGGGGGATCCCCGGGGGGGTCCCCGGCGCCCCCCCGCGCCCCCAGCCCGGGGGAGCTGTCGGGGGGTCCCGCGGAGGGCGGGGGCAGCCCCGGGCCGGGCGGGGGGCGCCGGGGGGCGGCCCTGGGGGTGCTGCCGGCCCTGGAGGAGCTGAGCGAGGAGAGCCTGGAGGAGGGGCCGGGAGGAGACCCCCGGGGGCCGCCCCCGCTGCTGCAGCTGCTCGAGGACTCCATCGAGTGCTGAGGGGCGGGGGGCGCGACCGGGGGGCAATAAACACCTGGAAAAACACTGGTGCGACTGGGGAGCGCTGGGGGGAACTGGGATGTGCTGGGGAGCGCTGGGATGTGCTGGGATGTGCTGGGATAAACTGGGGAGCGCTGGGATGTGCTGGGATGTGCTGGGATGAACTGGTCGGCACTGGGATGAACTGGGATGCGCTGGGATGCGCTGGGATGAACTGGGATGTCCTGGGATGAACTGGGATGAACTGGTCGGCACTGGGGAGCGCTGGGAAGCGCTCGGAGGGCGCTGGGGAGTTACTGGGATGCACTGGTTGGAACTGGGAGACACTGGGGGTCACTGGGTTGTACTGGGGGTCACTGGGATGCTCTGGGGGTCACTGGGATGCTCTGGGGGGTCACTGGGATGTCCCGGGGGGTTGTCACAGTCCGTCCCCCCCCATTTGGGCGTTTCCCGCCTTCCCCGTGGCCCCGCCCCTGGGGGGGGTCCTCAGTGACCACGCCCCTTAAAGGCGCCGCGTCCCTTTAGCGGCCGCTCCCTGCGCTGCCCCTGGGGGGCGAGGGGTCCCCCTGCCCCGCCTGGGGGGGGTCCCGAGGGGGGAATGGCGGGTCCTGGGGGGCCCTGGGGTGTCCCCGAGGTGCCACCAGGGTCCCGGTGTGTCCCTGTGCCGCGCGTGGGGTCTGGGGGTGCGGAGGGCACCGGGGTCCCCTGGGGGTCCCCTGGGTGCCGGGGGGTCCCGAGGGGGGCCCTTCCCCCAGGCGTGACCCCGTGGCCGTGGGCGGGCCCCGCTAAGAGGCTTGAGCGGCGTTTGTCGCTAATCCCGGGTCACCGCCCCGGCGGGTCACCTCCGGAGGGGCACCGGGGCGGCCACAGCCCGCGGGGGGCGCTGGGGGCACTGGGAGCTCAGTGTGCTGGTTTATACTGGGAGCACTGGGAGCGCTGGGGGGCGCTGGGAGCTCAGTGCGCTGGTTTATACCGGGAGCGCTGGGGCACACAGGGCCCTGCTGGGGCATTCGGGGCTGTACTGGGAACACTGGGGCAAACTGGGGCGTGCTGGGAGCACCTGGGGGTGCTGGGGTGTACTGGGGTGTACTGGGAGCACTGGGAGCACTGGGATGTACTGGGATGTACTGGGATGCACTGGGAGCACTGGGAGCACTGGGATGCACTGGGATGTACTGGGATGCACTGGGAGCACTGGGAGCACTGGGATGCACTGGGATGCACTGGGATGCACTGGGATGCACTGGGAGCACTGGGATGCACTGGGATGTACTGGGATGTACTGGGATGCACTGGGAGCACTGGGAGCACTGGGATGCACTGGGATGTACTGGGATGCACTGGGAGCACTGGGAGCACTGGGATGTACTGGGAGCACTGGATGTACTGGGAGCACTGGGAGCACTGGGAGCACTGGGATGCACTGGGATGTACTGGGATGCACTGGGAGCACTGGGATGCACTGGGATGCACTGGGAGCACTGGGAGCACTGGGAGCACTGGGATGCACTGGGAGCACTGGGATGCACTGGGATGCACTGGGAGCACTGGGATGCACTGGGATGCACTGGGAGCACTGGGATGCACTGGGAGCACTGGGATGTACTGGGATGCACTGGGAGCACTGGGAGCACTGGGATGTACTGGGAGCACTGGGAGCACTGGGATGCACTGGGAGCACTGGGAGCACTGGGATGTACTGGGATGCACTGGGAGCACTGGGAGCACTGGGAGCACTGGGAGCACTGGGATGCACTGGGAGCACTGGGATGCACTGGGATGTACTGGGAGCACTGGGAGCACTGGGAGCACTGGGATGCACTGGGAGCACTGGGAGCACTGGGAGCACTGGGATGCACTGGGAGCACTGGGAGCACTGGGATGCACTGGGAGCACTGGGATGCACTGGGAGCACTGGGATGCACTGGGATGTACTGGGAGCACTGGGAGCACTGGGAGCACTGGGAGCACTGGGATGCACTGGGAGCACTGGGAGCACTGGGAGCACTGGGATGCACTGGGAGCACTGGGAGCACTGGGAGCACTGGGATGCACTGGGATGCACTGGGAGCACTGGGATGCACTGGGAGCACTGGGATGCACTGGGAGCACTGGGATGCACTGGGATGTACTGGGAGCACTGGGATGTACTGGGAGCACTGGGAGCACTGGGAGCACTGGGATGCACTGGGATGCACTGGGAGCACTGGGATGCACTGGGATGCACTGGGAGCACTGGGAGCACTGGGAGCACTGGGAGCACTGGGAGCACTGGGATGTACTGGGAGCACTGGGAGCACTGGGATGCACTGGGAGCACTGGGAGCACTGGGATGCACTGGGATGTACTGGGAGCACTGGGATGTACTGGGAGCACTGGGATGCACTGGGAGCACTGGGATGCACTGGGATGTACTGGGAGCACTGGGAGCACTGGGAGAACCGCGCTCAGTGGCAATACCGGGACACACCGGGCCAGCCGGGTTATACTGGTCTATACTGGTCTATACTGGGAGCGCTGGACGGAGCAGCCCCGCCCCCTCCCCCCTCCCCCCCATTACCTTGCTGCCCCTCCCCCGCCCCTCGCCCCCCTCCCCAACCCAAATCCCCCCTAATCCGGGCCGCGCTAATCCCCGGCAGCTGCCGCGGCTGCAAATGGCCCGGGGGGGTGTGGGGGGGGGGCAAACAGGCCGTGACCCCCCCCGAGCCCCCCTGGGACCCCCTGGGACCCCCGAGGGACCCCCTGGGACCCCCGAGTGTCGCGTCCCACGCGTGTCCCCCCGGCGCGGCCCGGGGGGGGCGGCCAGTGAGACCCCCAAGGTGGGGCGGGGGGGAAAGGGCGGGGATATGGGGAGTGGGGGGCACGGGGGGAGACCCCCCTGTCTGTGTCCCCCCCTCCGTGACCTCCCCCCGAACGCGGCACGACCCCCGTGCCGCCCCGTGCCTCAGTTTCCCCCGCGGGGTGGGCGGAGCTCAGGGGAGGCACCGCCCCCCCCACGCCCCCCCCCCGTCCCGCGGCACCGGGACCCGCCGGCAGCGGCACCCACCGACCCCCCGGGACCCCCGGGACCCCCCCGGGAGCCCCCCCGCCATGGAAGCGCCCCCAGACTCCCCCGAGGCCGAGGAGACCCCCGCGGGGCCGGGGGAGGGCAGGTAAGGGGGGGGTCTGGGGGAGTCTGTGTGAGGGGGGGGGCAGCGCCGGGGGGTCCGGGGGTCGGGACAGCGCCGGGGAGGGGGTCCGTGATGGGGGGGGGCAGTGTGGGGGTCCCGGGGTCAGAGCCGGGGTCGGGACAGCGCCGGGGGGGTCCGGGGGGGCTCTACCGGGGGGTCTGGGGGGCTCTGCCGGGGGGGCTCCGTGCCCTGGCCGTGCTCAGGTGGGCTCTGGCGGTCCCCTGAGCCGGGGGGTCACCTGGGGACACGGGGGGTCACCTTGGGGGGGGACAGGGCCGAACCCGCCCCCCCCTGCCCCGCCCTGCCCAGCCCGGCCTGCAGGGGGCGCTGTGCCGGGGACCCCGCACCCACCTGGGGGGGGACCGACCCCCGGGACTGTGCGGGGGGGCTGAGAGGGGCGGGCAGGGCACTCAGGTGAGCACACAGGTGCAGGGAGGGCACACACAGGTGCAGGTGTAGGGAGGGCACACACAGGGCACACACAGGTGAGCACAGGTGCAGGAATGGGGCACACAGGTGTAGGGAGGGCACACACAGGTGAGCACACAGATGCGGGAATGGCATATGCAGGTGCAGGTGCAAGGAGGGCACACACAGGGCACACACAGGTGAGCACAGGTGCAGAGAGGGCTGTCCCAGGCGCTCACAGGTGCTCCCAGGTGCTCACACAGGTGCACACACAGGTGCAGGGAGGGCTGTCCCAGGTGCTCACAGGTGCTCACACAGGTGCAGTCACAGGTGCACACACAGGTGCTCACACAGGTGCAGGGAGGGCTGTCCCAGGTGCTCACACAGGTGCACACACAGGTGCAGTCACAGGTGCAGGGAGGGCTGTCCCAGGTGCACACAGGTGCACACACAGGTGCTCACACAGGTGCACACACAGGTGCACACACAGGTGCAGGGAGGGCTGTCCCAGGTGCTCACAGGTGCTCACACAGGTGCTCACACAGGTGCTCACACAGGTGCTCACACAGGTGCAGTCACAGGTGCAGGGAGGGCTGTCCCAGGTGCTCACACAGGTGCTCACACAGGTGCACACACAGGTGCAATCACAGGTGCAGGGAGGGCTGTCCCAGGTGCCCCAGGTGCCTTTGCCGCCCCGCCCCCCGGGGCTCGTTAGAGGCCGCACAAACAACCCCGGGGGGGCCCGGGCTGTCCCCAGAGTCACCCGGGGCCGGGGGGACCCCAAGGGGCGGGGACACCCAAAACTCTCCTGAGCGTCCCCCAAAGGGGAGCCACCCCAAAACCAGGGGGTGCACCCCAAAACGGGGAGCACCCAAAACAACAGGGTGGGGACCCTAAACAGAGCGGTGCTCCCCAAAAAGCAAAAGGGAGCACCCGAAAAAGGGAGTTCTCAAAACAGAGGGGCGCCCCCAAAAATGGGGGGGGGGCACCCCAGTGCAGGAGGTGCACCCAAACCAGAGGAACACACCCCAAAAATGGGAGCGCGCAAAATAAAGAGTTGCACCCCGAAAAACGGGGTGTGCCCAAAAGAGAGGCGCGCTCAACGCCAAGGCCAGGGGTGCCCCCCAGGAAAGGGGGGGCCCAGCCCCAGGGTCCGGGGTGCCCCAAACCCCAAAGCAGAGAGGAGCCCCAGTCCCGGGGCTCGGGGTGCCCCTATCCCAGAATTCGGGGGTTCCCCAATCCCAGGGTTCAGGGGATCCCCAATCCCGGCTCGGGGGTGTCCCCGGGGCTCCGGCGGTGGGCGGGGCGGGGCCTGTTGATGGGCGGGGCCTGTTGATGGGCGGGGCCTGGCGGTGGGCGGGGCGGGGGCTGGCCGGGCGGGGCGGGGCGTGGTCCCGAGGCCCCGCCCCCGGCGGCGCTCAGCGCCATGGGCGAGGGGGAGCCCAGGTACAGGGGGCACTGGGGGGCACTGGGGGGCACTGGGGGCACGGGGGCGCTGCCGGGGGAGCTCCGGGACCGGGGCGGGGGAGCCGGGGGGAGCCAGGGGAGGGAAAGGCTGTACTGGGGGCACTGGGAGGGACTGGGGCGTTACTGGGGCGGGAGGCGGCGGGACGCGGGGGGTGTTACCGGGGCGGCACCGGGGGGCACCGGGGGGCACCGGGGGGCCGGGGGAGGTGCAGGGGCGGCACTGGGGGGTCCCGAGGGTTAGCGGGGGTGTGGGGCAGCGGGGGGGGGTGGGAGTGGGGGGGTCCTGGGGTTACCGGGGGATGCGGGAGGGGCTGGGGGGGGTCACTGGGGGATGGGGGGTCCCCGGGGGGGCGGGAGAGGGGACCGGGAGCAGCGGGAGCGAGGGGGGCACCGGGAGCGCTGGGCAGGCCGGGAGCGGGGGGGCTGCGGCCGCCAGTCCCGGCCCTGGACACGCCCTGATGGGGAGGCCACGGCCTTGGCCACACCCCCTGCTCGCCCATGGCCACGCCCCCGGTCACGCCCACTGCCACACCCACCGTCACTCCCCCGGCCCCACCCCCGGCCCCCCTCACTGCCACACCCATTGTCCCGGTCCCGGCCACACCCACTGCCCCGCCCCCCGGTCACACCCCCGGCCACGCCCCCGGGAACGGGACGCCCCCCCCCGGGACCCCCAGGACCCCTGCCAGGCCCCACGGGGCTGGGATTCCTCCCGAAACCCCCCCGGGACCCCCCCTGGGGACTCCCCTCGAAAGAGTGACCCCTCCTTGACCCTCTCAGGATCTCCCCCATGGGGTCTCCCCCCTTGGAGAGGGAACCCCCCGGGACCGGGGCCGGGACCCTCCTCAGCCCCGCCCGAGTGTGGGTGGGGGTGGGGGGTCCCAGTCCTGGGGGGGTCCCCATCCTGGGGATGGCCCCGGTGCGGGCGGGGGTCCCTGTCATGGCGGGAGTCCCTGTCACGGGGGGGGTCCCTGTCACGGGGGGGGTCTCTGTCACGGGGGGGGTCCCTGTCACGGGGGGGGTCCCTGTCATGGGGGGGTCTCTGTCACGGGGGGGGTCCCTGTCCCGGAGTGTGCGGGGTGATCCTGGGGCAGTTCGGGGGGAGGATCCCGCTCCTGGCGGTTCCTGCTGTGGGTGGGGGTCCCGGGGCTGTTGCGGGGAGATCCTGGTGCCCACCTCCCCCCAGCCCGGCCCTGGGGGTCCCGGGGGTGCTCGGGGGGGTCCCGGGGATGCTCTGGGGGGTCCCGGCGGTGCTCCGGGGGGTCCCGGTGCCGGTCCCGGTGCCAGCCTCCCCCCAGCATGGCAGTGGGATGGGGTGAGGTGGGTGGGGGTCCCGGGGGTCCCGGTGCCGGTCCCGGTGCCAGCCTCCCCCCAGCATGGCGCAGCAGTTGATCAGCGGGGCCGGGTACGTGCCCGAGGACGGACTGACGGCCCAGCAGCTCTTTGCCTGCGCCGACGGCCTCACCTACAAGTGCGGGTGACCCCCGAGCCCAAACCCCCTGACCCCCCTCAGCACCGCCTGACCCTCACAGGCGCCTCCAGACCCCCCAAACACAGCCCAGCACCCCCAGTTCCCTCCCCGGGGCCACCTGAACCCCCGGGAACCTCCTGACGCCCCCAGACCCCTCCCCAGGGCAGCCCCAGGGAACCCCCACAGGGACCCCCCAGGAACCCCAGCAGGGACACCCCAAAAACCACCCGGCCCCCCTGCACCTCCACTGCCACCCCCCAGGAACCCCCAGACCCCCCAGAAACCCTTCCAGACCCCTCCAGGAGCCCCTGACCCCCCCAGGAGCCCCTGACCCCCCAGAAACCCTTCCAGACCCCCCAGGAGCCCCTGACCCCCCAGAAACCCTTCCAGACCCCCCAGGAGCCCCTGACCCCCCAGAAACCCTTCCAGACCCCCCAGGAGCCCCTGACCCCCCAGAAACCCTTCCAGACCCCCCAGGAGCCCCTGACCCCCCAGAAACCCTTCCAGACCCCCCAGAAACCCTTCCAGACCCCCCAGGAGCCCCTGACCCCCCAGAAACCCTTCCAGACCCCCCAGGAGCCCCTGACCCCCCAGAAACCCTTCCAGACCCCCCAGAAACCCTTCCAGACCCCCCAGGAGCCCCAGACCCTCCAGAAACCCTTCCAGACCCCCCCAGGAGCTCCTGACCCCCCCAGCTCGTTCCCCCCTCCCTCGGTGCCCCCCCGACCTCGGGTGTCCCCCCAAGGGGGACCCTCAGGGGACACATTTGTCCCCCCCTGCCCTGGTGGGTCTGGGTCAGTTTGGGGGGCCCGGGGGGTCCCAGCCCTTTGTCCCCCCGCAGTGACTTCCTCATCCTCCCCGGCTACATCGACTTCACAGCCGAAGAGGTGGTGAGTGACCCCCCAGGACCCCCCAAAATCCCCCTGGGACCCCCCCTGTGCTGTCCCCACCGGGGTGGCTCCCCCTGGCTGGGGACCCCCTCAGTGACCCCCCTGTGCCCCCTCCCCGGGGTGACCCCATCTTGCCCCCCCTGGTGTTTCTGGGGTTGGGGGATCCCGTGGGGTCCCTGAAGGTTTTGGGGTGTGGGGGGCCTCAAGGAACCCCAGTCCTTGAGGGGGGGTTAGGGGGTGCAGGGTCCCTGTGCTTTTGGGGGTGCTGGGAGGGCAGGGGGGGTCAGGTGGAGTCGGGGACCCCCCATTCCTCAGAGGGGTCCCCCTGCCCCTCGAGGGGGGATCAGGATTTTAGGGGTGCCCCCCTCCCCTCCCCAGGACCTGACATCAGCACTGACCCGAACCATCACCCTGAAAACGCCCCTGGTGTCCTCCCCCATGGACACGGTCACCGAGGGGGACATGGCCATCGCCATGGCGGTGAGTGGGGACACTGGGGACACTGGGGACACTGGGGGGGCACTGGGGACACTGGGGGGACACTGGGGAGACTGGGGACACTGGGGGGGCACTGGGGGGACACTGAGGGGACACTGGGGGGACACTGGGGGGACACTCGGAGGGACACTGAGGGGACACTGGGGGGACACTGAGGGGACACTCGGAGGGACACTGAGGGGACACTGGGGGGACACTGGGGGGACACTGGGGGGACATGGCCATCGCCATGGCGGTGAGTGGGGACACTGGGGACACTGGGGGGACACTGGGGGGACACTGGGGGGACACTGGGGGGACATGGCCATCGCCATGGCTGTGAGTGGGGACACTGGGGGACACTGGGGACACTGGGGGACACTGAGGGGACACTGGGGGGAGACTGGGGGGACACTGAGGGGACATGGCCATCGCCATGGCTGTGAGTGGGGACACTGGGGACACTGGGGGGACACTGAGGGGACAGGGTCACCGAGGGGGACACGGCTGTCACCACGGGTCGGGGGCACCCACACGGGTGGAGACACCCCGGGGGGGCACTGCGGGGACATCCGGGGGTTTGTGGAAGTGCCCGGGGGGGGCTCTGGCCTGGGGGGAGCCCTGTCAGACTGGGGGACACCCGTGGGTGCCTGGGGGGCACCCAGGGAGCTGGGCAGGGGGGGCACAGTCCCCGAGGGGTGCAGGGGGGCACACGGCTGTGGGGGGGGGCACACGGCTGGGGGGGGGTAGCCCACCCACCCAGCTGCAGCTCGGCAACCCCCAACCCCCCTGTGCCCCCTGTGCCCCCCCAGCTGAACGGCGGCATCGGCATCATCCACCACAACTGCACCCCCGAGTTCCAGGCCAGCGAGGTGCGCAAGGTCAAGGTGAGCCCGGGACCCCGTGTCCCCGTGTCCCCGTGTCCCCGTGTCCCCGTGTCCCCGTGTCCCCTGGGACAGCGCGGCCAGCGGCGACCGCCTGTGGCCACCAGCACCGCGCTTTGAGGGTCCCCTCGGTATTCCCGGAGGTCCCTGACACCCCCCGTGTCTCTGAGCCCCCCGTGCCCCGGGTGACACTGTCCCGGTGTCCCTGAGCCCCCCAGTGTCCCGTGTGACACTGTCCTGGTGCCCCTGAGCCCCCCGTGTCCCGTGTGACACTGTCCTGGTGCCCCTGAGCCCTCTGTGGCCCCGGTGACACTGTCCCGGTGTCCCTGAGCCCCCCAGTGTCCCCATAGCCCGGGTGACACTGTCCCTCCGTGTCCATGTGCTCTGTGTGTCCCCGTGTGACACTGTCCCGGTGTCCCTGAGCCCCCCGTGGCCCGTGTGACACTGCCCCGTGTGACACTGCCCCGTGTGACACTGTCCCGGTGTCCCTGAGCCCCCCGTGGCCCGTGTGACACTGCCCCGTGTGACACTGTCCTGGTGCCCCTGAGCCCCCCGGTGTTCCTGTGCCCCCCGTGTGACACTGTCCCGGTGTCCCTGAGCCCCCCGGTGTCCCTGTGGCCCCGGTGACGCTGTCCCATTGTCCCTGTGCCCCTGAGCCCCCCGTGTGACACTGTCCTGGTGTCCCTGTGCCCCCGTGTGACACTGCCCCGTGTCCCCAGCGCTTCGAGCAGGGTTTCATCACGGAGCCGCTGGTGATGAGCCCGGCGCACACCGTGGGGGACGTGTGGGACGCCAAGGCCCGGCTCGGCTTCTCGGGGGTCCCCGTCACGCACTCGGGGCGCCTGGGGGGGCGGCTGGAGGGCATCGTCACCTCCCGCGACATCGACTTCCTGCGGGAGAGGGACAGGGACACCCCCCTGGCCGAGGTGGGCGCGGGGCTGGGGGGGACGGGGATGGGGATGGGATGTGGGGGGCAGGGATGGGATGGGATGTGGGGCAGGAGTGGGATGGGATGGGATGTGGGGCAGGGGTGTGGGGCAGGGATGGGATGTGGGGCAGGGATGTGGGATGGAATGTGGGGCAGGGATGGGATGGGATGTGGGGCAGGGATGGGATGGGATGTGGGGCAGGGATGTGGGGCAGGGATGAGATGTGGTGTCCTGTGGGACAGGATGGGATGGGATGTGGGGCAGGGATGGGATGTGGGGCAGGGATGGGATGGGATGGGGGGCAGGGGTGTGGGGCAGGGGTGGGATGGGATGGGATGTGGGGCAGGGGTGTGGGGCAGGGATGGGATGGGATGTGGGGCAGGGGTGGGATGGGATGGGATGTGGGGCAGGAATGGGATGCGGGATGGGATGGGGGGCAGGGGTGTGGGGCAGGGGTGGTATGTGGGGCAGGGGTGGGATGGACAGGCGGTTGCAGAGATCCGTGGCAGGGGCAGGAGCTCCCCGCAGTGGCCCTGGGCCCCCCAGCGCGGGTGACAGTGAAGGTGACAGTGACACACAGTGCAGGTGACAGTGATGGTACCCGTGCCTGTGACAGTGCCAGTGCGTGTGACAGTGAGGGACAGCGATGGTGACAGTGCTGGTGGCAGTGGAGGTGACAGTGCCACTGACAGTGTCAGTGCCAGCAGTGGTGACAGCGATGGTGGCAGTGGCAGACAGTGCCATACCTGTGCCCATGGCAGTGACATGTCCCCGTGTCCCCAGGTGATGACCAAGCGCAGGGACCTGGTGGTGGCCCCAGCCGGTGTCACCCTCAAAGAGGCCAACGAGATCCTGCAGCGCAGCAAGAAAGGTGCAGGGGGGGCACCTGTCACCCCCTGTCACCCCCTGAGCCCCCTGTCACCCCCTGAGCCCCCTGTCACACCCCCAAGTCCCCTGTCACCTCTGGAGACACCTCTCTGTCACCCCATAGGGACCCCCACAGCAGCTGCCAGGTGTCACCCCCCAGGGGTGACCTCCACCCAGGGACACCTCCGTGTCACCCTGGGCACCCATGGGGGATGTCCCCTGTCCCCGTTCCTCTCCCCCCGTGTCCCCATCCCCTGGTGACATTGTCCCCGCTGTGTCCCCAGGGCTCTGACGGGGCCAGCCCTGATGAGCTGGTGGCTGTCACCGCCCTGTCCTTCAGGTCCCCTCCTTGTCCCTGGGCTCATCCCCGTGTCCCCCATTCCTGGGGTCATCTCCGTGTCCCTGCAGCCCCCCCAGTGCCCCCCACCCCTGGGTGTCCCCAGGGGAGCTGCTGGTGGTGGCCAGCAGTGATGATCGCCCTGGGCTCGGGGTCTCTTTTGTGTCCCCTGTCCCCACGTCCCCGCCGTGTCCCCGCGCTGTCCCCGCAGGGAAGCTGCCCATCGTCAACAGCCGTGACGAGCTGGTGGCGCTGATGGCGCGCACGGACCTGAAGAAGAACCGGGAGCACCCGGCGGCCTCCAAGGACGGGCGGAAACAGCTGCGGGTCGGGGCCGCCATCGGGACCCGCGAGGACGATAAATACCGGCTGGACCTGCTCGTGCAGGCGGGCGCCGACCTCGTGGTGCTGGTGCGTGTCCCCAAAACCGGGGACCCCAAAAACCGGGCACCCCAAAACCGGGGCACCCCAAAACCGGGACACCCCCAAAACCGGGGCACCCCAAAACCGGGGCACCCCAAAAACCGGGGCACCCCAAAACCGGGGACCCCAAAAACCGGGGCACCCCAAAACCGGGGCACCCCAAAAACCGGGACACCCCAAAACCGGGACACCCCAAAACCGGGGCACCCCAAAAACCGGGGACCCCAAAAACCGGGGCACCCCAAAACCGGGGCACCCAAAAAACCGGGGGGCTCCGGGCATGGGGGATCTCAAAAATGGGGGCTCCAGGTGTGGAGGATCCCAAAAACTGGGGTGCCCCAAAAACAGGGGGCTCCGGGCATGGGGGATCCCAAAAACCGGGGGCTCCAGGCATGGGGGACACCAAAACCTGGGGGCTCCAGGCGTGGGGAATCCCAAAAAACCGGGGGCTCTGGGCGTGGGGAGGCTGGAGGGATGAGGGTGAGGAAGGGGCTCGATCAGCTCGAGGGGGGGTGGGGCTGGTGGGTGTGGAGGGGTCCCCGAAAACGGGGGGTAAGGGGAACCCCCAAAAAATGTGAGAGCCCAAAATGGGGGGAGGGGGGAATGAAAAAGGGGCGGCACGGAAATGGGGGAGCATCCCAAAAACGGGGGGATGAGGATGGGGAATGGGGCAGGGATGGGGAGACCCTAAAAATAGGGGGGTGGGGGCACCCCAAAAGCCGTGGGACCCCAAAAGGGAGGGGATGGGACGTGGGGATGAGGATGGAGCTGCTGGGTGGGGTGTGCCCCAAAAAAGGAGGGGCCTGGGGGACCCCCCTCCTCACTGAACCCCAACCCGCGCCCCCAGGACTCGTCGCAGGGGAACTCCCGGTACCAGCTCAGCATGATCCGGTACATCAAGGCCAAGTACCCCGAGCTGCAGGTGGTGGGGGGCAACGGTGAGACCCCAGCCCAGCCCAGCCCGGGGGGGCACGGGCACTGCAGCCCCTGGGGGGGCAGCCAGGAGGAGGGAAACGGGGGGACCCCAAAAGGGAGGTGGGGGAAACGGGGGCGGGATTTGGGATTTGGGGTGTCCCTGCAGTGCTGAGGTGGGATTTGGGATCCCATTTTGGGGGGTTATTTTTAAGGTGTGTCCCCCGTCATAGTGGGGCAGGATTTGGGGTGCCGTTTTGGGGTACCGTGTTTGGGGTGTCCCCTGCAGTGATGGGGTTCGGGGTGCCCTGGGCACTGTTGGGGTGCCATTTGGGGTGTCCCCTGCAGCAGTGGGGTGGGGTTTGGGGTGCCCTGGGCACTGCTGGGGTGTCATTTTGGGGTGTCCCCTGCAGTGGGGGGGTTCAGGGTGCCCTGGGCACTGTTGGGGTGCCATTTGGGGTGTCCCCTGCAGCAGTGGGGTGGGGTTTGGGGTGCCCTGGGCACTGCTGGGGTGTCATTTTGGGGTGTCCCCTGCAGTGGGGGGGTTTGGGGTGCCCTGGTCACTGCTGGGGTGTCATTTTGGGGTGTCCCCTGCAGTGATGGGGTTCAGGGTGCCCTGGTCACTGCTGGGGTGCCATTTGGGGTGTCCCCTGCAGCAGTGGGGTGGGTTTTGGGGTGCCCTGGGCACTGTTGGGGTGCCATTTGGGGTGTCCCCGGCAGTGGTGACAGCGGCCCAGGCCAAGAACCTGATCGACGCCGGGGTGGACGCGCTGCGGGTGGGGATGGGCAGCGGCTCCATCTGCATCACCCAGGAGGGTGAGTGACACCCCCGGGACCCCCTGACCCCACCCTGGACACCCCTGCAGTGTCCCCACTGTGCCCTTTGGGGTGTCCCTGTTCCCGCTGTCCTGCTGCCCCCTGTCCCTGACCCACTGGCTCAGGCCATGGCCCTGTCCCTGTGCCCCTGTCCCTCACCCACTGTCCCTGTCCGTGTGATGATGTCCCTGTTCCGTGGCAGTGCTGGTGTGTGACCAGGCTCAGGCCATGGCCATGTCCCTTACAGTGTCCCTGTCCCTGTCTCTGTGGCACTGCTGGTGTGTAGCCATGCCCAGGCCACAGCCGTGTCCCTTACAGTGTCCCTGTCCCCATGGCAATGCTGGTGTGTGACCAGGCTATGGCTGTGTCCCTGACATGTCCATGTCCCTGTCCCTGTCCTGTGGCAGTGCTGGCGTGTGGCCGGGCCCAGGCCCTGTCCCTGTCCCTTACAGTGTCCCTGTCCCTGTCCCTGTCCCCTGGCAGTGCTGGCCTGTGGCCATGCCCAGGCCATGTCCCTGTCCCATACAATGTCCCTGTCCCCTGGCAGTGCTGGCGTGTGGCCGGGCCCAGGCCATGTCCCATACAATGTCCCTGTCCCCTGGCAGTGCTGGCCTGTGGCCATGCCCAGGCCATGTCCCTGTCCCATACAATGTCCCTGTCCCCTGGCAGTGCTGGCGTGTGGCCGGGCCCAGGCCGTGTCCCATACAATGTCCCTGTCCCCTGGCAGTGCTGGCGTGTGGCCGGGCCCAGGCCATGTCCCTGTCCCATACAGTGTCCCTGTCCCTGTCCCTGTCCCCTGGCAGTGTTGGCGTGTGGCCATGCCCAGGCCATGTCCCTGTCCCATACAGTGTCCCTGTCCCCTGGCAGTGCTGACCTGTGGCCGGGCCCAGGCCATGTCCCTGTCCCATACAATGTCCCTGTCCCCTGGCAGTGCTGGCGTGTGGCCGGGCCCAGGCCACGGCCGTGTACCGCGTGGCCGAGTACGCGCGGCGCTTTGGTGTCCCGGTCATCGCCGACGGCGGCATCCGCAGCCCTGGGCACGCCGTCAAGGCCCTGGCCCTGGGGGCCTCCACAGGTGAGGGGACACGGGGGGACATCGGGGGGGGGGCACCCAGCACCCAGAGGGGGCACCCTGAGGGCCCCCAGCCCACCCTGGGGGGACCCCACAGCCCACCCTGGGGTACCCCACAGCCCACCCTGCGAGGATCCCACAGCCCCCAGCCCAGACTGGAGATGATCCCACAGCCCCCAGCCCACCTTGGGGAAATCCCACAGCCCCCAGCCCAGACTGGAGATGATCCCACAGCCCCCAGCCCACCTTGGGGGAATCTCACAGCCCCCAGCCCAGACTGGAGATGATCCCACAGCCCCCAGCCCAGATTGGAGATGATCCCACAGCCCCCAGCCCACCTTGGGGGAATCCCACAGCCCAAACTAGAGATGGTCCCACAGTCCCAGCCCACCCTGGGGAGATCTCATATTCCCCAGCCCACCCTGGGAGATCCCACAGCCCCCAGCCCACCCTGGGGGATCCCACATTCCCCAGCCCACCCTGGGAGATCCCACAGCCCCCAGCCCATCCCAGGCGGGGTTTCACACCCCCCAGCCCTCCGGGGGTGTCCCTGACCGAGTGTCCCCGCAGTGATGATGGGGTCCCTGCTGGCGGCCACCACGGAGGCGCCGGGGGAGTTTTTTTTCTCGGAGGGCGTGCGGCTGAAGCAGTACCGGGGCATGGGCTCGCTGGACGCCATGGAGCAGGGCCCGGGCAGCCAGAAACGCTATTTCAGGTACCCCCCGGGGGATGGGGGGATTGGGGGGGGGGTCTGTGCCGCCCCCGGCCGCCCCCCAGCCCTGTGTGTGTGTCCCACAGCGAGGGGGACGCGGTGAAGGTGGCTCAGGGCGTGTCGGGCTCGGTGCAGGACAAGGGCTCCATCCACAAGTTCGTGCCCTACCTGCTGGCCGGGCTCCAGCACGGCTGCCAGGACCTGGGCGCCCGCAGCCTCTCGGCGCTCCGGTCAGTGCTCGGGGGGGATTTGGGGGGTGCTGGGGGGTCCCTGCCGCCCCCACAAACCCCCCCCCGGCCCCCCCAGGTCGATGATGTTCGCGGGGGAGCTGAAATTCGAGCGCAGGACGGTGGCGGCGCAGGTGGAGGGCGGAGTGCACGGGCTGCACTCGTGAGTGGGGACGGGAATGGGGGGTTTGGGGGGGTCTGGGGGGGTCTGGGGGGCCCTGGGGGGGGTTGGAGGAGGTTTTTGGGAGGACTAAGGAGATTTGGAGGAGGTTTTTGGGGGGGCTGAGGTTTGGAGGAGGTTTTGGGGGGCTAAGGGGGTTTTGGGGGGCTGAGAGGGTTTGGAGGAGGTTTTTGGGGGGCTAAGGGGGTTTTGGGGGGCTGAGGGGGTTTGGAGGAGGTTTTGGGGGGCTGAGAGGGTTTGGCGTTGTGGGGGGTACAGGAGTTGGGGGTTCCTGGGGGGCAGGGGAGGTTTTGGGGCCTGAGGAAGGCACCACTTCACATCCCACCCTGGGCCCCCCAGTTGCCCCAGTTCGGGGTCTGGGGGCACCCCCAGTTTCTCCAGTGAGGGGGCTGGGGGGATTGGGGTGTGGGGGGCTCCTGTGCCCCCCCAAACCCTGCTCATCTTCCCCTCCCCCGCAGCTTTACGGTTCTGCCCTGTGAGTACCTGCTCCCCCCCCCCCCCCCCGGGATTGGGGGTGTTTGGGGGGGTCCCCCTTTATCCCCCCCCAATGGATGGGGGGGCTGGGGGAGGGGGCACCCCCCGTATCCCAGCCCGATCTGGGGTTTGGGGGTCCCAGCCCCCCCAGAAGGGGTTTGGGGGTTCCCTTTCCTCCTCTCTGACCCCCCCTTGTCCCCGCAGTGCCGAGGGGGGGCTGCCCTGAGGAGGGGTCCCCCCGGGCCGGCGCCCCCCGCCCGGAGCCTGCGGGGACCCCCCCGGCCCCCCGACACCGGCGCTGCTGATGCTGCACGGGGACCCCCCAAACGGGGACCCCCCAAACCCCCCGAGCACAGGGGGGGACCTCGGGAACCCTCCCGGAATTGGGGGTGCGGGGAGCCCCCAAACCCCCGGGGCACACAGGGCAGGGGGTCCTCAGAGCCCTCAGGAATGGGGGTGCAGGGACCCCCCCAAAGGGGCACCACGAGACTGCGGGGACCCCACGACCCCCCCACCATGGTGCAGGGACCCCCCAAACCTCGCAGGGACCCCCAACCCCTGACTGCACTGATGGGCTCGCGGGGCCGTGTCCCCCTGTCCCCCCGGGTGGGGATGGGGGGACCCCCGCAGCCTCCAGGGGACCCCCCAGCACTGCAGGGGCGGCCCGGGGGACCCCACAGTGTCCGGGGGACCCCCCAGGGGCCTGGGGAACCCCGGATTCGCCGTGTCCAGGGGTGAATAAAGTCTTGGAGCATCGGAGCGTGTCTTGTCCCTGTCCCTGTCCCTGCGCTGGCCCCGGCCCTGTCCATGGTCCTGTCC